>NC_066639.1:15183296-15508921 GCF_025201925.1 Gopherus flavomarginatus
CTGGCAGCGGGGCCTTCTCGGGCTTGGCGCTGGTGTACCAGAGGTGCCAGTCCCGCGGGTACTGCTCGAAGGAGTTCATGATGCCGTGGAAGTTGGTGAGCTTGTCCAGCTCGGTGACGTTGTCCCAGTAGGTGTCGGCCAGCCAGCCGCTGCAGGGGTTGTCCATCTGCCCCTCCCGGTCCAGCACCTGCCGGGGGGGGGGGCAGCTGAGCCGGGCACCGCGCGGAACCAGACCCCCCCGCGCCCGCCGGGGGCCCCAGCAGAGCGACAGTGGCCAGGCAACACCCCCCAGGGGGCAAAGACGGCCAGGAGGCCGGGTTCCCGCCCCACCTGGCGAAGGCACTGACCCCCGGGGGGCAGCACCGCTGGGCTGGTCTCACCTCCAGCAGCACAGCGCCCCCTAGTGCCGCCCTGGGGCCAGCCCCCTGCCAGGGGAGAGCGCCCCCTGCTGCCCCGCCCCTCTCCCTGCCCCACAGCGCCCCCTAGTGCTCTGGGGCCAGCCCTGCCTGCCAGGGGAGAGCGCCCCCTGCTGAGTCCCCACCCTGCTCCCTGCCCCACAGCGCCCCCTAGTGCCACCCTGGGGCCAGCCCCCTTCCAGGGGAGAGCGCCCCCTGCTGCTCCCGCCAGCTCCCTGCGCCACAGCGTCCCTTAGCACTGCCCTGGGGCCAGCCCCCTGCCAGGGGAGAGCACTCCCTGCTGCTCCGTGCCCCACAGCGCCCCCTAGCGCCGCCCTGGGGCCAGCCCCCTGCCATGGGAGAGCGCCCTCTGCTGCCCCCGCCCGCTCCCTGCCCCATAGCGCCTCCTAGTGCCACCCTGTGGCCAGCCCTGCCTGCCACAGGAGAGCGCCCCCTGCTGCCCCCGCCCCGTTCCCTGCCCCACAGCGCCCCCTAGCGCTGCCCTGGGGCCAGCCCTGCCTGCCAGGGGAGAGCGCCCCCTGCTGAGTCCCACCCCGCTCCCTGCAGCACAGCGTCCCCTAGCGCTGCCCTGGGGCCAGCCCCCTGCCAGGGGAGAGTGCCCCCACTGAGCCCCCCATCCTGCTCCTTGCCCCACAGTGCTCCCTAGTGCTGCCCTGCAGCCTGCCCCTGCCAGGGGAGAGCGCCCCCTGCTGAGCCCCGCCCCGCTCCCCGCCCCACAGCGCCCCCTAGCGCCGCCCTGGGGCACGGTGGCAGCTGCACGGGTGGGGGGCGCTCTAACAGCTGCATTGCAGGGAGGATCCGTGGGGCGCGAGGAGAGGAGGGCGCCCCCTGGTGGGGAGCAGCTCGCTGCCCGCACTCACCACGCCCCCCCGCAGGAAGAAGTTGTACTCGTCCATCTTGAGGTTGCCCGAGGTCTCCAGGATCTTGGCGCACATCTGGAAGCTGAAGAGCAGCTTGTGGCGCTCAAAGAGGCCGCGGCAGGTGAACCTGCGGGGACAGCAGGGGGCGCTAGCCACGGGGAGAGCAGGGGGTGCTAGCCATGGGGCGGGCCAGCTGGGGGCCGTTCTCCCCTCCCCCACACCTCTGGATGCAGCTCCCTGTGCCCTGGGAGCTGCACACAATGTAGGAAGAGAAATCCCCATACCCGTACCCGGCGTGGGAGGGTCCCCGTACCTGTACCCGGTGTGGGGAGTCCCCGTACCCGGCGTGGGAGGGTCCCCGTACCCGTACCCGGTGTGGGGAGTCCCCGTACCTGGTGTGGGAGTGTCCCCATACCCATACCCGGTGTGGGGAGTCCCCGTACCCAGTGTGGGGAGTCCCCGTACCCAGCGTGGGAGGGTCCCCATACCTGTACCCGGTGTGGGGAGTCCCCGTACCCGGCGTGGGAGGGTCCCCGTACCTGTACCCGGTGTGGGGAGTCCCCGTACCCGGCGTGGGAGGGTCTCCGTACCCGTACCCGGTGTGGGGAGTCCCCGTACCCGGCGTGGGACGGTCCCCGTACCCGTACCCGGTGTGGGGAGTCCCCGTACCCGGCGTGGGGAGTCCCCGTACCCGGTGTGGGAGGGTCCCCATACCCGTACCTGGCGTGGGAGGGTCCCCGTACCCAGCGTGGGAGGGTCCCCGTACCTGTACCCGGTGTGGGAGGGTCCCCGTCCCCGTACCCGGTGTGGGAGGGTCCCCGTACCTGGTGTGGGACGGTCCCCGTACCTGTACCCGGCGTGAGGAGTCCCCGTACCCAGCGTGGGAGGGTCCCCGTACCCGTACCCGTAGTGGGGAGTCCCCGTACCCGGTGTGGGGAGTCCCCGTACCCAGTGTGGGAGGGTCCCCATACCCGTACCCAGCGTGGGAGGGTCCCCGTACCTGTACCCGGTGTGGGGAGTTCCTGTACCCGTACCTGGTGTGGGGAGTCCCTGTACCCGGCGTGGGGGGGTCCCCGTACCTGTACCCGGTGTGGGCGTGTCCCCATACCCAGCATAGGGTATCTGTACCTGGCATGGGGGGGTCCTCATACCTGTACCCAGCATAGGGTACCCATACTCGGCGTGGGGGGGTCCCCATACCTGTACCTAGCGTAGGGTACCCATACCCAGCGTGGGGGAGTTCCCGTACCTGTACCCGGCGTGGGAGGGTCCCCGTACCTGTACCCGGTGTGGGGGTGTCCCCGTACCCAGCATAGGGTATCTGTACCTGGCATGGGGGGGTCCTCATACCTGTACCCAGCGTAGGGTACCCATACTCGGCGTGGGGGGGTCCCCATACCTGTACCTGTACCCAGCGTAGGGTACCCATACCCAGCGTTGGGGAGTTCCCGTACCTGTACCCGGTGTGGGGAGTCCCCATACCTGTACCCGGTGTGGGGGTGTCCCCGTACCCAGCATAGGGTATCTGTACCTGGCATGGGGGGGTCCTCATACCTGTACCCAGCGTAGGGTACCCATACCCGGCGTGCGGGGGTCCCCATACTTGTACCCAGCGTAGGGTACCCATACCCAGCGTGGGGGAGTTCCCGTACCTGTATCCGGTGTAGGAGGCTCCCCATACCCAGCATAGGGTATCTGTACCCGGCGTGGGGAGTCCCCATACCTGGCGTGGGGGGGTTTCTGTACCTGTATCTGGTGTAGGGGGCTCCCCATACCCAGCATAGGGTATCTGTACCCGGCGTGGGGAGTCCCCGTACCTGGTGTGGGGGGGTTCCTGTACCTGTACCCAGTGTAGGGGGTTCCCCATAACTAGCATAGGGTATCTGTACCCGGCGTGGGGAGTCCCCGTACCCATACCCGGTGTAGGGGGCTCCCCATACCCAGCATTGGGGGTTCCCCGTACCCATACTCGGTGTAGGGGGCTCCCCATACCCAGCACTGGGGGGTCCCCATACCCATACTCGGTGTAGGGGGCTCCCCATACCCAGCACTGGGGGGTCCCCGTACCCATACCCGGTGTAGGGGGCTCCCCATACCCAGCACTGGGGGGTCCCCATACCCATACTCGGTGTAGGGGGCTCCCCGTACCCAGCGTAGGGTGGTCCCCGTGTACCTGGTGTAAGGGGGCTCCCCATACCCAGCGTTGGGGTGTCCCTGTACCCGTAGTAGGGGGCTCCCCATACCCAGAGTTGGGGGGTCCCCGTACCCATACCTGGTGTAAGGGGGCTCCCCATACCCAGCGTTGGGGGGTCCCTGTACCCGTACCCGGTGTAGGGGGCTCCCCATACCCAGCGTTGGGGGGTCCCCGTACCCATAGTAGGGGGCTCCCCATACCCAGAGTTGGGGGGTCCCCGTACCCATACCTGGTGTAAGGGGGCTCCCCATACCCAGCATTGGGGGGTCCCCATACCCGTAGTAGGGGGCTCCTCATACCCAGCGTTGGGGGGTCCCCGTACCCATAGTAGGGGGCTCCCCATACCCAGCGTTGGGGGGTCCCTGTACCCGTACCCGGTGTAGGGGGCTCCCCATACCCAGCATTGGGGGGTCCCCGTACCCATAGTAGGGGGCTCCCCGTACCCAGCGTTGGGGGGTCCCTGTACCCGTACCTGGTGTAAGGGGGCTCCCCATACCTAGCATTGGAGGTCCCCGTACCCGTACCCGGCGTAGGGGGCGTGACGTTGCACTCCATGTGTTTTATGGAAATCCACTCATGACTATGACCTAACGGGAACATGCGTCCCGCTAAGCACCCCGGGGACGGCTTGGCGTGTACCACGCGTGTTCAGCCGCTGTTTGCGGGGATTCTTGCTAGATCTGGAGGTAAGCGAACAGGACAGAAACCTGCATCGCTGGTGTAAACCTATCAAGCGGGGGCCATCAAGGGTGCTCCAGAAACAACTGGTTCTCAAAGGTCTTCCTGTGTGTGCGTGGGGCAGCCCGTGGGGGATAGGGACGAGGGGGGCAGCCCGTGGGGGATAGGGACGAGGGGGGCAGCCCGTGGGGGATGGGGACGAGGGGGTCCGACCACATCACCTGACAGTGGCCTCCATCTTTAACCCGGTGCTTTTCCATTGGGGGGGGAGGACCCAGGGAGACAAAGGATGTACAAGGGGGTGGAGCGGAGAAGAAGGGCCCGGCTACCACCCGAGATGCCCGCTGGAGCTGACCAGGGCTGTGCCAGGGGACAGGGCTGTGGAGCCTAGTCTGGGACAGACGCTTGTGGGACCATCTGAGCGTGAGATTGAGTTTCGTCACGTTTTAGGCCAGTGGGTCTCGAGCCTCTGAGTGTGACCCCCCCGCAATACATTAAACACACGTGTTGATATATTTAACACCATCATAAAAGCTGGAGGCAAGCCGGGTTTGAGGAGGAGGGTGACAGCTTGCGACCCCCCCATGTAATAACCTCGTGACCCCCTGAGGGGTCCCGACCTGGATTAGCCTCAGACGTGCGTGTTTTGTGTTACTATGCTTGGTAACTTGCTTTGTTCCGGCTGTTACTACTTGGAACCTCTTAAATCCTCCTTTTTATCCGTAATAAAATCACTTTTGTTTATTACTAAAGCCGAGTAAGTGACTCATTGCTGGGGGAGCAAACAGCCGTGAACCTCTCGCTCCCAGCGTTAGGGGGGGCGGACAGTTTCTGAGTTTCCCCTGCACAAGCTTTACCCAGAGGGAAGCGGATTTCTTTGGGGGCTGTACCCCGTCGGGAGCTGGGGGTCTGGGTGCTGAGCAGTTTTGGGTTGAAGCTGCAGCTTTGGGGGCGCGCTGCAGCAGGCTGGCGTGTCTGGCTCAGCAGGGCAGGGTGCTGGAGACCCAGGCTGGCAGGGAAACCGGGCTAAGGGGTAATTTCAGCACGTCGGGTGACAGACCCAAGGGGGTCTCTGCGAGCGAACCCGTCACAGGGGGTTCCCTGTACCCGGCGTAAGAGCAGATCTCTGTACCCAGCGGGGGGCGTCCCTCTATCCAGCTTGGAGGTCCCGTACCTGTACCTGGCATCAGAGGAGATCCCCACACTGGCGTGGGGGTTCCCGTACCTGTACCTGGGGTGGGGGGGACCCCTGTACCCAGTGCAGGGGGGTCCCCATACCTGGCATGGGGAGTCCCCGTCCCTGGCGGAGGGGTCCTGTACCTGCACATGGTGCAGGGTTCCCGGACCCAGCATGGGGGTCCTGTACCTGTACCTGGCATTGGAGGAGATCCCCGCACCTGGCGTTGGGGGTCCCTGTACCCAGTGCAGGGGGGGTCCCCATACACAGCACAAGGGGTTCCCATACTTGTACACAGCCCAGGGTCCCCGTACCTGGCGTGGGAGATCCCCAATCCCAGCGCGGAGCCCCAAACCTGTACACGGCGTAGGGGGCAGTCCCCGTACCTGCACACGCCAAAGGGGGCGGGGCCCGTACCTGTACCCAGCATGGGGCCCCGTACCTGTACCTGGTGTAGGGGGCGGGGCCCGTACCTGTACCCGGTGTAGGGGGCGGGCCCTGTACCTGTACCCAGCATGGGAGGTCCCTGACCCCGGCACAGGGCCCCGTACCTGTAGACAGCGTAGGGGGCAGGCCCCATACCCAGTGTGGGAGGTTCTCGACCCCGTACCTGTACCTAGAGTAGGGGGCGGGCCCTGTACCTGTACCCAGCGTGGGCGGTCCCCGACCCCGGCGTGGGGTCCCGTACCTGTACCTAGCGTAGGGGGCAGGCCCCGTACCCAGCGTGGGAGGTCACCGACCCTGTACCTGTACCTAGCGTAGGGGGCAGGCCCCGTACCCGGCGTGGGAGCTCCCCGACCCCGTACCTGGTGTAGGAGGCGGCCCCGTACCCGGCGTGGGAGGTCCTCGACCCCGTACCTGTACCTAGCGTAGGGGGCGGGCCCTGTACCTGTACCCAGCGTGGGCGGTCCCCGACCCCGGCGTGGGCCCCGTACCTGTACCTAGCGTAGGGGGCAGGCCCCATACCCGGCGTGGGAGGTCCCCGTGCCCAGCGTGGGAGTTCCCCAAGCCCGGTACCTGTACATGGCGTAGGGGGCGGCCCTGTACCCGGTGTGGGAGGTCCCCGTACCCAGTGTGGGAGCTCCCCAACCCCATACCTGTAGAGGCATAGGGGGTGGCCCTGTACCCGGCGCGGGAGGTCCCCATACCCGGTGTGGGAGCTCCCCGACCCCGTTCCTGTACCCAGTGTAGGGGGCGGCCCCGTACCCAGTGTGGGAGCTCCCCAACCCCATACCTGTACAGGCGTAGGGGGTGGCCCTGTACCCGGCGCGGGAGCTCCCCGACCCCGTACCTGTACCCAGCGTAGGGGGCGGCCCCGTACCCAGGGTGGGAGGTCCCCGTACCCGGCGCGGGAGCTCCCCGACCCCGTACCTGTACCCAGCGTAGGGGGCGGCCCCGTACCCAGCGTGGGAGGTCCCCGACCCCGTACCTGTACCCAGCGTAGGGGGCGGCCCCGTACCCAGTGTGGGAGGTCCCTGTACCCGGCGTGGGAGCTCCCCGACCTCGTACCTGTACCCAGCGTAGGGGGCGGCCCCGTACCCAGCGTGGGAGGTCCCCGTACCCGGTGTGGGAGCTCCCCAACCCCATACCTGTACCCAGTGTAGGGGGCAGCCCCATACTCAGAGTGGGAGGTGCCCGTACCCGGCGCGGGAGCTCCCCGACCCCGTACCTGCACCCAGCGTAGGGGGCGGCCCCGTACCCAGCGGGGGAGGTCCCCGTACCCGGCGCGGGAGCTCCCCGACCCCGTACCTGTACACAGCGTAGGGGGCGGCCCAGTACCCAGCATGGGAGGTCCCCGTACCCGGCGTGGGAGCTCACCGACCCCGTACCTGTACCCAGCGTAGGGGGCGGCCCCGTACCCAGCGTGGGAGGTCCCCGTACTCGGCGTGGGAGCTCCCCGACCCCGTACCTGTACCCGGCGTAGGGGGCGGCCCCGTACCCTGCGTGGGAGGTCCCCGTACTCGGCGCGGGAGCTCCCCGACCCCGTACCTGTACACGGCGTAGGGGGCGGCCCCGTACCCGGTGCGGGAGCTCCCTGACCCCGTACCTGTACCCGGCGTAGGGGGCGGCCCCGTACCCTGCGTGGGAGTTCCCCGTACCCGGCGCGGGAGCTCCCCGACCCCGTACCTGTACCTGGCGTAGGGGGCGGCCCCGTACCCTGCGTGGGAGGTCCCCGTACTCGGCGCGGGAGCTCCCCGACCCCCTACCTGTACACGGCGTAGGTGTGGTACTCGTTCAGGTAGCGGATCCGCTCCTCCAGCCTGGCACTGCGGTGGCTCTTCTGGATGCTCACGTTGAAGAGGTCGATGTAGGCGTCCAGGGAGAACTGGTACATGGGGTCGATGCGGCCCATGTCGTTGAGCACGAAGAAAAGGATGGAGGCTCTCTGGGCGCAGGGCCTGTAGGCCTAGTGGGCGGAGCACGGCGCCCGTCAGCCCCGGGCAGGAACCCCAGAGGGCGTTCACCCCGCACCCACACGCCCTCCTGGGGCTCGGCACGTCTCCACCGGCACGGGCCAGCGGCGGGCGTCTAACCGCAGGACCCTCTGGGCACGGCTGGCGTTGCCAGGGAGCCAGGCTGAAGCCCGTGGGGCAGACCCCCCCAGGCAGCCCCGGCCCCCCTCACCTCGCGGGCGGTGTCGATCTTGATCTCCGTGGTCTCGCTGGTCTCCAGCTGCTCCGTCACCTCGCTGGCCGTCACCTTGGAGGTCTGCAGGGTGTTCACCAGCTGCACGTCGTCCAGCAGCGAGCCGGTGGCTTCGTTCAGCAGCCTGCGGGGACGGGCGGCGGGCAAGGGTCAGCAGGCGCCCACCGTCCCCCTGCCGGTGCAGCCAGGTCCCCAATCCTGCCCTGTGCCCCCCTAAGATACACCCCCTCTCTGTTCACCGGGGAACGGGACATGGGGCTGCATCTCAGCGCCTGGCGAGGGGTCCCTGTGTAACCACCCGCCCCACCCCAGAGGTGGCTGCATTTCAGCGCCAGGCGAGGGGTCCCTGTGTAACCACCCGCCCCACCCCAGAGATGGCTGCATCTCAGCGCCGGGCGAGAGGTCCCTGTGTAACCACCCGCCCCACCCCAGAGGTGGCCGCATCTCAGCGCCGGGCGAGGGGTCCCTGTGTAACCACCCGCCCCACCCTAGAGGTGGCTGCATCTCAGCGCTGGGCGAGGGGTCCCTGGGTAACCGGCCGCCCCACCCGAGAGGTGGGTGCATCTCAGCGCCGGGCGAGGGGTCCCTGTGTAACCACACGGCCCACCCCAGAGGTGGCTGCATCTCAGCGCTGGGCGAGGGGTACCTGGGTAACCAGCAGCCCCACCCCAGAGGTGGCTGCATCTCAGCGCTGGGCGAGGGGTCCCTGGATAACCGGCTGCTCCGCCCCAGCCCCACCTCAGAATCTCGTCCTCCAGCTCCTTCAGCTTGCTCTTGCCGGCCGCGATGTTGAGCACGAGCGAGTCCTTCTGCTCCTCCAGCTCGGGCCGCTCCTTCCGCACCACGATGCCCAGCAGCTGGGCCTCCAAGCCCTGCCAAGGGGAGGGGCGTCAGGGCCTGGCCGGGCTGCTGCAGGCTGGGCGTCCCCCCCGGAGCAAGCCAGCCCTCACGAGCCCCCCATCTCCAGGCCCCAGCCCCGCCCCACCTGCTCCTTGACGGCGAAGTTGACGATGGTGGTCTGGGAGGAGGTCTCCGGGGTGTAGTGGGGGTTCGACAGCTTGGTGGTGAGGTAGAAGCGGAAGTCGGGGCTGTACTCCACCTCCTTGTCCGCCAGCCGCAGCAGCAGGCGCCCGCCTGGCACGGACACGGGGCAGTCAGGGTCCCCCGAATGCAGCCGGGCCCTGCCTGGGGATGTGAGCAGGGGCCCCGGGCCACCCCCACACCCCTCCCAGAGCCAGGAGAGAACCCAGGAGTCCTGGCTCCCAGCCCCCCTGCTCTAACCACCAGCCCCCACTCCCCTCCCAGAGCCAGGGAGAGAACCCAGGAGTCCTGGCTCCCAGCCCCCCTGCTCTAACCACCAGCCCCCACTCCCCTCCCAGAGCCAGGGAGAGAACCCAGGAGTCCTGGCTACCAGCCCCCCTGCTCTAACCACCAACCCCCACTCCCCTCCCAGAGCTGGGGAGAGAACCCAGGAGTCCTGGCTCCCAGCCCCCCTGCTCTAACCACCAGCCCCCACTCCCCTCCCAGAGCTGGGAGAGAACCTAGGAGTCCTGGCTCCCAGCCCCCACTCCCCTCCCAGCGCCGGGGAGAGAACCCAGGAGTCCTGGCTCCCAGCCCCTCCTGCTCTAACCACCAGCCCCCACTCCCCTTCCAGAGCCAGGGAGAGAACCCAGGAGTCCTGGCTCCCAGCCCCCGCCCCCCCAGCTCTAACCACCAGCCCCTACTCCCTTCCCAGAGCCGGGAGAGAACCCAGGAGTCCTGGCTCCCAGGCCCCCGTGCTCTGACCCACCAGTCCCCACTCCCCTCCCAGAGGTGGGGAGAGAACCCAGGAGTCCCGGCTCCAGCCCCCCGCCCCCCAACCCCAGCGAAGGCCCCGGCGCCCGGCCTCACCCACTCTGGTGACGGACTTGTTGAGGATGGGGGCGAGCGAGGGGTCCAGCTCCTCCTGCACGTTCTGCAGCAGCACGGGCGAGCCGAACTGCACGGCGCGCTCCAGCACCCGCAGGTAGTCGCCCATCTGCAGGTCAATGATCTTCAGGCCCTGCGGGGGGCGACGGCACTGGGGTGAGCAGGCAGCCCCCCCCCCGGACCCTCTGCCCCCCCGCAGCTGCCAGCCCCCGGGGGCACGGGGTGGACAGGAGCCGGGAGGAGAGTGCAGAGGGCACATGGCAGGGCACCAGCTGTGATGGGGTGGGGCCTAGTAGGGGGCGTGGCTCCTGTCAGCTCCGCCCCCAGGGGGAGGGGACTCCAGCGCCCGCCCCCTGCTGCTCACCTTGGCCGCTTCCATGTTCTTGATCCACTTGGAGGCCTGGCACTGCGGGTCGATCATCAGCGGCCACCTGGCAACGGGGGTGGGGCAGATCAATGGGGCTCGTCTGCCCCCCGTCCCAGCCTCACCTGCCCCTCTGCCCCCCAGCGCAGCTGGGAAACGGCTGCCATGCCCCACCCAGGGCCAGGGGTCCCTGGGTAACCGGCCTCCCGCCCCAGAGGTGGGCACATCGCAGAACCAGGGGAGGGATCCCTGGGTAACCAGCCGCCCCGCCCCAGAGGTGGGGGCATCACAGAACTGAGGGAGGGGTCCCTGGGTAACTGGCCACCCGCCCCAGAGGTGGGCACATCTCAGCGCCGGGCGAGGGGTCCCTGGGTAACTGGCCACCCGCCCCAGAGGTGGGCACATCTCAGCGCCGGGCGAGGGGTCCCTGGGTAACTGGCCACCCGCCCCAGAGGTGGGCACATCTCAGCGCCGGGCGAGGGGTCCCTGGGGAACCGGCCTCCCGCCCCAGAGGTGGCCGCATCTCAGCGCCGGGCGAGGGGTCCCTGGGGAACCGGCCTCCCGCCCCAGAGGTGGCCGCATCTCAGCGCCGGGCGAGGGGTCCCTGGGGAACCGGCCTCCCGCCCCAGAGGTGGCCGCATCTCAGCGCCGGGCGAGGGGTCCCTGGGGAACCGGCCTCCTGCCCCAGAGGTGGGCACATCTCAGCGCCGGGCGAGGGGTCCCTCGGTAACCGGCCTCCTGCCCCAGAGGTGGGCACATCTCAGCGCCGGGCGAGGGGTCCCTGGGTAACCAGCCGCCCCGCCCCAGAAGTGGGTGCATCTCAGCGCCGGGGGAGGGGTCCCTGGGTAACAGGGCACCCCGCCCCAGAGGTGGGCGCATCTCAGCGCCAGGCGAGGGGTCCCTGGGTAACCAGCCGCCCCACCCCAGAGGTGGCTGCATCTCAGCGCCAGGTGAGAGATCCCTGGGTAACCAGCCGCCCCACCCCAGAGGTGGCTGCATCTCAGCGCCTGGCGAGGGGTCCCTGGGTAACCAGCCACCCCGCCCCAGAGGTGGCTGCATCTCAGCACCAGGCAGGGGTCCCTGGGTAACCAGACGCCCCGCCCCGCCCCAGAGGTGGCTGCATCTCAGCACCGGGCGAGGGGTCCCTGGGTAACAGGGCACCCCGCCCCAGAGGTGGCTGCATCTCAGCGCCTGGCGAGGGGTCCCTGGGTAACCAGCCACCCCGCCCCAGAGGCGGGGGCATCGCACAACCGGGTGAGGGGTCCCTGGGTAACCAGCCGCCCCGCCCCAGAGGTGGGTGCATCTCAGCGCTGGGCGAGGGGTCCCTGGGTAACCGGCCGCCCCGCCCCAGAGGTGGCTGCATCTCAGCGCCAGGCGAGGGGTCCCTGGGTAACCAGCCGCCCCACCCCAGAGGTGGCTGCATCTCAGCACCGGGCGAGGGGTCCCTGGGTAACCAGCCGCCCCGCCCCAGAGGTGGCTGCATCTCAGCGCCAGGCGAGGGGTCCCTGTGTCACCGGCCGCCCCGCCCCAGAGGTGGCTGCATCTCAGCGCCAGGCGAGGGGTCCCTGGGTAACCGGCCGCCCCGCCCCAGAGGTGGGCGCACGTCAGGACTGGGTGGGCCCCGCACCGGTTGCCGCGGGTGACGATGAGCCCGTTTTCGGTGGAGAAGGCGTCGGAGGGCAGCCCCTGCAGGTTCCAGGTGCGTACGATGGTGGGGTTGCAGAGGAAGCTGTCGAAGGTGAACCGGGGCGAGCAGGGCACCTGCAGCTCCCGGATCTGTGGGCACAGAGCACAGGGTCACCGGGGCTGCCCGCCCCCCGGCTGCCCCATGGCGCTGGGCTCTCAGGGGTAAGCGCCCGGAGCCCAGTGGGAAGCCAGCGACCCCGCCTGCCCCCTGGCGCCTCGGGGGCGTGTGGGGCCGGAGGGGCGGCCCCCGGGTGGGGCTCCGAGCGCCCGCGGGTGCCAGGTACCTGCTTCATCCAGATGCTGGAGACGATCTCGTCGCGGTAGCCGGACAGGAAGGGCCCCAGGTAGGACAGGAAGGCGGCGGCCAGCAGGCAGTCGCCCACCACGGAGCCCAGGTCCTCCTCCAGCCCCTGCGGAGACAGCCCGGCTGAGAGCCCCGAGGCGCCGGATCCCGCCCCGCTGCCCCCTGGATCCCGCCCCACTGCCCCCTGGATCCCGCCCCAGTGCCGCTCTGGGATCCCGCCCCACTGCGCCCTGGGATCCCGCCCCACTGCCCCCTGGATCCCGCCCCAGTGCCGCTCTGGGATCCCGCCCCACTGCCCCCTGGATCCCGCCCCGCTGCCCCCTGGATCCCGCCCCAGTGCCCCCTGGATCCCGCCCCACTGCCCCCTGGGATCCCGCCCCACTGCGCCCTGGGATCCCGCCCCACTGCCCCCTGGATCCCGCCCCACTGCCCCCTGGGATCCCGCCCCACTGCCGCTCTGGATCCCGCCCCGCTGCCCCCTGGATCCCGCCCCAGTGCCCCCTGGATCCCGCCCCACTGCCCCCTGGGATCCCGCCCCGCTGCCCCTGGATCCCGCCCCGCTGCCCCCTGGATCCCGCCCCAGTGCCGCTCTGGGATCCCGCCCCACTGCCCCCCCGGGATCCCGCCCCACTGCCTTCTGGATCCCGCCCCACTGCGCCCTGGGATCCCGCCCCACTGCCGCTCTGGATCCCGCCCCACTGCCGCTCTGGATCCCACCCCACTGCCCCCTGGATCCCGCCCCACTGCCCTCTGGATCCCGCCCCACTGCGCCCTGGGATCCCGCCCCACTGCCCCCTGGATCCCGCCCCACTGCCCCCTGGGATCCCGCCCCACTGCCGCTCTGGGATCCCGCCCCACTGCCCTCCCGGGATCCCGCCCCACTGCCCCCTGGATCCCGCCCCACTGCCCCTGGATCCCGCCCCACTGCCCTCTGGATCCCGCCCCACTGCGCCCTGGGATCCCGCCCCACTGCCGCTCTGGATCCCGCCCCACTGCCGCTCTGGGATCCTGTCCCACTGCCGCGCTGGGATCCCGCCCCACTGCCCCCCTGGATCCCGCCCCACTGCCCCCGGGATCCCGCCCCACTGCCACTCTGGGATCCCGCCCCACTGCCCCCCTGGATCCCGTCCCACTGCCGCTCTGGGATCCCGCCCCACTGCCCCCTGGATCCCGCCCCACTGCGCCCTGGGATCCCGCCCCACTGCGCCCTGGATCCCACCCCACTGCCCCCCGGGATCCCGCCCCACTGCCCCCTGGATCCCGCCCCGCTGCCCCCTGGATCCCGCCCCACTGCCCCCCTGGGATCCTGCCCCACTGCCCCTCTGGGATCCCGTCCCACTGCCCCCCCGGGATCCCGCCCCACTGCCCCTCTGGGATCCTACCCCACTGCCCCTCTGGGATCCTGCCCCACTGCCCCCCTGGGATCCTGTGCCACTGCCCCTCTGGGATCCCGCCTCACTGCCCCCCCGGGATCCCTGGCCCCGCTCCTGCCCCCACTGCCCCCCCGGGATCCCGCCCCACTGCCCCTCTGGATCCTGCCCCACTGCCCCCCCGGGATCCCGCCCCACTGCCCCTCTGGGATCCCGCCCCACTGCCCCCTGGATCCTGCCCCACTGCCCCCTGGGATCCCGCCCCACTGCCCCCCCGGGATCTCGCCCCACTGCCCCTCTGGATCCCGCCCCACTGCCCCCCTGGGATCCTACCCCACTGCCCCCCTGGGATCCCGCCCCAGTGCCCCCCCGGGATCCCGCCCCACTGCCCCTCTGGGATCCCACCCCACTGTCCCTCTGGATCCCGCCCCACTGCCCCCCCGGGATCTCGCCTCATTGCCCCTCTGGGATCCCTGGCCCCGCTCCTGCTCCCGCTCTTGCCCCCACTGCCCCCCTGGGATCCCGCCCCACTGCCCCCCTGGGATCCCTGGCCCTGCTCCTGCCCCCACTGCCCCCCCCGGGATCCCACCCCACTGCCCCTCTGGGATCCCGCCCCACTGCCCCCCTGGGATCCCTGGCCCCGCTCCTGCCCCCGCTCCTGCCCCCACTGCCCCCCTGGGATCCCGCCCCACTGCCCCCCTGGGATCCTGCCCCACTGCCCCCTGGGATCCCTGGCCCCGCTCCTGCCCCCACTGCCCCTCTGGGATCCCGCCCCACTGCCCCTCTGGGATCCCTGGCCCCGCTCCTGCCCCCACTGCCCCCCTGGGATTCCACCCCACTGCCCCTCTGGGATCCCGCCCCACTGCACCCCCGGGATCCCGCCCCACTGCCCCTCTGGGATCCTGCCCCACTGCCCCCCTAGGATCCCTGCCCCCGCTCCTGCCCCCACTGCCCCCCTGGGATCCCGCCCCAGTGCCCCTCTGGGATCCCGCCGCACTGCCCCCCTGAGATCCTGCCCCACTGGGATCCCTGGCCCCCCTCCTGCCCCCACTGCCCCCCTTGGATCCCTGGCCCTGCTCCTGCCCCCACTGCCCCCCTGGGATCCTGCTCCACTGTCCCCATGGGATCCCTGGCCCCACTCCTGCCCCCACTGCCCCCCTGGGATCCTGCCCCCCCCGCCCCCCCCGGCCCCACTCCCGCCTCGGCTGGGATCCCCACCCCCACTGCCCTCTGGGATCCCTGCCTCCCTCCCCCTCCGGCTGCGATCCCTGCAGCTCCCCCCTCACTAGGATCCCCACTTCCCAGCTCCCACCCACTGGGATCCCTTCCCCCTGGGCTGGCTACTCCCTGCTTGATACCCTACCTCCAGATCCTCCCCACGGCTGGGACCCCTGTCCCCCCCGGCCTGGCTATGGCATCACTGTCCCTGAGTCCCTGCCCCCCAGATCCTCCCCACGGCTGGGATCCCTGCCCCCCCGCCTGGCTATGGCATCGCTGTCCCTGAGTCCCTGCCCCCCAGATCCTCCCAACGGCTAGGATCCCTGTCCCCCCACCCAGCCTGGCTATGGCATCATTGTCCCTGAGTCCCTGCCCCCAGATCCTCCACCACCCCGCTGGGATCCCTGTCCCCCCCCGGCCTGGCTATGGCATCGCTGTCCCTGAGTCCCTGCCCCCCAGATCCTCCCCACGGCTGGGATCCCTGTCCCCTCCCGGCCTGGCTATGGCATCGCTGTCCCTGAGTCCCTGCCCCCAGATCCTCCCCACGGCTGGGATCCCTGCCCCCCCCGGCCTGGCTATGGCATCGCTGTCCCCGAGTCCCTGCCCCCAGATCCTCCTCCCCCCGCTGGGATCCCTGCCCTCCCACCTGGCTATGGCATCGCTGTCCCTGAGTCCCTGCCCCCAGATCCTCCTCCCCCCGCTGGGATCCCTGCCCCCCCGCCTGGCTATGGCATCGCTGTCCCCGAGCCCCTGCCCCCCAGATCCTCCTCCCCCCGCTGGGATCCCTGCCCCCCTGCCTGGCTATGGCATCATTGTCCCTGAGTCCCTGCCCCCCAGATCCTCCTCCCCCCGCTGGGATCCCTGCCCCCCAGCCTGGCTATGGCATCGCTGTCCCCGAGCCCCTGCCCCCCAGATCCTCCTCCCCCCGCTGGGATCCCTGCCCCCCTGCCTGGCTATGGCATCATTGTCCCTGAGTCCCTGCCCCCCAGATCCTCCTCCCCCCGCTGGGATCCCTGCCCCCCCACCAGGCTATGGCATCGCTGCCCCCAGGGCTCACCCACCTGCAGCGTCTCCTCCCAGCGTGCCTTCTCCCCGGCCAGCCCCGAGACCAGCTTGTCGGCGCGGTCCAGCTTGATCTCCATCTCCTCGGAGCGCTGGCGCAGATCCTCCTTCTGCGCCAGCTTCTCCTCGTACTCCTGCTTCAGCCGCTCCAGCTTCTCCGCCACCTGGGGGGGCAGAGCCGTGAGCCCCCCCGCGCTGCGCCCAGCCCGGCATCGCCCCCCTCCCCGCCGGCCGGCACACTGACCTCCCGCAGCTTCTCCTGCGCCTCGGCCTGGGACGCCTGCTTCTCGGCCAGCTGGGCCATGGCGGCATTCATGCGGGCACGCTTGGGCTCCACCACCCGGTAAATCCGGCCGTACATCTGGGGGGGGAGCAAACGGTGAGCCCCCCGCACAGCACTGCCGCTGGCCTGGGAGAGAGAACCCCGGAGTCCTGCCCCCCACCCCCCACTCTAACCACCAGCCCCCATTGCCCTCCCAGAGCCGGGGAGAGAACCCCGGAGTCCTGCCCCCCACCCCCCACTCTAACCACCAGCCCCCATTGCTCTCCCAGAGCCAGGGAGAGAACCCCGGAGTCCTGCCCCCCACCTCCCACTCTAACCACCAGCCCCCATTGCTCTCCCAGAGCCAGGGAGAGAACCCCGGAGTCCTGCCCCCCACCTCCCACTCTAACCACCAGCCCCCATTGCTCTCCCAGAGCCAGGGAGAGAACCCCGGAGTCCTGCCCCCCACTCCCCACTCTAACCACCAGCCCCCATTGCTCTCCCAGAGCCAGGGAGAGAACCCCGGAGTCCTGCCCCCCACCTCCCACTCTAACCACCAGCCCCCATTGCTCTCCCAGAGCCAGGGAGAGAACCCCGGAGTCCTGCCCCCCACCCCCCACTCTAACCACCAGCCCCCATTGCTCTCCCAGAGCCAGGGAGAGAACCCCGGAGTCCTGCCCCCCGCACCCCCCGCTCTAACCACCAGCCCCCACTGCCCTCCCAGAGCCAGGGAGAGAACCCCGGAGTCCTGCCCCCCACCCCCCACTCTAACCACCAGCCCCCATTGCTCTCCCAGAGCCAGGGAGAGAACCCCGGAGTCCTGTCCCCCACCCCCCACTCTAACCACCAGAGAGAACCCCGGAGTCCTGCCCCCCGCCCCCCACTCTAACCACCAGAGAGAACCCCGGAGTCCTGCCCCCCGCCCCCCCACTCTAACCACCAGAGAGAACCCCGGAGTCCTGCCCCCCGCCCCCCCCACTCTCTAACCCACCAGTCCCCACTCCCCTCCCAGAGCCAGGGAGAGAACCCCGGAGTCCTGCCCCCCACCCCCCACTCTAACCACCAGCCCCCATAGCTCTCCCAGAGCCGGGGAGAGAACCCAGGAGTCCTGCCCCCCGCACCCCCCGCTCTAACCACCAGCCCCCACTGCCCTCCCAGAGCCAGGGAGAGAACCCTGGAGTCCTGCCCCCCACCCCCCACTCTAACCACCAGCCCCCACTGCCCTCCCAGAGCCAGGGAGAGAACCCAGGAGTCCTGGCTCCCAGCCCCCCTGCTCTGACCCACCAGCCCCCATTCCCCTCGCAGAGCCGGGGAGAGAACCTGACATTTGTTTCTCTTTCTCCTTCTTGTCTTCACAGTTTTCACTCACACCCCTCGTCCTGCCAACCCCTTTGTCCCCAGCCCGGCACTGCCTGCCCCCAGCCTGGCACCACCTGCCCCTAGCCTGGCACTCCCCTCCTGCCACCTCCCCAGCTCCCCCCCTGCCCATGGCTGGCCCCGCCCCTTCCCAAATCCCTCCCCCTGCCTGTGGTTGGCCCCGCCCCTTCCCAAATCCCTCCCCCTGTCCATGGCTGGCCCCGCCCCTTCCCAAATCCCTCCTCCTGCCTGTGGTTGGCCCCGCCCCTTCCCAAATCCCTCCCCCTGCCCATGGCTGGTGCCTGGCCCCTCCCCTTCCCAAATCCCTCCCCCAGCCCGTGGCTCTGCCCCTCCCCTCCCCCTCCCCGTGGCCGTGGCCCTGCCCCTCCCCTCGCCTCCCTTCCCCTCCCCTGCCCATGGCCGTGGCCTTGCCCCTCCCCTCCCCCTGCCCGTGGCCGTGGCCCTGCCCCTCCCCTCCCCTCCCCGTACCCGTGGCCCTACCCCTCCCCTCCCCGTGGCCCCGCCCCTCCCCGCCCCGTGCCCGTGGCCCTGCCCCTCCCCTCCCCGTGCCCGTGGCCCCGCCCCTCCCCTCCCCTCCCCGTGGCCCTGCCCCTCCCCTCCCCGTGGCCCTGCCCCGTCCCGCGGCGCCCCTCACCTCCATGGCGCGCACCCACATGCAGAGGGACTTGGCGGCGAGCGAGACGCGCCCGATGATGTCGGGCTGGAAGTCGGGCTGGGAGCAGAACCCGCTGATCTTCTTCAGCACCTTGTCCGAGATGTTGTCCTTGTCGAAGTTGATCAGCTGCTTGATGAACGTGGCCTCGCCTGGGGGGCACCGAGGGGGCTGGCACAGGCTGGGCACGGCCTGCCTGGCGCTGACCCACGAGGGGCAGCCCCTCTGGGGCCCCGGCAGGGCCCTGCCTCGCCTCCGGGCCGCCGCTGGGATCCCATTGCCCACGGAGCGGCAGGGCAGGGTGCCCACGGCGCCCACCTCACCCGCTGACCCCGGCCCGGCGCCTGGCCCCCGGGTCCCCCTGCGCCCACACGCTGCCCCCAGCCTGGCGCCTGGCCCCCCCTGCGCCCCACACGCTGCCCACCTCACCCGCTGCCCCCGGCCCGGCGCCTGGCCCCCCCTGCGCCCCACACGCTGCCCACCTCACCCGCTGCCCCCAGCCCGGCGCCTGGCCCCCGGGTCCCCCTGCGCCCACACGCTGCCCCCAGCCTGGCGCCTGGCCCCCGGGTCCCCCTGCGCCCCACACGTTGCCCACCTCACCCGCTGCCCCCAGCCCGGCGCCTGGCCCCCCGGTCCCCCTGCGCCCACACGCTGCCCCCAGCCTGGCGCCTGGCCCCCGGGTCCCCCTGCGCCCACACACTGCCCACCTCACCCACTGTCCCCAGCCCAGTGCCTGGCCCTCAGCTCCCCCTGCGCCCCACACGGCGCCCCCCTCACCCGCTGCCCCCGCCCCGGCGCCTGGCCCCCCCTGCGCCCCACACGCTGCCCCCCTCACCCGCTGCCCCCGGCCCGGCGCCTGGCCCCCGGCTCCCCCTGCGCCCCACACACTGCCCCCAGCCCGGCGCCTGGCCCCCGGGTCCCCCTGCGCCCCACCCGCTGCTGCCAGCCCGGCGCCTGGCCCCCGGGTCCCCCTGCGCCCCACACACTGCCCCCAGACCAGCGCCTGGCCCCCAGGTCCCCCTGCACCCCACACGCTGCCCACCTCACCCGCTGACCCCGGCCCGGCGCCTGGCCCCTGGCTCCCCCTGCGCCCCACACGGTGCCCACCTCACCCGCTGCCCCCAGCCCAGCGCCTGGCCCTCAGCTCCCCCTGCACCCCACACGCTGCCCACCTCACCCGCTGCCCCCAGCCCAGCGCCTGGCCCTCAGCTCCCCCTGCGCCCCACACGCTGCCCACCTCACCCGCTGCCCCCAGCCCAGCGCCTGGCCCTCAGCTCCCCCTGCGCCCCACACGCTGCCCACCTCACCCGCTGCCCCCAGCCCGGCGCCTGGCCCCCGGTCCCCCTGCGCCCACACGCTGCTCACCTCACCCGCTGCCCCCGGCCCGGCGCCTGGCCCCCGGCTCCCCCTGCGCCCCACACGCTGCCCCCAGCCCAGTGCCTGGCCCCCGGGTCCCCCTGCGCCCCACATGCTGCCCACGTCACCCACTGCCCCCAGCCCGGCGCCTGGCCCTCAGCTCCCCCTGCGCCCCACACGCTGCCCACCTCACCCGCTGCCCCCAGCCCAGCACTTGGCCCCCAGCTCCCCCTGCGCCCCCTCCTGCGCCCCACCCACTGCCCTCTTGATTTAGGCTCCACCCCTTAGTTCTCCCCCAACCCCAGGCTCCTCCCCCTTAGCCCAAGCACCCATCAATCCCCCATCTGCCCCAGCCCCTCCCCACTCCTCACCCAGCTGCCTCTTGGCCTCGGCCCAGGTGGGCTCGTTGCCGCGCAGGATCATGACGGCCTGCATCACCGTCTCCACCAGCGTGGGCGGGCGCCCGTACGACTTGATCTCCGTCATGTCCTTCTTGTTGAGCGACTCCAGGGCCTGGGGGGGACGAGGCTGGTCGGGGAGGCGCCCGAGGGGGAGGCCCCCTGCCAGGGGCTCTGAGGCACCACCCACAGGACGGACCCCAGAGCCGGAGCAGCCAGGTGCCAGCCCCTTTGCCCGTTACCTTCACGGCCTCCTCCAGCGCGGGCAGCGCCTCCTCCAGGTCCTTCTGGGCGTTGTCAGCCAGCGTCTTGCACTTGATCTCCTCCGCAGCGATCTTCTCGCTGTTAGCGCCCACCGTCTGGGGAGAGCCAGGCAGGGGCCCCCGTCAGCCCGCGGCGGAGCCCGCACCCGCATCTGGGACCCCCGCGCCCCTCAGCCCGCGCCCAGATATGGGACCCCCGCGCCCCTCAGCCTGCGCCCGCATCTGGGACCCCCGCGCCCCTCAGCCCACGCCCAGATTTGGGACCCCCGCACCCCTCAGCCCGCGGCAGAGCCGGGATCCCCACACCTGGCAGCCCACGCCCGGATCCGGGACCACCGCGCCCCTCAGCCCGCGCCCAGATCCGGGACCTCCGTGCCCGGCAGCCCACACCCGCATCCGGGACCCCTGCGCCCCTCAGCCTGCGGCGGAGTCGGGACCCCCGCGCCTGGCATCCCGCGCCCGGATCCGGGACCCCCGTGCCCCTCAGCCCACAGCGGAGCCGGGACCCCTGCACCCGGCAGCCCGTGCCCGGATCCGGGACCCGCACGCCCAGCAGCCCAAACCCGGATCTGGGCCCTCCACGCCCCTCAGCCCGCGCCCGGATCCGGGACCCCCGTGCCCCTCAGCCCACAGCGGAGCCGGGACCCCTGCACCCGGCAGCCCGTGCCCGGATCCGGGACCCGCACGCCCAGCAGCCCAAACCCGGATCTGGGCCCTCCACGCCCCTCAGCCAGCGCCCAGATCTGGGACCCCCGCGCCCCTCAGCCCGCACCCAGATCTGGGACCCCCGCGTCCTCAGACAGCACCCAGATCTGGGACACTCGTGCCCCTCAGCCCGCGGCAGAGCCGGGACCCCCGCGCCTGGCAGCCCGCGCCCCTCAGCCCACGGCAGAGCCAGGACCTCCGTGCCTGGCAGTCCGCGCCCGGATCTGGGACCCCCGTGCCCCTCAGCCCGCACCCGGCAGCCCGCGCCCAGATCTGGGACCCCCGCGCCCCTCAGCCCGCGCCTGGATCTGGGACCCCCGCGCCCCTCAGCCCGCACCCGGCAGCCCGCGCCCAGATCTGGGACCCCCGCACCCCTCAGCCCGCACCCAGATCTGGGACCCCCGCCGCCCCTCAGCCAGCGCCCGGCAGCCCAAATCTGGGCCCTCCTGTGCCCATCAGCCCACATCTGGATCCGGGACCCCCGCGCCCCGCAGTCCATGCTCACATTCACGCCCCCTCCGTCCATCATCCCACGCCCAGATCCGGGACCCCCGCACCCGTCAGCCCGCGCCCGGATCCAGCCCCCCTGCACCTGTGAGCCCAGATCCAGAACCCCTGCACCCGTCAGCCCATGCCCAGATCCAACGCCCACACCCAGATCCAATCACAGCCCCTGTGCCCGGATCTGAGCCCGGCCCCAGGCCCCACAGCCCGTCAGCCTGTGCCCAGGTCTGAGCCTGGCCCCAGACCCCACAGCCCGTCAGTCTGTGCCCGGATCCGAGCCCGGCCCCAGGCCCCACAGCCCGTCAGCCTGTGCCCGGAACTGAGCCTGGCCCCAGACCCCACAGCCCGTCAGTCTGTGCCTGGATCCAAGCCCGGCCCCAGGCCCCACAGCCCGTCAGCCTGTGCCCAGATCTGAGCCCGGCGCCAGGCCCCACAGCCCGTCAGCCTGTGCCCAGATCTGAGCCCGGCGCCAGGCCCCACAGCCCGTCAGCCTGTGCCCCAGGTCTGAGCCTGGCCCCAGGCCCCACAGCCCGTCAGCCTGTGCCCGGATCTGAGCCTGGCGCCAGGCCCCACAGCCCATCAGTCTGTGCCTGGATCCAAGCCCGGCCCCAGGCCCTACAGCCCGTCAGCCTGTGCCCGGATCTGAGCCCGGCGCCAGGCCCCACAGCCCGTCAGCCTGTGCCCGGATCTGAGCCCGGCGCCAGGCCCCACAGCCTGTCAGCCTGTGCCCGGATCTGAGCCCGGCGCCAGGCCCCACAGCCCGTCAGCCTGTGCCCGGATCTGAGCCCAGCGCCCGTGCCCATCAGCCCGCTGTGAGGAAGTGGGGAATTGTCTTGTTTTTCGAGGGGGTTCAATGCAGGGGGTTGGGACTCAGTTTCCCCGGGTGTTACTGGTTTAACGAGGGGAGGGGAGAGCGAGTTCATTGGGACACAGGACCGGAGAGGGAATGTGGGACCCTGGCCGATGGCCTGGAGGATGGAGACCCAGCGACTGGTGACCCAACGGCCCAGAGACCCAGCTCAGAAGTCGAAGCCGGTTCCAGCCAGTGGGAGGACAATGGGCTGTGGAGAGAGGACCCCAGTGACCGGACCAGAGGACAGAAGAGGGGAGAGGAGACCTGGGCGACCCCGTTTCCCTGCAGAGAAGACAATGGACGGAGGGGGCTTGGGGGTGGGCGCCGCCCCCCTCACCTTCTGCTGCTCGTCGGCCTCCCTCTTCTGGCGCACGATGATGACCAGATACTCCTCGCACTGCTTCTGGAACTCCGCCACCTTCCTCTTGGCCTCCTCCAGCTCCAGCGACATCACCTCCACCTTGTGGCGCGTCTCGTCGATCTTGGAGAGCCCGTTGCGCAGCTTGTTGGCCTGGTCCGAGAGCTCCTTGCGCTTCTCCGCCAGGAGCCTGCGGGGAGACGGCCCCGGGGCCCCCCTGCCTGAGCCATGCCCTGCAGCGCCGGGCAGGGCTCTGCCGGACTACGGCCCCCATGATGCACCAGGGACTCCTCTGCTGCTTCCCCAGGAGGGGGCACAGCGATGCCCCATGGGAAATGTAGTCTGGGTAGGGTGCCTGGCCTAGAGAGGAGGATGGGAGCACGAGGCTCCCAAACTACAACTCCCATGAGCCACCGTGATGCCCACTGCCAGTGAAATATTTCAGTCTCAGGCTGAAATGACAGTTGCCGTGGGAACCCGCCCACCCTTTTCCCACCAGTTCTGGGACTCAGCATGGGGGATGGGGCTACCGGAGCCCAGCAGATCCCCTCAGCTCCCTCCGGCCCACCCCGGGGAGACCCCCCCGCGTCTGGACAGATCCCCTCAGCTCCCTCCGGCCCACCCCGGGGAGACCCCCCCTGCATCCGGACAGATCCCCTCAGCTCCCTCCGGCCCACCCCAGGGAGACCCCCCCGCGTCTGGACAGATCCCTCAGCTCCCTCCGGCCCACCCCGGGGAGACCCCCCCGCGTCTGGACAGATCCCCTCAGCTCCCTCCAGCCCACCCCAGGGAGACCCCCCCCCCGCGTCCGGACAGATCCCCTCAGCTCCCTCCGGCCCACCCCAGGGAGACCCCCCCACACATCCGGACAGATCCCCTCAGCTCCCTCCGGCCCACCCCAGGGAGACCCCCCCCCGCGTTCGGACAGATCCCCTCAGCTCCCTCCGGCCCACCCCGGGGAGACCCCCCCGCGTCTGGACAGATCCCCTCAGCTCCCTCCGGCCCACCCCGGGGAGACCCCCCCTGCATCCGGACAGATCCCCTCAGCTCCCTCCGGCCCACCCCAGGGAGACCCCCCCGCGTCTGGACAGATCCCCTCGGCTCCCTCCGGCCCACCCCAGGGAGACCCCCCCACGTCTGGACAGATCCCTCAGCTCCCTCCGGCCCACCCCGGGGAGACCCCCCCGCGTCTGGACAGATCCCCTCAGCTCCCTCCGGCCCACCCCGGGGAGACCCCCCCGCGTCCGGACAGATCCCCTCAGCTCCCTCCGGCCCACCCCCGGGAGACCCCCCCCCGCGTCCGGACAGATCCCCTCGGCTCCCTCCAGCCCACCCTGGGGAGACCCCCCCGCGTCCCGACAGATCCCCTCGGCTCCATCCGGGCCACCCCGGGGAGACCCCCCCCCGCATCCGGACAGATCCCCTCAGCTCCCTCCAGCCCACCCCGGAGAGACCCCCCCGCGTCCCGACAGATCCCCTCGGCTCCCTCCGGGCCACCCCGGGGAGACCCCCCCTCGTCCGGACACATCCCCTCAGCTCCCTCCGGGCCACCCCACGGAGACCCCCCCGCGTCCGGACAGATCCCCTCAGCTCCATCCGGGCCACCCCGGGGAGACCCCCCCGCGTCCGGACAGATCCCCTCAGCTCCCTCCGGGCCACCCCGGGGAGACCCCCCCGCGTCCGGACAGATCCCCTCGGCTCCATCCGGGCCACCCCGGGGAGACCCCCCCCCGCATCCGGACAGATCCCCTCAGCTCCCTCCAGCCCACCCCGGAGAGACCCCCCCGCGTCCGGACAGATCCCCTCAGCTCCCTCCAGCCCACCCCAGGGAGACCCCCCCGTGTCCGGACAGATCCCCTCAGCTCCCTCCGGGCCACCCCACGGAGACCCCCCCCCGCGTCCGGACAGATCCCCTCAGCTCCCTCCAGCCCACCCCGGAGAGACCCCCCCGCGTCCGGACAGATCCCCTCAGCTCCCTCCGGCCCACCCCAGGGAGACCCCCCCCCGCGTCCGGACAGATCCCCTCAGCTCCCTCCGGCCCACCCCGGGGAGACCCCCCCCCCGCGTCCAGACAGATCCCCTCAGCTCCCTCCGGGCCACCCCGGGGAGACCCTCCCCTCGTCCGGGCAGATCCCCTCAGCTCCCTCCGGCCCACACCAGGGAGACCCTCCCTGCATCCGGACAGATCCCCTCAGCTCCCTCCGGCCCACACCAGGGAGACCCCCCCTGCATCTGGACAGATCCCCTCAGCTTCCTCCGGCCCACCCCAGGGAGACCCCCCCGCGTCCGGACAGATCCCCTCAGCTCCCTCCGGGCCACCCCGGGGAGACCCCCCCCCGCGTCCGGACAGATCCCCTCAGCTCCCTCCGGGCCACCCCGGGGAGACCCCCCCGCGTCCGGACAGATCCCCTCAGCTCCCTCCGGCCCGCCCCGGGGAGACCCCCCCGCGTCCGGACAGATCCCCTCAGCTCCCTCCGGCCCGCCCCGGGGAGACCCCCCCCCGCGTCCGGACAGATCCCCTCGGCTCCCTCCGGCCCACCCCGGGGAGACCCCCCCGCGTCCGGACAGATCCCCTCAGCTCCCTCCGGGCCACCCCAGGGAGACCCCCCCCCGCGTCCGGACAGATCCCCTCAGCTCCCTCCGGGCCACCCCAGGGAGACCCCCCCCGCGTCCGGACAGATACCCTCAGCTCCCTCCGGCCCACCCCGGGGAGACCCCCCCACGTCCGGACAGATCCCCTCAGCTCCCTCCGGCCCACCCCGGGGAGACCCCCCCCCCCGCGTCCGGACAGATCCACTCAGCTCCCTCCGGCCCACCCCGGGGAGACCCCCCCGCGTCCGGACAGATCCCCTCAGCTCCCTCCGGCCCACCCCGGGGAGACCCCCCCTGTATCCGGACAGATCCCCTCAGCTCCCTCCAGCCCACCCCAGGGAGACCCCCCCCGCGTCCGGACAGATCCCCTCAGCTTCCTCCGGCCCACCCCGGGGAGACCCCCCCTGCATCCGGACAGATCCCCTCAGCTCCCTCCGGCCCACCCCGGGGAGAACCCCCCTGCATCCGGACAGATCCCCTCAGCTCCCTCCGGCCCACCCCGGGGAGACCCCCCCGCGTCCGGACAGATCCCCTCAGCTCCCTCCGGCCCACCCCGGGGAGACCCCCCCGCGTCCGGACAGATCCCCTCAGCTCCCTCCGGGCCACCCCAGGGAGACCCCCCCCGCGTCCAGACAGATCCCCTCAGCTCCCTCCAGCCCACCCCAGGGAGACACCCCCCCGCGTCCGGACAGATCCCCTCAGCTCCCTCCGGGCCACCCCGGGGAGACCCCCCCACGTCCAGACAGATCCCCTCAGCTCCCTCCGGCCCACCCCGGGGAGACCCCCCCCCCGCGTCCGGACAGATCCCCTCAGCTCCCTCCGGCCCACCCCGGGGAGAACCCCCCCCCGTCCGGACAGATCCCCTCAGCTCCCTCCGGCCCACCCCGGGGAGACCCCCCCCGCGTTCGGACAGATCCCCTCAGCTCCCTCCGGCCCACCCCGGGGAGACCCCCCCCGCGTCCGGACAGATCCCCTCAGCTCCCTGCGGCCCACCCCAGGGAGACCCCCCCGCGTCCGGACAGATCCCCTCAGCTCCCTCCGGCCCACCCCAGGGAGACCCCCCCGCGTCCGGACAGATCCCCTCAGCTCCCTCCAGCCCACCCCAGGGAGACCCCCCCCCGCGTCCAGACAGATCCCCTCAGCTCCCTCCGGGCCACCCCGGGGAGACCCCCCCGCGTCCAGACAGATCCCCTCAGCTCCCTCCGGGCCACCCTGGGGAGACCCCCCCACCTCCGGACAGATCCCTCGGCTCCCTCCAGCCCACCCCGGGGAGACCCCCCCGCGTCCGGACAGATCCCCTCGGCTCCCTCCGGCCCACCCCGGGGAGACCCCCCGCGTCCGGACAGATCCCCTCAGCTCCCTCCGGGCCACCCCAGGGAGACCCCCCCTCGCGTCCGGACAGATCCCCTCAGCTCCCTCCGGCCCACCCCGGGGAGACCACCCCCGCGTCCGGACAGATCCCCTCGGCTCCCTCCGGCCCACCCCGGGGAGACCCCCCCGCATCCGGACAGATCCCCTCGGCTCCCTCCGGCCCACCCCAGGGAGACCCCCCTCATCCGGACAGATCCCCTCAGCTCCCTCCGGTCCACCCCAGGGAGACCCCCCCCTCGTCCGGACAGATCCCCTCAGCTCCCTCCGGTCCACCCCAGGGAGACCCCCCCCCGCGTCCGGACACATCCCCTCAGCTCCCTCCGGGCCACCCCAGGGAGACCCCCCCGCGTCCGGACAGATCCCCTCGGCTCCCTCCGGCCCACCCCAGGGAGACCCCCCCCCCCGCATCCGGACAGATCCCCTCGGCTCCCTCCGGCCCACCCCAGGGAGATCCCCCCCCCCGCGTCCGGACAGATCCCCTCGGCTCCCTCCGGCCCACCGCAGGGAGACCCCCCCCACGTCCGGACAGATCCCCTCGGCTCCCTCCGGCCCACCCCGGGGAGACCCCCCCGCGTCCGGACAGATCCCCTCGGCTCCCTCCGGCCCACCCCAGGGAGACCCCCCCCCGCGTCCGGACAGATCCCCTCAGCTCCCTCCGGCCCACCCCAGGGAGACCCCCCCGCGTCCGGACAGATCCCCTCAGCTCCCTCCGGCCCACCCCAGGGAGACCCCCCCCCGCGTCCAGACAGATCCCCTCAGCTCCCTCCGGCCCACCCCAGGGAGACCCCCCCGCGTCCGGGCAGATCCCCTCAGCTCCCTCCGGCCCACCCTGGGGAGACCCCCCCGCGTCCGGACAGATCCCCTCGGCTCCCTCCGGCCCACCCCAGGGAGACCCCCCCCCCCGCGTCCGGACAGATCCCCTCAGCTCCCTCCGGCCCGCCCCAGGGAGACTTCTCCACGTCTGCGCAGATCCCCTTGGCTCCCACTAGCCCACCCCCGGGAGACCCCCCCCGCGTCCGGACAGATCCCCTCAGCTCCCTCCGGCCCGCCCCAGGGAGACTTCTCCACGTCTGCGCAGATCCCCTTGGCTCCCACTAGCCCACCCCCGGGAGACCCCCCCCGCGTCCGGACAGATCCCCTCAGCTCCCTCCGGCCCACCCCCGGGAGACCCCCCCCGCGTCCGGACAGATCCCCTCAGCTCCCTCCGGCCCACGCAGGGGAGACCCACCACGTCCGGGCAAAACCCCTCGGCTCCCTCCGGCCCACCCCCGGGAGACCCCTCCGCGTCCGGGCAGATCCTCTCGGCTCTCACCAGCCCAGCACAGCGGAGACCCCCCGCGTCCGGACAGATCCCCTCAGCTCCCTCCGGGCCACCCCAGGGAGACCCCCCCGCGTCCGGACAGATCCCCTCAGCTCCCTCCGGGCCACCCCAGGGAGACCCCCCCGCGTCCGGGCAGATCCCCTCAGCTCCCTCCGGCCCACTGCAGGGGAGACCCCCACGTCCGGAGAGATCCTCTCGGCTCCCTCCGGCCCACCCCCGGGAGACCCCTCCGCGTCCGGGCAGATCCTCTTGGCTCCCTCCGGCCCACCCCCGGGAGACCCCCCCGCGTCCGGGCAGATCCTCTCGGCTCTCACCAGCCCAGCACAGCGGAGACCCCCACGTCCGGGCAGATCCCCTCGGCTCCCTCCGGCCCACCCCAGGGAGACCCCCCCGGGTCCGGACAGATCCCCTCAGCTCCCTCCGGGCCACCCCAGGGAGACCCCCCCACGTCCGGACAGATCCCTCAGCTCCCTCCGGCCCACCCCAGGGAGACCCCCCCGTGTCCGGACAGATCCCCTCAGCTCCCTCCGGCCCACCCCAGGGAGACCCCCCCGCGTCCGGACAGATCCCCTCAGCTCCCTCCGGCCCACCCCAGGGAGACCCCCCCACACATCCGGACAGATCCCCTCGATTCCCTCCGGCCCACCCCAGGGAGACCCCCCCGCGTCCGGACAGATCCCCTCATCTCCCTCCGGCCCACCCCAGGGAGACACCCCCCCCCGCATCCGGACAGATCCCCTCGGCTCCCTCCGGCCCACCCCAGGGAGACCCCCCCCCCGCGTCCGGGCAGATCCCCTCAGCTCCCTCCGGCCCACCCCAGGGAGACCCCTCCGCGTCTGGGCAGATCCTCTCGGCTCCCTCCGGCCCGCCCCTGGGAGACCCCCCCCCCGCGTCCGGACAGATCCCCTCAGCTCCCTCCGGCCCACCCCAGGGAGACCCCCCCCCCGCGTCCGGACAGATCCCCTCGGCTCCCTCCGGCCCGCCCCAGGGAGACCCCCCCTGCATCCGGACAGATCCCCTCAGCTCCCTCCGGCCCACCCCGGGGAGACCCCCCCCCGCGTCCGGACAGATCCCCTCAGCTCCCTCCGGCCCACCCCCGGGAGACCCCCCTGCATCCGGACAGATCCCCTCAGCTCCCTCCGGCCCGCCCGAGGGAGACCCCCCCCCCGCATCCGGACAGATCCCCTCAGCTCCCTCCGCGCCACCCCAGGGAGACCCCTCCGCGTCCGGACAGATCCCCTCGGCTCCCTCCGGCCCACCCCAGGGAGACCCCCCCCTGCATCCGGACAGATCCCCTCGGCTCCCTCCGGCCCACCCCAGGGAGACCCCCCCCCCCGCATCCGGACAGATCCCCTCGGCTCCCTCCGGCCCACCCCAGGGAGACCCCCCCCCGCGTCCGGGCAGATCCCCTCAGCTCCCTCCGGCCCACCCCCGGGAGACCCCTCCGCGTCCGGGCAGATCCCCTCAGCTCCCTCCGGCCCACCCCAGGGATACCCCCCCACGTCCGGACAGATCCCCTCAGCTCCCTCCGGGCCACCCCGGGGAGACCCCCCCCTCGTCCGGGCAGATCCCCTCGGCTCCCTCTGGCCCACCGCAGGGGAGACCCCCCCCCACGTCCGGACAGATTCCCTCGGCTCCCTCCGGCCCACCCCAGGGAGACCCCCCCCTCGTCCGGACAGATCCCCTCGGCTCCCTCCGGCCCACCCCAGGGAGACCCCCCCCACGTCCGGACAGATCCCCTCGGCTCCCTCTGGCCCACCGCAGGGGAGACCCCCCACGTCCGGACAGATCCCCTCGGCTCCCTCTGGCCCACCGCAGGGGAGACCCCCCCCCCACATCCGGACAGATTCCCTCGGCTCCCACTAGCCCACCCCAGGGAGATCCCCCCCTCGTCTGGACAGATTCCCTCGGCTCCCACTAGCCCACCGCCGGGAGACCCCTCCGCGTCTGGGCAGATCCTCTCGGCTCTCACCAGCCCTGCACAGGGGAGATCCCCACGTCCGGACAGATCCCCTCGGCTCCCATGCCCCCCGGTAGGATCGGGCCCTCGGCTCCCCAGCCCGTACCCCGGGGGCCGGCCCGCGGGACTCACTTCTTGTAGCCCGAGACCAGCTCCAGGTAGTTGGTGGGGGTGACGTAGTTATGGCGCCTGAGCTCCAGCAGCATCTTCTGCGAGTAGGAGGCCACGGACCAGTGCATGGTCACGAAGATCCGGGCCACCTTCCTGTGGATCTGGGGGAGCAGGGGGGCTGGGTCAGCCGAGGGGTGGGGGCGCCCAGCCTGGGTGGGGACGGCAGAGGGGGAGCGGGAGGGGAGGGGGCGCCCAGCCGGGGTGGGGACGGCAGAGGGGGAGCGGGAGGGGAGGGGGCGCCCAGCCGGGGTGGGGGCGGCAGAGGGGGAGCGGGAGGGGAGGGGAGAGGCGCCCAGCTGGGGTGGAGATGGCAGACGGGGAGGGGGCGCCCAGATGGGGCCCGGTCAGCGGGGGGGGGGGCGCCCAGCCTGGGTGGGGACGGCAGAGGGGGAGCGGGAGGGGAGGGGGCGCCCAGCCGGGGTGGGGACGGCAGAGGGGGAGCGGGAGGGGAGGGGGCGCCCAGCCGGGGTGGGGACGGCAGAGGGGGAGCGGGAGGGGAGGGGGCGCCCAGCCGGGGTGGGGGCGGCAGAGGGGGAGCGGGAGGGGAGGGGAGAGGCGCCCAGCTGGGGTGGAGATGGCAGACGGGGAGGGGGCGCCCAGATGGGGCCCGGTCAGCGGGGGGGGGCGCCCAGCCTGGGTGGGGACGGCAGAGGGGGAGCGGGAGGGGAGGGGGCGCCCAGCCGGGGTGGGGACGGCAGAGGGGGAGCGGGAGGGGAGGGGGCGCCCAGCCGGGGTGGGGGCGGCAGAGGGGGAGCAGGAGGGGAGGGGGCGCCCAGCCGGGGTGGGGGCGGCAGAGGGGGAGCGGGAGGGGAGGGGAGAGGCGCCCAGCTGGGGTGGAGATGGCAGACGGGGAGGGGGCGCCCAGATGGGGCCCGGTCAGCGGGGGGGGGCGCCCAGCCTGGGTGGGGACGGCAGAGGGGGAGCGGGAGGGGAGGGGGCGCCCAGCCGGGGTGGGGACGGCAGAGGGGGAGCGGGAGGGGAGGGGGCGCCCAGCCGGGGTGGGGGCGGCAGAGGGGGAGCGGGAGGGGAGGGGAGAGGCGCCCAGCTGGGGTGGAGATGGCAGATGGGGAGGGGGCGCCCAGATGGGGCCCGGTCAGCGGGGGGGGCGCCCAGCCGGGGTGGGGGTGGCAGAGGGGGAGCGGGAGGGGAGGGGGCGCCCAGCCGGGGTGGGGGCGGCAGAGGGGGAGCGGGAGGGGAGGGGAGAGGTGCCCAGCTGGGGTGGGGGCAGCAGAGGGGGAGGGGGCGCCCAGATGGGGCCCGGTCAGCGGGGGGGGCGCCCAGCCTGGGTGGGGACGGCAGAGGGGGAGCGGGAGGGGAGGGGAGAGGTGCCCAGCTGGGGTGGGGGTGGCAGAGGGGGAGGGGGCGCCCAGCCGGGGTGGGGGTGGCAGAGGGGGAGGGGGAGGGGGCGCCCAGATGGGGCCCGGTCAGCGGGGGGGGGGGGGGGCGCCCAGCCGGAGGCTCCTGGGTCGGGTTCCAAGCCCAGGGGATTCTGGGAGGCAGAACTGGGACCGGGACCCTGACCCCCCCGCCAGGCCAGGCAGCACCCAGCACCGACTCTGAGCACCGGCTCCTGCGGCCGATCTCCCAGGACCCCCGGTCTGACCCCCAGCACCCCCCCGTGTGGCTCTCACCTCCGGCAGGGCCCCCGGCGCCCCCAGTGTGCAGCTCTCACCTCCGGCAGGGCCCCTGGAGCCCCCCAGCACCCCCCGCGTGTGGCTCTCACCTCCGGCAGAGCCCCCAGCCTGCCCCCCAGCACCCGCCGCGTGCGGCTCTCACCTCCGGCAGAGCCCCCAGCCTGCCCCCCAGCACCCGCCGCGTGCGGCTCTCACCTCCGGCAGGGCCCCCAGCCTGCCCCCCAGCACCCCCTGCGTGTGGCTCTCACCTCCGGCAGGGCCCCCAGCCTGCCCCCCAGCACCCCCCGCGTGTGGCTCTCACCTCCGGCAGGGCCCCCAGCCTGCCCCCCAGCACCCCCCGCGTGTGGCTCTCACCTCCGGCAGGGCCCCCAGCCTGCCCCCCAGCACCCGCCGCGTGCGGCTCTCACCTCCAGCAGGGCCCCTGGAGCCCCCCAGCACCCCCCGCGTGTGGCTCTCACCTCCGGCAGAGCCCCCAGCCTGCCCCCCAGCACCCGCCGCGTGCGGCTCTCACCTCCAGCAGGGCCCCTGGAGCCCCCCAGCACCCCCCGTGTGCAGCTCTCACCTCCGGTAGGGCCCCTGGAGCCCCCCAGCACCCCCCGCGTGTGGCTCTCACCTCCGGCAGGGCCCCCAGCCTGCCCCCAGCCTGCCCCCCAGCAACCCCCGCATGTGGCTCTCACCTCCAGTAGGGCCCCTGGAGCCCCCCAGCACCCCCCGCGTGTGGCTCTCACCTCCAGCAGGGCCCCCAGCCTGCCCCCCAGCACCCCCCGCGTGTGGCTCTCACCTCCAGCAGGGCCCTCAGCGCCCCCCAGCACCCGCCCGTGTGGCTCTCACCTCCGGCAGGGCCCCCAGCCTGCCCCCCAGTACCCCCCGTGTGTGGCTCTCACCTCCGCTAGGGCCCCGAGCCTGCCCCCCAGCACCCCCCGCGTGTGGCTCTCACCTCCGGCAGGGCCCCCAGCCTGCCCCCCAGCACCCCCCATGTGTGGCTCTCACCTCCGGCAGGGCCCCCAGCCTGCCCCCCAGCACCCCCTGCGTGTGGCTCTCACCTCTAGCAGGGCCCCCGGCGTGCCCCCCAGCACCCCCCTGTGTGGCTCTCACCTCCGGCAGGGCCCCCGGCGCCCCTGGCCTGCCCCCCAGCACCCCCCGCGTGTGGCTCTCACCTCCGGCAGGGCCCACGGTGCCCCCAGCCTGCCCCCCAGAACCCCCCGCGTGCGGCTCTCACCTCCAGCAGGGCCCCCGGTGCCCCCAGCACCCCCCGCGTGCGGCTCTCACCCCCGGTGCCCCCAGCCTGCCCCTCAGCACCCCCCGTGTGGCTCTCACCTCCAGCAGGGCCCCCGGTGCCCCCAGCCTGCCCCCCAGCACCCCCCGTGTGGCTCTCACCTCCGGCAGGGCCCCCGGCACCCCTGGCCTGCCCCCCAGCACCCCCCGCGTGCGGCTCTCACCTCCGGCAGGGCCCCCAGGTCCACGCCCTCGAGGTATTTCTCTGCCACCTCCAGCAGCGCCTGGTGGGGCCACTCGGAGAACCAGTCGATGGTCGTGCAGTTCACCAGCGCCGGGTACTGGCGGATCCAGTTCCTGGGGGCACGGGGGGCGCCAGGCTGAGCATGTCCCGCACCTCTGCCCCTCCCCTCGGACCCCCATCCCTGCCCTGCCCTGCCCCGCCCCTCCCAACCTGCCCCCCATCTCTGACCTGCTCCCATCCCTGCCCGGCTACCACCCCCTCCCATCCCTGCCCTGCCCCTCCCATCCTGCCCCCCATCCCTGCCCTGCCCTGCCCCTCCCAACCTGCCCCCCATCTCTTCCCTGCTCCCATCCCTGCCCAGCTACCACCCCCTCCCATCCCTGCCCTGCCCCTCCCATCCTGCCCCCCATCCCTGCCCTGCCCTGCCCCTCCCATCCTGCCCCCCATCTCTGCCCTGCTCCCACCCCGTCCCCATCCCTGCCCTGCCCCTCCCATCCTGCCCCCATATCTGCCCCGCTCCCACCCCACGTCCTCACTAGCCCCTGCCCCCACACAGCTGTGGGCTCCTAGCTCTGCTCCCCCCACCCGGCTGCCAGCGAGGCCCGAGCTGCCCGCCAGGGGGCGCTGCTGCTCCACGCCAGCCCCACACCTGAAGGGGTCCCCGATGGGGCTGAGGCAGAGCACCACGTGCAGGTTGTCCCGCACCCTCTCGATCAGGTAGCCGAAGAGGCTGTCGGCCGTCTCGGGGATCCCGTCGGCTCGGGCCGCGTCCAGGATCACGGACTGGATCTGACCACAGGGGAAGTGTTCGCAGCTGGGCACGGGGTCCTGGGCCGTGCCCCCTCCAAGGGGCCCGGGCCACTCACTCCCTCCAGCCACTGTGAGTGGCACCCACGCGCCAGCTGCCAGGGGGCGATTGGGACACTTCACACCAGCCACAGCTGTGTAGGAGCCCGGGGTGGGCTAGCAGGGGCTGCGGGTTGGGAGTGAGGGGCGTCAGCAGGGCTGGGGGGGCAGGGCTGGGCGGGCAGGGGCTGCAGGTCGGGAGTGAGGGGCACCGGCAGAGCTGGGGGGGCAGGAGGCCGCGGGTCAGGAGTGAGGGGCACCGGCGGAGCTGGGGGGGCAGGGGGCCGCAGGTCGGGAGTGAGGGGCACCGGCGGAGCTGGAGGGGCAGGAGGCCGCGGGTCAGGAGTGAGGGGCACCGGCGGAGCTGGGGGTTCAGGGGGCCGCGGGTCGGGAGTGAGGGGCACCGGCGGAGCTGGGGGGGCAGGGGGCCGTGGGTCGGGAGTGAGGGGCACCGGCGGAGCTGGGGGGGCAGGGGGCCGCGGGTCGGGAGTGAGGGGCACCGGCAGAACTGGAGGGGCAGGGGGCTGCGGGTCGGGAGTGAGGGGCACTGGCAGAGCTGGGGGGGCAGGGGGCTGCGGGTCGGGAGTGAGGGGCACCGGCGGAGCTGGGGGGGCAGGGGGCTGTGGGTCGGGAGTGAGGGGCACCGGCGGAGCTAGGGGGGCAGGGGGCTGCGGGTCGGTAGTGAGGGGCACCGGCAGAACTGGAGGGGCAGGGGGCTGCGGGTCGGGAGTGAGAGGCACCGGCGGAGCTGGGGGGGCAGGGGGCTGTGGGTCGGGAGTGAGGGGCACCGGCGGAGCTAGGGGGCAGGGGGCTGCGAGTCGGGAGTGAGGGGCACCGGCAGGGCTGGGCTGGCAGGGGCTGCAGGTCAGGAGTGAGGGGCACCGGCGGAGCTGGGGGGGCAGGAGGCCGCGGGTCAGGAGTGAGGGGCACCGGCACAGCAGTCCTGCAGCACACCCCTCGGCCCTGCCAGCCCCTTGCCCGTGGTGCCCGCAGCCTGGCGCCGGCGCCCGCACCTCCTCGAACTCGTCGGCCTTGTAGAGGTTGGGCACCTCCCCGGAGCTCAGGATGTTGTTGATGTCCTCCAGGAAGGAGTCGTCCATGAGCTGCGTGTCCACGAAGAGGAAGGTGGTGTGTTTCAGCTCCACGCCCGCCTGCCGGTACAGCTTCTTGATGTCTGGGGGGAGAGGCCGGGGGGCCGTCAGCTCACTGGGGGGCTGGCTGTGCCGGGGGGGCGGCTGGCGGGGGGGGGCACTCACCGTCTCTGAACTCCTGCTTGCGGTAGTGCTTGGTCACCTCGATCTGGAAGGTCTGGTCCTCGCAGATGGAGGAGGCCAGGCGTGCCAGGCTCTGGCGCCCGCTGCCCCCGATGCCCACCAGCAGCATGTTCCCACGCGGCTGGCCGATCACCCGCACGATCCGGGTAACTGCAGGGGGCACTGGTCAGAAGGGGGCACCCCAGGGCCGGAGCGGGCAGCCAACTGGCCACGCAAGTAGCCCCAAGGAGACCAAAAGGCTTGCATTGCATGCTGGGAGTTTGCCTCCACCGGAAGCGGAGGCTGCCCTCAGCTCCCTCCATGGCCCCCGAGCTGGGACAAAGATTTAACTCAGAGAGATCTCAAAGAGCCAGGGGCCAGGACTCCGGGTTCCATCGCTGCCCTGAGCAGCGTGCCTCAGTTTCCCCAGTGTGGGAGGGAGGGCAGGCCTGCTTGGCCACATGGGGCTCCCTCGGGGCAGAGCAGGTGTTGATCTGCAGCCAGGTGCCAGGGCTGGGCTGAAGGGGAGCCCTGGAGGCGCCTGGCAGGGGCACGGGGCGGGAGGCGTCGCTCACCGTGTTCGATGGCGTCGCGGAAGAGCACGAGCTGCATCTGCACCACGCCGGGCGTCTGGTTGTACTCGTCCAGCGCCCGCTCCATCTCCAGCTTCAGCGCCGCCAGGTCCACCAGGTCCTCGTACACCCGCGGCTCCCGCAGGAAGTCCCCTGCCAACGGGCAAGAGGGTCACTGGGGGCATGGCCCCTCCTCCACCCACTACCCCCCCTGCCCTCCCCAAGCCGGGGAGAGAACCCAGGAGTCCTGGCTCCCAGCCCCCCCTGCTCTAACCCACCAGCCCCCACTCCCCTCCCAGAGCCGGGGAGAGAACCCAGGAGTCCTGGCTCCCAGCCCCCCTGCTCTAACCCACCAGCCCCCACTCCCCTCCCAGAGCCGGGGAGAGAACCCAGGAGTCCTGGCTCCCAGCCCCCCTGCTCTAACCACCAGCCCCCACTCCCCTCCCAGAGCCGGGGAGAGAACCCAGGAGTCCTGGCTCCCAGCCCCCCTGCTCTAACCCACCAGCCCCCACTCCCCTCCCAGAGCTGGGGAGGGAACCCAGGCGTCCTGGCTCGCCGGCCCCGCGCTGTAGCCCCCAGCCCGCAGTGGGGTTTGGCACGCGGCACCCACCGAAGAGGGGCGGGCGCTTGCTGGGGCAGAGGTTGTGGAAGGTCAGGTCGAAGAAGGAGCCCAGCTTCTCGGTCAGGAGGCCAACGAAGGCGTCCTTGTCGGCCGAGTCCACCAGGCGGTCGGAGAAGACCCTGCCGGGAGAGGGGGCTGGGCTCAGGCACCGGGGGTCGCCCCCAAGAAGCTGGGAGGAAAGGGGCGCAGTGTGGCTGGGCACGGGGGGAGGGAAGGTGCCCGCCAGCACCAGGCCGGCAGTGCCCAGGGAGCTGGAGGGGGCACAGCGTGGCCGGGCGCAGGGGGAGGGAAGGTGCCCGCCAGCACCAGGCCGGCAGTGCCCAGGGGGCTGGAGGGGGCGCAGCATGGCCGGGCGCAGGGGGAGGGAAGGTGCCCACCAGCACCAGGCCGGCAGTGCCCAGGGGGTTAGAGGGGGCGCAGCATGGCCGGGTGCAGGGGGAGGGAAGGTGCCCGCCAGCACTGGGCCGGCAGTGCCCAGGGGGTTGGAGGGGGCGCAGCATGGCCGGGCGCAGGGGGAGGGAAGGTGCCGGCCAGCACCAGGCCGGCAGTGCCCAGGGGGCTGGAGGGGGCGCAGCGTGGCCGGGCGCGGGGGGAAGGAAGGTGCCCACCAGCACCAGGCCGGCAGTGCCCAGGGGGTTGGAGGGGGCGCAGTGTGGCCGGGCGCGGGGGGAGGGAAGGTGCCGGCCAGCACCAGGCCGGCAGTGCCCAGGGGGATGGAGGGGGCGCAGCATGGCCGGGCGCAGGGGGAAGGAAGGTGCCCGCCAGCACCAGGCCGGCAGTGCCCAGGGGGATGGAGGGGGCGCAATGTGGCCGGGCGCGGGGGGAGGGAAGGTGCCCGCTGACACCAGGACGGCAGTGCCCAGGGGGCTGGAGGGGGCGCAGTGTGGCTGGGTGCAGGGGGAGGGAAGGTGCCTGCCAGCACCAGGCCGGCAGTGCCCAGGGGCTGGAGGGGGCGCAGTGTGGCCGGGCTCGGGGGGAGGGAAGGTGCCCGCTGACACCAGGACGGCAGTGCCCAGGGGGCTGGAGGGGGCGCAGTGTGGCCGGGCTCGGGGGGAGGGAAGGTGCCCACCAGCACCAGGCCGGCAGTGCCCAGGGGGCTGGAGGGGGCGCAGTATGGCCGGGCGCAGGGGGAAGGAAGGTGCCCACCAGCACCAGGCCGGCAGTGCCCAGGGGGCTGGAGGGGGCGCAGCGTGGCCGGGCGCGGGGGGAGGGAAGGTGCCCGCCAGCACCAGGCCGGCAGTGCCCAGGGGGATGGAGGGGGCGCAGTGTGGCCGGGCGCGGGGGGAGGGAAGGTGCCGGCCAGCACCAGGCCGGCAGTGCCCAGGGGGTGGAGGGGGCGCAGCATGGCCAGGCACGGGGGGAGGGAAGGTGCCGGCCAGCACCAGGCTGGCAGTGCCCAGGGGCTGGAGGGGGGGCAGTGTGGCCGGGCGCGGGGGGAGGGAAGGTGCCTGACAGCACCAGGCCGGCAGTGCCCAGGGGGCTGGAGGGGGCGCAGCGTGGCCGGGCGCAGGGGGAGGGAAGGTGCCCGCCAGCACCAGGCCGGCAGTGCCCAGGGGCTGGAGGGGGCGCAGTGTGGCCGGGCGCAGGGGGAGGGAAGGTGCCCGCCAGCACCAGGCCGGCAGTGCCCAGGGGGCTGGAGGGGGCGCAGCGTGGCCGGGCGCAGGGGGAGGGAAGGTGCCCGCCAGCACCAGGCCGGCAGTGCCCAGGGGCTGGAGGGGGTGCAGTGTGGCCGGGCGCGGGGGGAGGGTAGGTGCCCGCCAGCACCAGGCCGGCAGTGCCCAGGGGCTGGAGGGGGCGGGGGGGCGGCTCTACCTGAAACACTCGTGGATCCACAGGCGGGTGAGGCTGGGCTTGGTATCGTGGAAATCCTTGTGCGCCCGCAGCATCCCCTGGAACACCTGTGCCGGGGGCGGAGCCTGAGCCGCCAGCTGGGACCCCCCCACCTGCTCGCCTGGGCCAGGCCCTTCACCAATGCAGGTCCCAAACGGAAACAGGCCCCAGGCCCCTGCCCCATTCCCCGCCCCCCTGAGCCAGCCAGTCCCTGCCCTGGGGCCGGGTGGGAGCCAGCGCCCCCTAGAGGGGACAGGCCCCTGCCCCATTCCCACCCCCCTGAGCCAGCCAGTCCCTGCCCTGGGGCCGGGTGGGAGCCGGCGCCCCCTAGAGGGGACAGGCCCCTGCCCCATTCCCTGCCCCCCTGAGCCAGCCAGTCCCCGCCCTGGGGCCGGGTGGGAGCCGGCGCCCCCTAGAGGGGACAGGCCCCTGCCCCATTCCCCACCCCCTGAGCCAGCCAGTCCCGGCCCTGGGGCCGGGTGGGAGCCGGCGCCCCCTAGAGGGGACAGGCCCCTGCCCCATTCCCACCCCCCTGAGCCAGCCAGTCCCTGCCCTGGGGCCGGGTGGGAGCCAGCGCCCCCTAGAGGGGACAGGCCCCTGCCCCATTCCCTGCCCCCCTGAGCCAGCCAGTCCCTGCCCTGGGGCCGGGTGGGAGCCGGCGCCCCCTAGAGGGGACAGGCCCCTGCCCCATTCCCTGCCCCCCTGAGCCAGCCAGTCCCCGCCCTGGGGCCGGGTGGGAGCCGGCGCCCCCTAGAGGGGACAGGCCCCTGCCCCATTCCCCGCCCCCCCTGAGCCAGCCAGTCCCTGCCCTGGGGCCGGGTGGGAGCTGGCGCCCCCTAGAGGGGACAGGCCCCTGCCCCATTCCCCACCCCCCTGAGCCAGCCAGTCCCTGGCCTGGGGCCGGGTGGGAGCCGGCGCCCCCTAGAGGGGACAGGCCCCTGCCCCATTCCCACCCCCCTGAGCCAGCCAGTCCCCGCCCTGGGGCCGGGTGGGAGCCGGCGCCCCCTAGAGGGGACAGGCCCCTGCCCCATTCCCACCCCCCTGAGCCAGCCACTCCCCGCCCTGGGGCCAGGTGGGAGCCAGCGCCCCCTAGAGGGGAAAGGCCCCTGCCCCATTCCCCGCCCCCCCGAGCCAGCCAGTCCCTGCCCTGGGGTCGGAGGGGAGCCGGCGCCCCCTAGAGGGGACAGGCCTGCCCCATTCCCCACCCCCGAGCCAGCTGTTCCTGGAAGCCTCCAGCCCAGATCCCATCTGTGTGCGGCTGCTGCTGTGACAGGCAGGACACACTGAGGGGCTGGCACCGGGCACCAGCACCAAACCTCTGCTGGATTCCTCCCTGCGCCAGCCCCACTCATGCCAGGGGCCTTCTGTGCCGCCAACCCCCACGTGTGGTGCCAACAGATACTGTGAGCAGGACCCCTGGTTCCATGCTGGGCTCCAGGCTGGGCTCTGACACGGGAGGTGGGCAGGGCCCCTGGCTCCACATGGGCTCCGGGCTGGGCTCTGACCCAGGGAGGGGGTGGGCGGGGCCCCTGGCTCCACCCTGGGCTCCGACCCATGGGGCACGTGGGGCACCAGCTGGGCACCTTGGAGATGTCGCGCAGGTTGAAGAGGTAGTGGATCTTGGCGGGTGTGGGCAGGAATTTCTGCACCACGGCGTGGTACAGCTCGACCGTGGCCTCGGTGACGACGTTCCCGAGTGGCTTCACCGCCTCCTCGAAGTTCTGCAGCTTCTGGTTGAGCATGGTGCCGAAGATGCGCCGGATCTGCGTCTCCTGCGGGACGGCCGGAGCGGCACCTAGCGCCTGCCGCTTTCCCCTCGCGGGCCCATCCCGCCCGTTCCCGAGGCAGGAGAGAGGGGACGTGGCTGCCGACTGGGCTGCGGGCATCTCGGGGGCTGAGAGATGGCGGCTTGGCACCCACCTGCTGAGGAAGGGGTGCCCGGGGCAAATGGCACCTGCCTGGGCTGTGGGCATCTCGGGGGCTGAGAGATGGCGGCCTGGCACCCACCTGCTGAGGAAGGAGTGCCAGGGGTGAATGACGCCAGGGTAGGGGGGCCCCGAGGCCCAGGCGTTGCACGCGGCTGCTCTGAGTGTGCCGGGGAGGCAGCCGCCCTTACCGTGGGGAAGGTCATGTTGATGAGGTTGAATCTGCTCTGAAGCCGGCTGGATATCACGGTGCGGCCGCCCCCCGGGGGGCCCATGGCTGCCATCAGGAACATGTCCTGAGGGGAGAGAGCCGCCGCTCACACCAAAGCCGAGCGAGGCCTTTCTTCTCCCCCCGCAACGCGCGGCAAGCATCCGGAGGGGCCCGCGGCGCGGCTGCCGCATCCTAATGGCGTCCCAGCGGCAGCGCCCGGCGCCAATGTCTGCTGTGGCACACGCCGACTAGATTCCGGGCACAGACGCCAGCCTCAGCAGTGCCCTGTCCACATGAATCGTCGGAATTAACTCCCCCGGGCCACGGCACGGCCATCACCCCCGGCACTGCCAGCTACCCCCTGCCGGCAGGGACCCCACCTCCGCCGAGCACCCCAGGCCTGAAGGGGGGACGCACTGAAGAAAGGGGGCAGGCCAAGCGGTGACACAGCTGAGCCCCTCCCCGTGCAGCGAGCCACGCAGCTCCCGGCAGAGAGGGGGCACCAAGGGGACTGGGACTGGCACAGCTCCTTTTCCAGGAGGCTCCCCACCACCGGGGGCGGCACGGGCCGCCCCCTTCATGAGACTCTGCAGAGACCCCTCGGAGCCAGCCGGGGGAACAGTCCCTGGGTGGACCTGCCCGCCCCGCCGGCCACTTGCGAGTCGTGGCAGGTGCGAGCCCCGGGGCTCAGCGCCAGGTGGGCAGCGACGTAGCCCAGCGGCGCCGGGCGGGCTTCTCACCTTGACGTACTTGATGGTTTGCTTCTCGCGGTCGTACCAGAAGCCGTAGTCGATCCAGAGGCGCAGCAGCTCCAGCGGCGGCTGGGAGCCAAAGGCGTCCTTGGCCGGCATGTTGAGGTCGTCCATGAAGGTGATCATGCTCTTGCCGCCCACGGGCACGTAGACGCCCTTGGTGCGCTTCTCCACGCGGCTCTCGACGATGTTCTGCACGTTGTTGGAGGAGGTCTGGGGGGGCAGGGGCCTGAGTCCAGGGACGGCACGGGCTGGCGGCTCCACGGGACGGGCCCAGCTCCACCCAGGGCTCAGCCCTTCGCCGCAGGCCACCGGGCACGTCGCCAGACTGAGAGGTTGGATGTAACTGCCGGCCAGCAACCGCCTGGCACGGCACCCGCCCAGTCTCCCCCTGCCGGCCAGCGACCGCCCGGCACCCGCCCAGCCACCAATGACTGCCCGGTACCGACCCAGCCTCCCCCTGCCAGCCAGCAACTGCTCGGCACCTGCCCAGCCTCCCCTTGCCGGCCAGCGACTGCCCGGCACCACCCAACCTCCCCCTCCCGGCCAGCAACCACCCGGCACCCGCCCAGCCACCAATGACTGCCCAGCACCTGCCCAGCCTCCCCCTGCTGGCCAGTGACCACCTGGCACCGGCCCAGCCTCCCCCTGCCGGCCAGCGACCGCCCAGCCACCAATGACTGCCCGGCACCCGCCGAACCTCCCCTTGTCGGCCAGCAACTGCCCAGCACCAGCCCAGCCTCCCCCTGCCGGCCAGCGACCGCCCGGCACCCAACCCAGGCTCCCCCAGCCGGCCAGCGACTGCCCCGAACCCACCCAGCCACCAGCGACTGCCCGGCACCTGCCCAGCCTCCCCCTGCCGGCCAGCGACCGCCTGGCACCCGACCCAGGCTCCCCCTGCCGGCCAGCGACTGCCCCGAACCCACCCAGCCACCAGCGACTGCCCGGCACCTGCCCAGCCTCCCCCTGCCGGCCAGCGATGGCTTGGCACCTGCCCAGCTGCCAACAACTGCCCAGCCTCTCCCTGCCAGCCAACAACTGTCCGGCACCCTCACCGAGGGATCTCCGTGGCCCTGTGGGACGTTATGAGTATAATATAATATCTCGTTGAAAGGTGACGGGGCCAGAAAGAGTTAATTAACTGACCTCACCGACTGACCCGACCCTGGGTGAACCGTAAGGACTGGTTAGCAAGATCTGTAAACGAACAGAGCTTTGAAATGGAAGTCTGCAGTGTTAGAGGGAGAAGGGGAGGTGTTTGCTCAGGGCTTGGGATGCCAGCAGACAAGTCTTGTCTATTGCTACAGTTTTAATTCAAAGAGCAAAAAAGGAATATTAGCATTTAAGATGATACTTGAGGGAAATCGTATTCTTGTCTCTGTGTCTCTTTGAAGGTTGTGGTAACCTGTATCTGAACTGTCTGATGGATAAATGACTCTGTGCTAATTGCCAGGATGTTTGGGAGAAGGAGTTAAGCCGATTGTTTTCTCAGGCCGAACACTCACTCACACTCACGCTCAAAGGCTGCTGGAAATGTATAAGAACCTGGGACACGATCCTTCTTCATCTCAGATCTGCTTTGGGTTTCCAGAAGGGGAAACCTTAGGCCACAAGGATTGAGATCCCCAGTCACTGACGGGAGCCACCCTGAATATGGACATTGGACTGTAACCTCTGGACTATTTCTAAAAGGACTTTTGGCAACTACAAGCTCACCTCTGCCATGGATCTGAACCTCAAGAATTGAATTCAAGTCTGTCTGTGTACTGATCTTTTAACCAACACTCTCTCTTTTCTTTTCTAATACATTTTAGCTCAGTTAATAAGAATTGGCTGTAGCGTGTATTGTGGGTAAGATCTAAGTTGTAGTTGGACCTGGGTATGTGGCTGATCCTTTGGGATTGGAAGAACCTTTTCTTTTCTACGATGAAGTAAGATTTTCAGAAATCATCATCACATCTGACGAGTGTGTCTGGACGGAGGCCTGAGGCTGGGCACTTTAAGGGAACTGCGTGGTTTGGATTTCTAAGTGACCAGTGACGTACTACAGAAGCTGTTCTGTGCTGGTTGGTAAATCTAAGTATTGGAATAACCACCAGCGTTTGGGGTTTGTCTGCCCCGTTTTGTTTGCAGTTCACCCTGATTGAGTGATCTCAGCTGGCTCCCACAGGCAGCACCGTCACACCCTGGCCCCCTGGCCCGGCACCGGGGGAATCTCCATAGCCCTGCCCGGGGGATTTCCGTGGCCCTGCCCCATAGCTTGGCACCGGGGGATCTCCATGGCCCTGCCCCCCTGGCCCAGCACCAGGGGATCCCCGTGGCCCTGCCCACCTGGCCCAGCACTGGAGGGGAACTCCGTGGCCCTGCCCCCCTGGCCCGGCACCAGGGGATCTCCGTGGCCCGTTACCTGCGCCGACATGTTGACGGTCAGCACAGCCCACTTGGTGTTGTCGAGGGACTGCAGCACGCTCTGGGCGATGGAGGTCTTCCCGGTGCCGACCGGGCCCACGAGCAGCACTGGGTTCTGATTGGACACCAGGGCGTTTACCAGGTAGTTGTAGCGCACCGTGTCCACCGTGGGGACGATGATCTTATAGAAGGAGGCGCTGGGGAGAGGGGGACAGATGGGGGCATCAGCCCCAAGTGATCATTGCGCTGGACCAGACCAATGGCCCCATAGCCCGTCCCCTGGATCAGACCAATGGGCCCATCCACCCCACGTCCCGTGCCCCGTATCAGGCCAACGGGCCCATCCAGCTCCATATCCCGTCCCCTGGATCAGGCCAACGGTCCCATCCAGCCCCATAGCCCGTCCCCTGCATCAGGCCAACGGGCCCATCCAGCCCCATAGCCCGTCCCCTGCATCAGGCCAATGGGCCCATCCAGCCCCATAGCCCATGCCCCTTATCAGGCCAATGGGCCCATCCAGCCCCATAGCCCGTCCCCTGGATCAGGCCAACGGGCCCATTCAGCCCCATAGCCCGCGCCCCGTATCAGGCCAATGGGCCCATCCAGCTCCATATCCTGTCCCCTGCATTAGGCCAATGGGCCCATCTAGCCCCATAGCCCGTCCCCTGGATCAGGCCAACGGGCCCATCCAGCCCCATAGCCTGTCCCCTGGATCAGGCCAACGGGCCCATCCAGCCCCATAACCCATCCCCTGCATCAGGCCAACGGGCCTTTCCAGCCCTGGATCCCACCCCAGTGACACTGCCCCAATATTCTTCACAGTGCTATCATGATGACATGGTCATGTGAGAAGCCATTGGGAAGGCGGTGCTCTGCTGAGTAGGATTATCCTATTTGTAGCAAGTCGGAGTTTTCTATCTGAAGTTCGGAATATTGACAATGTCTGTGCATTGCCGATGAGGTTACCGCGGGGAACGCCCACTAGCCAAGATACTGTCACTCTGGACACTGGGCGGGGAACGGGCCATTCGGAAAACCAACAGGCCTTAGGAGACGCTTATCTCCCGTCCCGTGAACACTCGGCGGGGACGGAAAGCTGGCTAGATCGATGGGCAGTGACCAGCGGCTCCAGGTCTAGCTGGCAGCCAGTGTCAGCGGGCGGTGAACACTCGGCGGGGACGGAAAGCTGGCTAGATCGATGGGCAGTGACCAGCGGCTCCAGGTCTAGCTGACAGCCGGTGTCAGTGGGCGGTGAACACTCGGAGGGGACGGAAAGCTGGCTAGATGGACGGGCAGTGACCAGCGGCTCCAGGTCTAGCTGACAGCCGGTGTCAGTGGGCGGTGAACACTCGGAGGGGATGGAAAGCTGGCTACATGGACGGGCAGTGACCAGCGGCTCCAGGTCTAGCTGGCAGCCGGTGTCAGTGGGCGGTGAACACTCGGAGGGGATGGAAAGCTGGCTAGATGGACGGGCAGTGACCAGCGGCTACAGGTCTAGCTGGCAGCCGGTGTCGGCAGGCAGTGAACACTCGGAGGGGATGGAAAGCTGGCTAGATGGACGGGCAGTGAGCAGCGGCTCCAGGTCTAGCTGGCAGCCGGTGTCGGCGGGCGGTGAACACTCGGAGGGGACGGAAAGCTGGCTAGATGGACGGGCAGTGACCAGCGGCTCCAGGTCTAGCTGGCAGCCGGTGTCAGTGGGCGGTGAACACTCGGAGGGGATGGAAAGCTGGCTAGATGGACGGGCAGTGACCAGCGGCTCCAGGTCTAGCTGGCAGCCAGTGTCAGCGGGCGGTGAACACTCGGCGGGGATGGAAAGCTGGCTAGACGGACGGGCAGTGACCAGCGGCTCCAGGTCTAGCTGGCAGCCGGTGTCGGCGGGCGGTGAACACTCGGAGGGGACGGAAAGCTGGCTAGATCGATGGGCAGTGACCAGCGGCTCCAGGTCTAGCTGGCAGCCGGTGTCAGTGGGCGGTGAACACTCGGAGGGGATGGAAAGCTGGCTAGATGGACGGGCAGTGACCAGCGGCTCCAGGTCTAGCTGGCAGCCGGTGTCAGCGGGCGGTGAACGCTCGGAGGGGACGGAAAGCTGGCTAGATGGACGGGCAGTGACCAGCAGCTCCAGGTCTAGCTGGCAGCCGGTGTCACCGGCGGTGAACGCTCGGAGGGGATGGAAAGCTGGCTAGATGGACGAGCAGTGACCAGCGGCTCCAGGTCTAGCTGACAGCAGGTGTCAGCGGGTGGTGAACACTCGGAGGGGACGGAAAGCTGGCTAGATGGACGGGCAGTGAGCAGCGGCTCCAGGTCTAGCTGGCAGCCGGTGTCAGCGGGCAGTGAACACTCAGAGGGGACGGAAAGCTGGCTAGATGGACGGGCATAGAGCAGCGGCTCCAGGTCTAGCTGGCAGCCGGTGTCAGCGGGCGGTGAACACTCGGAGGGGATGGAAAGCTGGCTAGATGGACGGGCAGTGACCAGCGGCTCCAGGTCTAGCTGGCAGCCGGTGTCGGCGGGCGGTGAACACTCAGCGGGGATGGAAAGCTGGCTAGACGGACGGGCAGTGACCAGCGGCTACAGGTCTAGCTGGCAGCCGGTGTCGGTGGGCGGTGAACACTCGGAGGGGATGGAAAGCTGGCTAGATGGACGGGCAGTGAGCAGCGGCTCCAGGTCTAGCTGGCAGCCGGTGTCGGCGGGCGGTGAACACTCGGAGGGGATGGAGAGCTGGCTAGATGGACGGGCAGTGACCAGCGGCTACAGGTCTAGCTGGCAGCCGGTGTCGGCAGGCGGTGAACACTCGGAGGGGATGGAAAGCTGGCTAGATGGACGGGCAGTGACCAGTGGCTCCAGGTCTAGCTGGCAGCCGGTGTCGACGGGCGGTGAACACTCGGAGGGGATGGAAAGCTGGCTAGATGGACGGGCAGTGACCAGTGGCTCCAGGTCTAGCTGGCAGCCGGTGTCGGCAGGCGGTGAACACTCGGAGGGGGACGGAAAGCTGGCTAGATGGATAAGCAGTGACCAGCGGCTCCAGGTCTACTTGGAGCTGGTGCCAGCGAGGTGCCGCACGGGTCGGTTCCGGGGCCGGTTTTGTTCCACACTTTATTAATGATCCGGATGAGGGGATCGATTGCACCTCAGCAAGTCTGCAGCTGACACTGAGCGGTTTGCTTTCCCTTACAAATCTCCTTTTGTAGGAGACTCCCAGAGGATGCGCTTCTCCCCCCAGCTTCGGACCCCCACTTCTCCTGCTCAGACCAGCTCCGGCTAAGGCCCTAGCCCCCCATCTCGGCCCCCGGCAGCCAGTTACTCACTTGGATGGGTATCTCCACATTTTGGGCAGCTTGTCCTCAAACGAGGCCCAGTTCTTCCTCTTGGGGTCGACGAAATACTCGTAGACGGTGTCCTGGAGGGAGCAGGAAGAGCCCATGAGGGGCCCAGGCCTGGCCCCACCCAACGTGCGGCCAGGACCAGGAGCTGGTGCTGGGGCCCATCATGGGGATCAGGCTCTGGGCTCAGCAGAGTCTTGGAGCTGGGACTACAGAGGGCTCGAGGTGTCAATGTCGTGAAGAGAGACGGGAGTGGGGCAGGAATGGGAGGAAATGACATAGAGCTGCTCACTCCCGGCAAGCACTGTCCCTCTTCCCTTCCCGTATTGGCCATTCCTCTCCCATCACCCTCTTGGCTCTGCTCTGGTCACAGCATCACCATTCCTCTGGGCTCCCTCGGGCCCACAGAGAGGGTGGTCGCCTGCGTGGGGAGACGCGCCAGGGACCTTGTTAGGGAAGGAGCCTTCCATCTCTCGCAAGTAGCTGTCAATCTTCTTCCTGCCCTCCTCGTCCACCGCTGCGCACACGGACCAGATCATGCTGAAGATGAAGTACATTTCCACCACCGTAGTGTAGTTCTCACGATCTGCTGGGTTCACCTGGAGAGCAAGAGACGGGAACCTTGCACTGAGCTGGCTTTCTAACCTTACCACAGGCTACCACAGCATTCCCCACAAACACGCATTGACACACTCGGAACATAGGGTGACATGGCAAGAAGTGTTCTATAGTGATGTGATGTACCCGGAACATCACGCTGGACAATGGGAACGTTCTAGGCTGGCGTAGCAGGAACATCAGGTTGCATAATGGCAGTGTTCTAGGTTGATGTATCCAGAACATCAGGCTGCACAATGGGAGTGTTCGAGGTTGATGAAACCAGAACATCACGTTGTACAATGGGCACATTCTATGTTGATGTACCTGGAACATCAGCCTGCATGATGGGAGTGTTCTAGGCTATCATACCCAGAACATCAGGCTGCACCATGGGAGCATTCTAGGCTGACGTACCCGGAACATCAGGCTGCACACTGGGAGCGTTGTAGGTTGATGTACCCAGAACATTATACAATGTTGATGTACCTGGAACATCAGCCTCCATGATGGGAGTGCTCTAGGCTGACACACCCAGAACATCAGGCTGTACCATGGGAGTGTTTTAGGCTGACACACCCAGAACATCAGGCTGCACAATGGGAATGTTCTAGGCTGATGTAACCACAACGTCAGGCTATACAATGGGCACATTCTGTTGATGTACCTGGAACATCAGGCTGCATGATGGGAGTGTTCTAGGCTGACATACCCAGAACATCAGGCTGCACAGTGGGAGCGTTCTAGACTGATTTAACCAGAACATCAAGCTGCACCATGGGAGTGTTCTAGGCTGTCATACCGGGAACATCAGCCTGCATGATGGGAGTGTTCTCATAGACTCCAGGACTGGAAGGGACCTCGAGAGGTCATCGAGTCCAGTCCCCTGCCCTCATAACATATTCTGGGCTGATACAGCTGGAACGTAATGCTGCATGATGAATGTTCTAGGTTGGCATACCCATACCCTGAACCCTTAAATCAGCAGCTATGATGGGCGAGTTGTAGGTTGATACACCCAGAACCTTTAAGCTCTGTGAATCAGTCTTTATTTCTTCTCTCCTTACATGGTACTTGTGTCTCCTCCAAGCTCAGGAGGCTTTGCTGGCCAATGGTGCCAGAACATAAGACTAGAACATCAGAATGGCCATACTGGGTCAGACCAAAGGTCCACTCAGACCAGTATCTGTCTTCCAACAGTGGCCAATGCCAGGTGCCCCAGAGGGAGTGAACCTAACAGGTAATGATCACGTGATCTCTCTCCTGCCATCCATCTCCACCCTCTGACAAACAGAGGGTGGGGACATCATTCCTTACACATCCTGGCTAATATGGACCTAACCTCCATGAACGTATTGCCCTGGCAGTCAGGTATGACGAGAACACAGAGAGGCTGAGAAACAAGGGGGTGCCAGAGTGCTGGCTACTAGGGACGATTCATAACCCAAACTCTGCTACAGGAACCCCCTGCTCTGGATTCCAAGGGTCGGCGTCCCAGTTCCCCACAGCTGGGTACCTCTGCTGACTTACACGGAGTGACTCCTGGTTTACGCCAGTGGGGTCACAGTCACGGAGTGGAGCTCCTGCTGAATACCACGCCCAGACACAGAGGGGCACCAGAGGTGCAAAGGTGTGAAAGCCCCCTGCTCTGAGCGATGGGCGGAAAGACAGCCAATGAGAGCGCGAGAGCGGCTCCCGCTCGCCACCTACCCCGTTCTCTGGGGTGGCCAGAGCAGAGAAGAGCTTGCAGAGCGACACGATCCCGCTGTACTCAGGGATGGGGACCAGCTCCTCACAGTTTTCCCTCTTGAACGTCAGCATCTTGTCGATGAACTTGTCGAACATTCGCTGCAGAGCTTCTGCCTCCCCCTGAGGAGTGAGGGACCCAGAGCAAAGCTCTCGCACAGCAGGGTTGGGCTATTCCACTCCTGGGCTCTCCACCACGGCTCTGCCGGTGCCCCTCACGCCCTCCACCAGCTCCAGCCCTGGGCTCCCCCCGGCTCTGCCGACCTGCAGCTCCAACTCTGGGCTCCCCCCGGCTCTGCCAACCCGCAGCTCCAGCCCTGGGCTCACACTCTCAGCTCAGCCGGTGCCCCTCAAGCCCAACCTGCAGCCCCTCCTCCAGCTCCAGCCCTGGGCTCCCTCAGCTCTGCTGACCCACAGCTCCAGTGCTGGGCTCTGCCAGTGCCCCTCGGCCCAAATCCGCCACCCCTCCTCCCTGCAGCACAGGGGAGAGCGCCCCCTGCTGAGCCCCTGCTTCATTCCCTCCACCCGCCCGGGAACCTTGGGGCGCTTCTCGATCCAGGAGTGGACGTAGGGTTTCCAGCCCAGGTCGCTGTAGTCCGTGTAGACCATCCCGCAGCGGGAGACGGTGGCGGGCGAGGCCACCGCTAGGTTCTCCACCTCGAAGAGCAGCGAGACCTGGAGAAGGGACAGGATCAGTGGGGGCAGCGCGCCGCCTTCCTGGCCCCAGCCCAGGTGCTCGGAGCAGCCCGCAGCTGGTCCAGGTGCTCGGAGCAGCCCCCGGGGTGACTTGCCTGCTCGGGCAGGGAGATCCGCTCCCCGTTGATCAGGGTCAAGACTTTGTTGTCGTCCATGACCGAGTTCATGCTCTCGATCCACAGGGTGTCCACCGGCCCGTCAAACAGGATCCACTTCTCATCGGGCTTCTCGTCTGGTGGGACCAGGAGAGCAGGGGAAGCCCCCTCAGCTCTAGGAGCTCCCCACCCTTGCCCAAAAGCTCAGCCTTCCAGCCCTCTCTGCCCCCTCGATCCGCGCCCACTGCCCTCAGGGTGCCCTCGGGCCTCCGACAGCAGTGCCCGGTGCTGGGAGAGGAGATGAAATGGAGATGGGAATGTGCCACCCAGGGATGGAACGGGGGCTGCGAGTTGGGAATGAGGGGCCCCGCAGAGCTGGGGGGGGCAGGGCCAGGCTAATAGCGGCTGCAGGTCGGGAGAGGCACTAGCAGAGCTGGGGGGGCAGGGCTGGACTAGCAGGGGCTGCGGGTCAAGAGGGGCACTGGCAGAGCTGGGGGGGCAGGGCTAGGCTAATAGGGGCTGTGGGTCGGGAGAGGCACTAGCAGAGCTGGGGAGGCAGGGCTGGGCTAGCAGGGGCTGCGGGTCGGGAGGGGCACTGGCAGAGCTGGGGGGGCAGGGCTAGGCTAATAGGGGCTGTGGGTCGGGAGAGGCACTAGCAGAGCTGGGGGGGCAGGGCTGGGCTAGCAGGGGCTGCAGGTCGGGAGGGGCACTGGCAGAGCTGGGGGGGCAGGGCTGGGCTAATAGGGGCTGCGAGTCGGGAGAGGCACTAGCAGAGCTGGGGGGGCAGGGCTGGGCTAGCACGGGCTGCGGGTCAAGAGGGGCACTGGCAGAGCTGGGGGGGCAGGGCTAGGCTAATAGGGGCTGTGGGTCGGGAGAGGCACTAGCAGAGCTGGGGGGGCAGGGCTGGGCTAGCAGGGGCTGTGGGTCGAGAGGGGCACTGGCAGAGCTGGGGGGCAGGGCTAGGCTAATAGGGGCTGTGGGTCGGGAGAGGCACTAGCAGAGCTGGGGGGGCAGGGCTGGGCTAGTAGGGGCTGCGGGTCGGGAGGGGCACATACACACTGGCACACCAACCGAGACTCAGTGGCACCTCGCCTGGGCATCAAATGTAAATTGGAACCAGAGCCCTGGTGGGCACCAGCCCCATCCCCCTTCCCCGGTGCTGAGCCAGCCAGTGCCCCCGGCTGCGCTCCCGCCGCCTCTCACCTCGCTGTCATTCTCAATTACCAGCGATATTGGGGTCAGGCCGCGGCCCCCCCCCATCTCCTAGTAACGGCAGAACTCTCTCACATGCCACTGCAGCCTGGCACGCAGACACCACCCCCGCCACCCGCTCCGGCGGGCAAACCGAATCTCCCGGGTTCCCGTGGGGAGACCCGGCCACAAGCCATTAGACTGTGGGTCGCTAAGCAGCCGCACATGGCAGGGGCACCCCATACGTGGTGCTGATGGGTACGGCCTGGCATCTAGCACCCGCGCAGCGTGGCACGCCCGGCCCGGGGCACAGCTCCCCACGGTGCACAGCTGAGAGCACCTCCTCTCCCCGTGCTGTTTGCGAAATGCTGGTGCCAACCGGCTGGCACGAGCCGGGGGCACCCCAGCACCCAGCCTCCGGGCACAGGCCAGTCTCCCAGAGAGAGGCAGGCCAGCCGAGAGAGTGGAACAGACATGCCAGAGTGAGGAGCAGAAAGCAGCACACGGGCACTGCCCCCCTTCTGCACAGTCCTATGAGCTGTGCCCTGCCCCCAGGCACAGCCCCCCGCTCTGCCCAGTCCTATCAGCCCTGCCCTGCCCCCGGGCACAGCCCCCCGCTCTGCCCACTCCTCTGGACTGTGCCCTGCCCCTGGGCACAGCCCCCCCTATGCCCACTCCTATCAGCCCTGCCCTGGCCCCCCCTCTGCCCACTCCTCCGGGCCATGCTCTGCCCCTGGGCACAGCCTCCCCCCGCCCACTCCTCTGAGCCGTGCCCTGCCCCCCGCTCTGGCTGCGGCTCACCCCTGGCCCTGCTGCCCGTGGGTACCTGCGCAGGCTGCCCGCATGACGCTGGACAGGATGCCGTCCGTCCACTCGCCAGTGCTGAGGTCGTACTCTCCATACAGCTCGCCCAGGGACACGGCCTTGGGATTCAGGGGGAATTCCTGCCGGGCCCAGCGCCAGCCGGAGGGCAGAGGAGAGAACCAGTCAGAGGGGGTGGGAAGCCAGGGACCCCTGCCCAGCCCCGCCCCGGCTCCCAGCCCCCTGCCACCCCCCAGCACCAGGGCAGCCCCAGTCCCCACCCACTGACCCGGACGAGGTTGTAGGCAGCGTCCCCGCTCCGGCACAGGGTGGCCATGGTGGCCTGCAGGGTGCGCCAGGTGACCGTCTTGCCGCTGCCTGTGGTGCCCACAATCATGGTGGAGTGGCGGGAGTTCTTGGTCTCGTACAGCTGGATGACCTTGGTGATGGTGAAGGGCGTCACCTGCAGCCCCATCCCCTTCAGCTCCAGCTCGATGGCTTCCTTCAGCTGCAGAGACAGGGCCCGGCCTGGGGTGACGGGCCCCGGGCACGGAGCGGGGAGCGGCCCACTCCAGCAGCGACGGACACGGCCGGCCTGAGCTCGCTGCACGTGCCCCCGGGACCCCGTTCCCCGTCCAGACCAGGAGAGAACCCAGGAGTCCTGGCCCCCAGCCCGCCTGCTCTAACCCCTAGGCCCCGCTCCCCTCCCAGACTCAGGAGAGAACCCAGGAGTCCTGGCTCCCAGTCCCCCTGCTCCGACCCACCACACTCCGCTCTCCTCCCAGAGCCAGGGAGAGAACCCAGGAGTCCTGGCTCCCAGCCCCCCTGCTCTGACCCACCAGCCCCGACTCCCCTCCCAGAGCCAGGGAGAGAACCCAGGAGTCCTGGCTCCCAGCCCCCCTGCTCTGACCCACCAGACCCCACTCCTCTCCCAGAGCCAGGGAGAGAACCCAGGAGTCCTGGCTCCCAACCCTCCCTGCGCTAACCACTAGACACCACTCCCCTCCCAGACCCAGGAGAGAACCCAGGTGTCCTGGCTCCCAGCCCCCCTGCTCTGACCCACCAGACCCCGCTCTCCTCCCAGAGCTAGGGAGAGAACCCAGGAGTCCTGGCTCCCAGCCCCCCTGCTCTAACCACTACCCCCTGCTCCTGTCCCTGAGCTGGGAACAAAACCTAGGCATCCCCAGCTCTCAGGAAGGAAGTGCCTCGGCAGTGCAGCCCCTCGGCACTAGAGGGCACGTGGCTCCAGCCGTGGGGGAAGGAGCCCAGCTGAGGGCTGGGCCGGCTAGCTGACCTTCCCGTAGTCAATGACCGGCGACTCGATGCCCGGGAAGAGGTCCTGGACGATGCCATTGAAGAGGGGCACGTCGACTGAGGCGAGCTTGGCGATATTCATGTCCTTCATGGCCATGAGGAGGATCTGAAAGCCACCAGGAGAGCCAGGTGAGCCGGGCACCTCGGGGTGCTGGGGATCCAGCTGGCACACTGACGGCATCGCTCCCCACGGCCCCCTCCAGCGCCGCCCGGCACATCCCAGGGGCACCTCACCTCTTCGTCGGTGATGTCGGGGTGCACCCTGCGCTTCTTCCCGGCGTAGCGGAGCAGCGACGTCAGCGCCCGCAGGCCGAAGTCGTAGTGGTCCTGCTTGGAGAGCTGCTGCACTGCCAGCGAGTAGAGGGTGTAGACCTTCTTGGCCAGGAGCTGGGACAGGGCGGAGCCCATCAGCACGGGGTGGGGCGCGGCAGCCGGGGGCTCCATTGCGGGGGGCCAGGGCACCAGGCTTTGGAGAGGGCATCTCGCTGAGAGCCAGAAACCCCCAGCTCACCCTGCCTGCCGTCCTCTGACCCCTGGAGCCATGCCACAGCCAGCACCCCCAAGAGCAGAAACCCCCTCACCCTGGCCAGCTGGTCCCCCAACCTTGGGGCTAGATAGGAGCCCGAGCCACCCAGACAGGAAGGGCCCTGTGTCCCAATCCCTGAGCCTGCCAGTCCCCCCAGTCTGGGGCCGGATGGGAGCCCAAGCCACCCAGACAGGAAGGGCCCCGTGTCCCAATCCCTGAGCCCGCCAGTCCCCCCAGTCTGGGGCCGGATGGGAGCCTGGGCCACCCAGACAGGAAGGGCCCTGTGTCCCAATCCCTGAGCCTGCCAGTCCCCCCAGTCTGGGGCCGGATGGGAGCCCGAGCCACCCAGACAGGAAGGGCCCCGTGTCCCAATCCCCGAGCCTGCCAGTCCCCCCAGTCTGCGGCCGGATGGGAGCCTGGGCCACCCAGACAGGAAGGGCCCCGTGTCCCAATCCCCGAGCCCGCCAGTCCCCCCAGTCTGGGGCCGGATGGGAGCCGGGGCCACCCAGACGGGAAGGGCCTCGTGTCCCAATCCCTGAGCCCGCCAGTCCCCTCAGTCTGGGGCCAGATGGGAGCCTGGGCCACCCAGATGGGAAGGGCCTCGTGTCCCAATCCCTGAGCCCACCAGTCCCCCCAGTCTGGGGCCGGATGGGAGCCCGGGCCACCCAGACGGGAAGGGCCCTGTGTCCCAATCCCCGAGCCTGCCAGTCCCCCCAGTCTGCGGCCGGATGGGAGCCTGGGCCACCCAGATGGGAAAGGCCCCATGTTCCATTCTCTGAGCCCACCAGTCCCCCCAGTCTGGGGCCGGATGGGAGCCTGGGCCACCCAGACGGGAAGGGCCCCGTGTCCCAATCCCCGAGACTGCCAGTCCCCCCAGTCTGGGGCCGGATGGGAGCCCGGGCCACCGGGACGGGAAGGGCCCCATGTCCCAATCCCTGAGCCTGCCAGTCCCCACAGTCTGGGGCCGGATGGGAACCTGGGCCACCCAGATGGGAAGGGCCTTGTGTCCCAATCTCTGAGCCCACCAGTCCCCCCAGTCTGGGGCCAAATGGGAGCCCAGGCCACCCGGACGGGAAGGGCCCCGTGTCCCAATCCCTGAGCCCACCAGGCCCCCCAGTCTGGGGTCGGATGGGAGCCTGGGCCACCCGGACGGGAAAGGCCCCATGTCCCATTCCCCGAGCCCGCCAGTCCCCCCAGTCTGGGGCCGGATGGGAGCCCGGGCCACCCGGACGGGAAAGGCCCCGTGTCCCGTTCTCTGAGCCCGCCAGTCCCCCTAGTCTGGGGCTGGAAGGGAGCCTGTGCCACCTGGATGGGAAAGGCCCCGTGACCCAAACCCTGAGCCCGCCAGTCCCCCCAGTCTGGGGCTGGATGGAAGCCTGTGCCACCCGGACAGGAAAGGCCCCATGTCCCATTCCCCGAGCCCGCCAGTCCCCCCAGTCTGGGGCTGGATAGGAGCCTGTGCCACCCGGACAGGAAAGGCCCCATGTCCCATTCCCCGAGCAAGCCAGTCCCCCCAGTCTGGGGCTGGATGGGAGCCCGGGCCACCCGGACAGGAAAGGCCCCATGTCCCATTCCCCGAGCAAGCCAGTCCCCCCAGTCTGGGGCTGGATGGGAGCCCGGGCCACCCGGACAGGAAAGGTCCCATGTCTCGTTCTCTGAGCCCGCCAGTCCCCCCAGTCTGGGGCCGCATGGGAGCCCGGGCCACCCGGACGGGAAAGGCCCCGTGTCCCAATCCCTGAGCCCGCCAGTCCCCCCAGTCTGGGGCCGCATGGGAGCCCGGGCCACCCGGACAGGAAAGGCCCCGTGTCCCGTTCTCTGAGCCCGCCAGTCCCCCCAGTCTGGGGCTGGATGGGAGCCTCTGCCACCCGGACGGGAAAGGCCCCGTGTCCCGTTCTCTGAGCCCGCCAGTCCCCCCAGCCTGGGGCTGGATGGGAGCCTGTGCCACCCGGACAGGAAAGGCCCCATGTCCCGTTCTCTGAGCCCGCCAGTCCCCCCAGTCTGGGGCTGGATGGGAGCCTCTGCCACCCGGACGGGAAAGGCCCCGTGTCCCGTTCTCTGAGCCCGCCAGTCCCCCCAGCCTGGGGCTGGATGGGAGCCTGTGCCACCCGGACAGGAAAGGCCCCATGTCCCGTTCTCTGAGCCCGCCAGTCCCCCCAGTCTGGGGCTGGATAGGAGCCTGTGCCACCCGGACAGGAAAGGCCCCATGTCCCGTTCTCTGAGCCCACCAGTCCCCCCAGTCTGGGGCTGGATGGGAGCCTCTGCCACCCGGACGGGAAAGGCCCCGTGTCCCGTTCTCTGAGCCCGCCAGTCCCCCCAGTCTGGGGCTGGATAGGAGCCTGTGCCACCCGGACAGAAAAGGTCCCATGTCCCGTTCTCTGAGCCAGCAGGTCCCCTCCCTGGCTGGGACCAGGCCACGAGTGCTCCCAGCTAGGGCGACTCTCTGAGCTCCGCGGCCCCAGGCCCGCGAGTACCTTACAGTTGCTGAACCCTTCTCCGAAGAGGATGATCTCTGCAATGAGCGTGGAGTCCGGCACCACCATGGAGATGGGGCGGAACATGGACTTGAGGTTGTCGGGCAGCTCTGTCCGTCCGGCGTAACCTGCCCCATGGCACCCAGCAGCACGTTAGCCCTGGCCACCTGCCATCTCCGCCCCGCTCCCTTTACCCAACCCCAGGCCTGGGACCCTGAGCCGAGGCCCCTGCATAGGGACCGGCTGGTCTTGGGTTCTTCCCTAATGGCCGTGTGGTGCCCATCTGAACTCCTGCCACGCCCGAGCCAGCCACTCCGCCAGCGAGAGGGACCTTTCCATGAGCACGGCCGTGTCTCCCACCTGGGTTCATGGTGACGAAGATGCCACAGGACCACACCAGCTTGATCTTATGGCCCTCAAAGATGAAGGAGGTCATGTTGGCGGCCAAGGCCGAGAGAATGGAGAGGATCTGCTGGGCCACCACCGACAGCACCTCAATGTTGATGCGGTTGAACTCGTCAAAGCAGCCCCAGGCTCCTGTCTGTGGGATGAGAGCAGAAAGCGGGGGGTGGGGGCTGCCACAGACAGGTTCCTCCCATTCACGCACGGCCCCACGCCTATCCGCCTCACCCTGCCCTGGAGAGGGAGTGGGATCTAGTGGTTAGAACGTGGGGGGCCAGCAGCCAGGGCTCCTGGGTTCCGTCCCCAGCTCTGGGAGGGGAGTGGGTCTGGGAATCCCAGCCCTGGGAAGTGCCCATGTGCTCTGGAGCCAGTGCAGTGGCCTGATCCCTTACCTGAGCCAGGCCCGAGTACATGCGCCCCATGGATTTATAGTCCAGGCCTTCGGAGCAGTTCACTACAATCACATACATGCCCAGGGCCTTGCCCAGGTCTTTCACAGTCTCCGTTTTCCCTGTGCCGGCAGGGCCTTTGGGAGACCCTCCCCGGTGGAGGTGGAGGGCTGTGGTCAGAGTTATGTAGCACCTGGAAAGAGAGGGGAGACCACGCATCAATCTCCCTGCTTTCCCCATCCCGCCCCCGGGCCATCCACCACTGGGATCTCCTCTCTCCATCCCTCCGATGTCCACTCTGCTCTTCTGCCCATCCAGCCCCTCTGCGTCTGGGAACAGACCTCAGCTGAAGCCAGCAGGAAGCCCAAGAAAGGGGGCAGGGCTAGCTCAGTGGTTTGAGCATTGGCCTGCTAAACCCAGGGTTGTGAGTTCAATCCCTGAGGGGGCCATTTAGGGATCTGGGGCAAAAATCTGTCTGGGGCTTGGTCCTGCTTTGAGCAGTGGGTTGGACTAGATACCTCCTGAGATCCCTTCCAACCCTGATAGTCGATGATAAGCTCAGCAGTTAGTCCCTAGCTCTCCTGTGCACTTTCCTCAGCAGCAGTTTCACTGTCAGAGCTCAAGCCATCACCTTAACATAGCCAACAAACTCTAGGTGCCTCTTGTGATCCCCAATCTCCCAGCGCGTCCCCAGCACTGCACTGGAGCAGCAGGGACTGGGCACGCCGTGCTGTACCTGTCGGTGAGCGGCGTGATGACCAAGCGGCCGGAGTTCCCCAGGTACTCGTAGCCATAGGGGAACTGGGTGTTGGTTTGCCTGATGACACAGTCGTCCAGATCCTGCCGAGGGAAACGGGGGGGAAATAGAGCCAGGCCTCTGGACTCCCCCACCTGCCCATGGGGCTCCCGTGACAGAGGACAAGCAGGCACCAGGGGAGAGACTCATCAGACTGCAGAGAGGACGGATGTGCAGATCCCGGGAGAATCCATCCGGCAGCCCATGAGGTCAGGTTCTTCCCCCCTCCTGCCATACCAGGGCACTCTACAGACACAAACCCAGTAGCCCTCTGACTGCCCCCACCCGGGGAGGTGGGTCATATCACCGGGGAGAAAAGGAGGCACAGATGGAAAAGGGGCTTGGCCGAGGCCATGCGGCAAGTGGAGGTGGAGCTGCAGAGTTCCCAGCTTCACATCCCGTGCTGAGCCCACTGGGTCGCTGCCACCTCAAAGGAGAGATAAAAAGCAGGGAGCAGGGCTGGGGGGGCACCAGACATGGCAGAGAGCTCCCCAGGGACCCCGGGCATTGAGACCCGGAGCAGGCCTGGCTCCTCCAGCCCCCCAGGGCAGTGCTGCCCCATACAATCTAGTCCCAGGGACTCTGTCTCAAGCCATGGAGTTCCCCCAGGTACTGCCTGGTGAAGAAAAAGGCCCAGGTAGGCCCATCGAATCGTGGAGGTAAATGCGTGGCTCCGCAGGTGGGGTCGCAGAGAGGGCTTTGGAGTCTTCGACCACGGGATGTTGTTCCAGGAAGAAGGATTGCTAGGAAGAGATGGGATCCACCTAACGAAGAGAAGGAAGTGCATCTTCGCAGGCAGGCTGGCTAACCTCGTGAGCAGGGCTTTAAACTAGGTTCACCTGGGATGGTGACCTAAGCCCGGAGAGAAGTGGGGAAGTGGGATACAAGGAGGAGGGTGCAACAAGGGAGGCCTCCTGATTCATCCTGAGAAAGCAGGGCAATCGGCTAGTTATCTTAGGCGCCTGTACAGGAACGCAAGAGGCCTGGGAAACAGGCAGGAAGAATTGGACGTCCCGGCACAGTCAAGGAACTCTGATGTGACTGGAATAACAGACTTGGTGGGGTAACTCACATGACTGGAGCACTGTCATGGATGGGTATGAACTGTTCAGGAAGGACGGGCGAGGGAGAAAAGGTGGAGGAGTTGCACTGTATGATTGCTCAGAGCTCCAGTGTGAAACTGGAGAATAATCTGTTGAGAGTCTTTGGGATCAGTTTAGAGGCGAGAGCAACAAGGGTGATGTCGTGGCGGGCGTCTGCTATAGACCACCTGACCAGGAGGAGGAGGTGGACCAGGCTTTTTTCAGACAACCAACTGAAGTTTCCAGATCACCGGCCCTGGTTTTCACAGGGGACTTCAATCCCCCTGACATCTGCCAGGAGAGCAATACAGCGGTGCACAGACAATCCAGGAAGTTTTTGGAAAGTGTTGGGGACAGTTTCCTGGTGCGAGTGCTGGAGGAACCAACCATGGGCCGTGCTCCTCTTGACCTGCTGCTCACAAACAGGGAAGAATTGGTAGGGGAAGTAGAAGTGGGTGGCAACTTGGGCAGCAGTGACCATAAGATGGTCGAGTTCAGGATCCTGACAAAAGCAGTAGAATACGGACCCTGGACTTCACAAAAGCAGACTTGGACTCCCTCAGGGAACTGATGGGCAGGATCCCCTGGGAGAATAACATGAGGGGGAAAGGAGTCCAGGAGAGCTGGCTATATTTTAAAGAAGCCCTTATTGAGGCTGCAGGAACAAACCATGCCGATGCGCAGAAGGAATAGCAAATATGGCAGGCGACCAGCTTGGCTTAACAGAGAAATGTTTGGTGAGCTTAAACACAAAAAGGAAGCTTACAAGAAGTGGAAACTTGGACACATGACTAGGGAGGAGTATAAAAACATTGCTCTCGAACATGCAGAGGTGAAATCAGAAAGGCCAAAGCACACTTGGAGTTGCAGCTAGCAAGAGATGTTAAGAGTAACAAGAAAGGTTTCTACAGGTATGTTAGCAACAAGAAGAGAAAGTGCGGGCCCCTTACCAAATGTGGGAGGCCACCTAGTGACAGAAGATGTGGGAAAAGCTGAAGTACTCAATGCTCTTTCGGCCTTGGTCTTCGAAGACAAGGTCAGCTCCCAGACTGCTGCTCTGGGCAGCACAGTATGGGGAGGAGGTGAGCAGCCCTCAGTGGTGAAAGACCAGGTTAAGGACTATTTAGAAAAGCTGGACATGCACAAATCCATGGGGCTGGATGCGCTGCATTCGAGGGTGCTGAGGGACTGGCTGATGTGATTGCAGAGCCACTGGCCATTAACTTTGAAAACTCATGGCAATTGGAGGAGGTCCCAGACTACTGGAAAAAGGCTACTGTAGTGCCCATGTTTAAAAAAGAGGAGGAGGAGGATCCGGGGAACTACAGGCCAGTCAGCCTCACCTCAGTCCCTGGAAAAATCATGGAGCAGGACCTCAAGGAATCCCTTTTGAAGCACTCAGAGGAGAGGAAGGTGATCAGGAACAGCCAACATGGATTCACCAAGGGCAAGTCATGCCTGACTAACTCGATTGCCTTCTATGATGAGATAACTGGCTCTGGGGATATGGGGAAAGCAGTGGATGTGATATACTTTGACTTTAGCAAAGCTTTTGATACGGTCTCTCACAGTATCTTGCCAGCAAGTTAAAGGAGTATGGGCTGGATGAATGGACTATAAGGTGGATAGAAAGCTGGCTAGATCATCAGCCTCAACGGGTAGCGATCAACGGCTCCATGTCTAGTTGGCAGCCGGTTTCAAGCGGAGTGGCCCAAGGGTGGGTCCTGGGGCTGGTTTTGTTCAACACCTTCATTAATGATCTGGAGGATGGGATTAATTGCAGCCTCAGAAAGTTCGCAGATGACACTAAGCTGGGGGCAGAGGTAGATATGCTGGAGGGCAGGGTTTGGGTCCAGAGTGACCTAGACAAATCAGAGGATTGGGCCAGAAGAAACCTGATGAGGTTCAACAAGAACAAATGCAGAGTCCTGCCCTTAGGAAGGAAGAATCCCATTCACTGCTACAGACTAGGGACCGACTGGCTAAGTGGCAGTCCTGCAGAAAAGGACCTGGGAGTTACAGTGGACGAGAAGCTGGATATGAGTCAGCTGTGTGCCCTTGTTGCTAAGAAGGCCAACAGGCATTTTGGGCTGTATAAGTAGGGGCTTTGCCAGCAGATCGAGGGACGTGATCATTCCCTTCTATTCGGCACTGGTGAGGTCTCATCTGGAGTACTGTGTCCAGTTTTGGGCCCCCCACTACAGAAGGGATGTGGACAAATTGGAGAGAGTCCAGCGGAGGGCAACAAAAATGATTAGGGGCCTGGGGCACATGACTTTTGAGGAGAAGCTGAGGGAACTGGGGTTATTTAGTCTACAGAAGGGAAGAGTGAGGGAGGATTTAATAGCTGCCTTCAGCTATCTGAAAGGGGGTTTCCGAAGAGGATGGAGCTCAGCTGCTCTCAGCGATGGCAGATGACAGAACAAGGAGAGTTGGTCTCAAGTTGCAGTGGGGGAGGTCTAGGTTGGATATTAGGAAACACTATTTCCCTAGGAGGGAGGTGAAGCACTAGAATGGGTTCCCTAGGGAGGTGGTGGAATCTCCATCCTTGGAGGTTTTTAAGACCCAGCTTGACAAAGCCCTGGCTGAGATGATTCATTTGGGGTTGGTCCTGCTCTGAGCAGGGGGTTGGACTAGAAGATACCTCCTGAGGTCTCCTCCAACCCTCATCATCTCTGTTCCTATGAGTGTATATTGGACCCTGTCCCTGGCAATGGACACCGGGGGCAGTCCATAGGGAAACAGAGCCGGGTGCCTGAGGTGGCTAACGGCCCAAGCAGGATGGCAAACTGCAGGGAATTACAGGTACGTTGGAGGCAACATCTTCCCCTCTGCTCAGCACGGCTGCTGAGGCTGAATAGCAGGGGGCAGTGATGCGGGCGCAGGCGTATAGCTAGGACTGATTCTGCCCCGCAGGGGGTGGCAGAACTAGCCCCACATACACCTACTCTCCCCAGCAGGCGGAAATCCAGCCAGCAGGGGGCAGCGTGGGCCTCACACGCTCAGAGGCCAGTCCATTCTCACCTTGTCCCAGTAGAGGCGGAGCTGACTCAGCCACTCGAAGGACGTCACGTCCATCAAGCTGCTCTTGTAGAGTTTTTCTATGACGTCCCGCGCGTGGATTTCCACCGTCACCAGCGCGACGATCTTCAGGCGCATGATCTTGGTCAGGCTGCCCCGGATGGCCTCTGAGTACTTATTCAGCAGGGACACCTAGCAAGGAAACAGCCAGTGGTCAGACGTACGTGAGGGCGTGTCGTAGTGAGCAGTGTGCGCATGTGTGCGAGCACATGAGCGTGCCCGGGAGTGCCAGTGCCAGCGTGCACGGCTGTGCTGCGCTCTCCCCTTCACCTGCTTCTTCTTCATGACCCTGAGGAATTTCTTGTCCCCTCGCTCCTTGCAGCTGGCCAGGCACTTGGTGACGTCCGTTGTCCACTGGATCTGGCTGGCAGTGATCACCATCTGCAAGAGACAAGGAGTGGGGTGGAGGGAGGAGCACTGGCAAATCCTCTCTTCCCCAGCCCCCCCGAGCTCAGTTCTCGGGAGCCCCCTGCCCACAGACCTCCAACACCCTAATCCAAGAAATGACCATTTGTCCCGTGCCTCACATCCCTCTTTCTCCGCCTGTATCTTCCCCCCAGCCTGGGGGCTCTAAGCACTTTACCCAGGGGGGTCAGGGTCACTGGATCCCTTTTACGCGGGGGAACACTGAGGCCCACGCCCAGAAAGTGACTTTCCCAGCTCTGGCAGAATGAAATCCAGGTTATGGAGCCCACTCCCCAGAGCCGGGGAGAGAACCCAGGAGTCCTGGCTCCCAGCCCCCCTGCTCTAACCACTAGCCCCTACCCCCCTCCCAGAGCCAGGACAAGAACCCAGGAGTCCTGACACTCAATCCTCTGCTCTGAATTCTGAACCCTCCTCCCCATGTTCAACGGAGTGGCTGAGCTGAGGCTCACCAAACTCATTCCACGTATGACCTGAGTGTACCCAAGGCTGATCCAACCCACGTCAATAGAAAGACTCCCACTGGCTTCAGTGGAGCCGGACCAGGCTGTAAGGCCAGTCCCTGTGGCCCAGACGCCACCCCGAGCCACTGGCCGAGCCGTGGCCCGCTGTGCCCTGGGGACGCAGTAGTCACCTGTCCAGCCCACTCCTTCACCCACTTGTCCCTTTTCGTCAGCATCTTCTTCAGGGCCAGGCGGCAGTTTCTCAGCAGCTCCTTCAGAGTCCAGCGCATGGCCCGCTCCACGTCACACAGCCACTCCTGGGAGGCAGGCAGACGGGGGGCTGAGGGGACGTCTAGGGGGGTTCCCCCTGCACCCTCTTCAGGACAACGCAACCCGATTCCTTCGCGCCAACTTCCTCTCCCTCGCGAAGCGGGCGACACCCACCCAGGGCCTGGCGCCGGGGGGCAGAGGGGATTTCACAGCGGAGGTCTGAAAGGGGAGAGGGGCTGGCGCCCGCAGCAGGAAGGCTGCCACAGACCCAGGAGCGGGAGTGATTTGGAATTGGATCGGACCAGAGCTGGGGAGCCAGCGGAGGTGCCCGAGGGCGGGCTGGTGCATGGGGGGTCAGAGGAACCAGGATTGAGCTACCCAAAGCCCCAGCTCCCACCGCCCAGAGCTGGCCCCCTCACCTCCACGGGCCCTTCCAGCAGCACGGAGTGGGCGAACTCCACGTACTCCCCGTCCAAGGAGTACATGCCCACGGCTTCTGACTTGTTGCCCATTCCCACCTGAGAAATGAGGAGAATACTCATGCTCCGCCCACCTCCGAGTGCCTCATGGATTCCCGTGCTCCGGGTGAGATGGGCATGAAGATCAGAGCCCAAGGGCGGGCCAAAGGGCGGGAAGGGGCTTGGGGGCTCAGATTCAGAGGGGCTGACAGCCGGCTGTACCAGGGCAGAAGCTGTCCCCTTCTGCTGTAACCACAAGGTCACCCTCCCCTTCCAGAATCTGTTTAGACGGGTTCCCACCTCTGGGGGACCGGGGGTAGCTGTTTATACAGGGGTCCCTCGCTCAGTGCGGAGGTGGGTGGCGACTGCTACCAGCGCCCCCACATTGTTCAACAAGCGAAGGAGAATCTCCTCTCTGGCTGAAAGGTCCGGGGCTTTGGGGAAGCCGGATGGCACCACCCAGGCTGGGATTTAGCCAAGACCCCAGGGTTGAATGGGGAGAAGGACCAGGAACTCTGCACAAAGCAGGAGGAGGCTACGCCGGGGGCAGGCTCTGGACCTTCTGGATTTTGAGGCACTTGATGTTGTCGAAGCACTTCTTGAGGTGGGGCTGGACGGCCTCGGGATTGCGCGACTGGCCCAGGATCTCCAGCAGATCGTCGTTGGACAGGAAGTAGAAGCGGGGGAAGATGTGGCGCTTGGTCTCCAGGTACATGTCCAGGGATTTCTGGATCTCCTCCAGGGCGCTGTTCATCTCCACCAGCTTGTCCAGGAGGCCTGGGGGGAAAGCACCACAGGTCCCCTGACTCCTGCTGGCCCCACCCCAGCCAGGTCACATGGTCCTCCCTTCACAAAGCTCCCTCCCCTGGCCTTCAGCAGCAAGGTCAAGACCTGGGCCTCCCTCTCCCCGTCCCTATTCCCCTGAACCCACTCCCTTCCATTCCTGATCCCCACTCCCCGCCCCCATGCGGCTCTGAGTCACCCTGGCAGATCCTCAGGGTGGCAGCCCTGTTGCCTCCCGGCGTCAGCCCCAGGTGCAGTGAGTTTGCTCAGCCTCAGCCCCAGGCCTCAAGGTGCTGCAATCTTTCCTCCTGCAAACAATGGCCTCGCTTTCCGTTTGAACGAGAAAGGGGCCACAAGCTAGATCAAGCCTTTAAAGGGGGCTGCTTCCACCAAGCGCTCTTCAGTTTCACCGGCAATGGCCCCTCCTGAGCCCCACACCCTGCTCCGGCAGCACGGGCTAAGGACCAAGCCGCACACTAGGGACCTGGGCTCGGCCCTGGGACTCAGAGGAGAATGACCCTCACCCTGCTCCCTGCACATAGGCCCCTAGCGCTGTGCTGTGGCTTTGGGGCGGCACTGACTAAGCGACCCCGACTGAACCGCCACCTTCTCTCCCCGGGGCTTAGAGCCCTAGCACTTCACTGGGGTCAGCACTGGCTGAGATGGGAGAGTGCCCCCTACTGAACCACCACCATGTAGCAGTGAATCTCCTTTGGAGGCCTCCGAGCCAGTTACTCATAGAATCAGAGAAGATCAGGGTTGGAAGGGACCTCAGGAGGTATCTAGTCCAACCCCCTGCTCAAAGCAGGACCAATTCCAACTAAATCATCCCAGCCAGGGCTTTGTCAAGCCTGACCTTAGAAACCTCTAAGGAGGGAGATTCCACCACCTCCCTAGGGAACCCATTCCAGTGCTTCACCACCCTCCTAGTGAAATAGTGTTTCCTACTATCCAACCTAGACCTCCCCCACTGCAACTTGAGACCATCACTCCTTGTTCTGTCATCTGCCACCACTGAGAACAGCCGAGCTCCATCCTCTCTGGAACCCCCTTCAGGTAGTTGAAATCCCCCCTCACTCTTCTTTTCTGCAGACTAAAGAATCCCAGTTCCCGCAGCCTCTCCTCATAAGTCATGTGCCCCAGCCCCCTGATCATTTTCATTGCCCTCCGCTGGACTCTCTCCAATTTGTCCACATCCCTTCTGTAGTGTGGGGCCCAAAACTGGACACAATACTCCAGGTGTGGCCTCACCAGTGCCAAATAGAGGGGAATGATCACGTCCTTCGATCTGCTGGCAATGCCCCTACTTATACAGCCCAAAATGCCGTTGGCCTTCCTGGCAACAAGGACACACTGCTGACTCGTTGTCACGGAGTCCCCGGGCGATGCTCTGGAACTGCTCCCACCAAGCCAGTCAGGACTTTGGGGAGCCTCCTCTCCCTTGGAGCAGACTTGTTCAGGGCAAGAAGCTCACACGGCTTCACCTTCTGGTCTCTCCTTGGAGCATTCAGCATCCTCAGCCCCTCCGTGCGCTTCCCACAGCGAGCCTGCCCCAGCGGGGTCCTGGGGAAGCCACAGGATCCTGCACCCCCACTTTGCAGTCAGACGTGACTCTTAGCCAGTCAGTAAAACAGAGGTTTATTCGATGGTCTAAAACAGAGTTTCTAGGTACTGCGAACCGGACCCTTGGGCTGGGTCCATTCTGGGGGGCAGTGAGCCAGACCCCCACATCCGCACTTTACGTCTCGTCCCCAGCCAGCTCCAGACTAACCACCCCTCCCAGCCCCTCCTCTCTGCTCAGCCCCTTTCCCGGGCCAGGAGGTCACCTGATCTCTTTGTCTCCAGTACCTTCAGCTGGCACCTTTGCAGAGGAGGGGCCCAGGCCATCAGCTGCTAGGAGACCGAGTGCCAGGCATTTAGGTGCACTGGCCCTTTGCTCTGTAGCAATCACACACCTTTATTCCACCACCCAGATTCCTAAGAACTGCATAGGGGACACTGAGGCACCAACACACTATGCAGAGCAAACATTAAGAACATTTCCAGTTCGTCACACTCATATCCAGCTTCTCGTCCACCGTAACCCCCAGGTCCTTTTCTGCAGAACTGCTTCCTAGCTATTCGGTCCCCAGCCTGTGTCAGAACCTGGGATTCTTCCATCCTAAGTGCAGGACTCTACATTTGTTCTTGTTGAACCTCATTAGGTTGGCCCAGTCCTCCAATTTGTCTAGGTCCCTCTGGACCCTATCCGTACCCTCCAGCGTATCTACTTCTGCCCCCAGCTTAGTGTCATCTGCGAAACTTGCTAAGGCTGCAATTCATCCCATCCTCCAGATCATTAATGAAGATATTGAACAAACCTAGCCCCAGAACCGACCCTTGGGGCACCCTGCTTGAAACCGGCCGCCAACTAGACATGGAGCCGTTGATCACTACCGGTTGAGCCTGACGATCTAGCCAGCTTTCTATCCTCCTACTGAGCAGACTCCGCTGGGGAGCTAGAGACGAGAGGAGATCACTGCTCTCAGAGGCAGCCCAGCGGCAGGAAACAGGGCCTGTGTAGAGTGGGAAGAGGCAGCTGGCTTGTGGCTGGGGTCCGGAGGGAGGGGGAGCAGCAGCTACCTGGGTAATGTGTCCCGCGCAGCGCGTTGTTATCCTTGTTCAGTCTGTCCATGATCGTCTTCCAGCTGGCGTTGATCTGGTCGAAGGAGGCCGACTCCTGGGGCAGCTGCTTCCGGATGTCTTCTCCCAGGAAGATGTTCTGTGGGGGGTTGGCACCAGACAGAGAGAATGGCCTGCCCGTCATTAGTGGGGAACCTGGCCCTGCGTGTGGGCCGTCAGTGAAGCGCAGGGACGCTGGGCAGGGGGCTCCTCACCTCCAGGTACATCCATTGCCTCTGCACGGTCAGCACCATCTCGATCACCTCCAGGATGAGTGAGAGGCAGCGCTCCCAGCGGTCCACCTCCTTCTCAAAGGGCTTGACGAAGCGCGAGGCCTTCATGGTGGAGAGGGAGACCTGGTTATCCTCCAGCGCCTGGAACACCTCGTCCGTCCCCCTGCGGGAGCCAGGAGTGAGAGATCGGTGGGAGGCTGAAAGGCCTGGGCATACAACAAGCAGAGCGGCTATGGGGCACTCCCACCAATGTGCCTTTGGGGGCACACCGCCCGTGGCCCATCTGCCCAGGGCCTCTCTGCAAAGCCTGCCCACAATGGGGCCCGTTAGGATGGCAGTTCTGTGCTATGGGCACCTGTCCTCAAATGACGTCCCAAACTCATCCCATATCAGGGCCACAAAAGATAGGAAGAACTTGTACTCGCTAGCGATGTGGGGCTGGACTGGAGTTAGCGCCCCAGTGGGGAAAGGCCCCGTGCCCCAGTCCCTGAGCCCACCAGTCCCCCCACCCCATGGCCAGATGTGAGCCAGTGCCCCCTAGTGGGGAAAGGCCTCGTGTCTCATTCCCTAAGCCAGCCAGTCCCCCTGCCCCAGGGCCAGATGGGAGCCAGTGCCCCCTAGTGGGGAAAGGCCCCGTGTCCCATTCCCTAAGCCAGCCAGTCCCCCCGCCCCAGGGCCAGATGGGAGCCAGTGCCCCCTAGTGGGGAAAGGCCCCGTGTCCCATTCCCTAAGCCAGCCAGTCCCCCCGCCCCAGGGAGAGATGGGAGCCAGTGCCCCCTAGTGGGGAAAGGCCCCGTGTCCCATTCCCTGAGCCCGCCAGTCCCCCCGCCCCATGGCCAGATGGGAGCCGGTGCCCCCTAGTGGGGAAAGGCCCCGTGTCCCATTCCCTGAGCCCGCCAGTCCCCCCGCCCCAGGGAGAGATGGGAGCCAGTGCCCCCTAGTGGGGAAAGGCCCCGTGTCCCACTCCCTGAGCCAGCCAGTCCCCCCGCCCTAGGGCCAGATGGGAGCCAGCACCCCGTAGTGGGGAAAGGCCCCGTGTCCCATTCCCTGAGCCCGCCAGTCCCCCAGCCCCAGGGCCAGATGGGAGCCAGTGCCCCCTAGTGGGGAAAGGCCCCGTGTCCCACTCCCTGAGCCAGCCAGTCCCCCCGCCCCAGGGCCAGATGGGAGCCAGCACCCCGTAGTGGGGAAAGGCCCCATGTCCCGTTCCCTAAGCCAGCCAGTCCCCCTGCCCCAGGGCCAGATGGGAGCCAGCACCCCCTAGTGGGGAAAGGCCCCGTGTCCCACTCCCTGCCCCCATCTCTTTTACAGAGTCCCTGCTTCCCAGGACAGTCCCCCAGCCTGGAGGTCTGGCCTGCGCTCTTTCCTCCTAGACGGCCGAGTTGACATTTGGCTGTGTTAAAACACTCACTGTTTGCCAGCTATCCAGATCCCTCCCTAGCCTCCCTAGACTAGTACCGGTTTCTCTCTCTCCCTTCAGGCACAAACACATTTTCATCTCAGATCTGAACAAGCCAGCCACACGCGAGCCCTGCAGCTCCCAGGTATTAACCCAATCACGGAGGGACACTCCGCGAGGTCAGGACGCCCTTAGCAAACTCACTTCCTGCTAGTAAGACCAGGTTAGTGAGAAAGACGGAGGGGAAATCTAAAGGCCGCGGCCTGCCCTGCAACAATGTTCTGATCTTCGGGAACAAAAGGAAACTAGGCTTCGTGGCTAGTGCTGGGACTCAGGACTGCTGGGTTCTATTCCTGGCTGTGGAAGGGGAGTGGAGACTAGCAGTCAGAGCAAGGGGGCTGGGAATAGGACACTTGGGCTCCGTGAGGACCAGGGGAGCCTGGTCTGGTGGTCAGAACAGGAGCTGGGAGTCAGGACTCCAGGGTTCTAGTCTCAGCTTTGGGAAGGGAAGGAGGTGTTCAAGGGAGGGTCTATCTACCTGTACTCAGAAAGACAGAGAAACAATTAAATAAACCAGCTTTCCACCTGACTACCATGTGGCCTCGTTAACGAGCAGGAGACCACACCCAGCCATGTTCAGCTGCTTGTCTACCCAGGAACCCTGCCCCCACCCCGTCTCTCCTGTTGGTGCTGCAAGGCAGATCTTCGGAAGCCCTACCTGAGTCGGTGGTGTCCCTTGTCCTTGTACAGCACAATATCCAGCAGCACCAGATCCCAGGTCTTGGCGATGGCTTGCAGGGCCTGGGAGAAAGACAGGGACGGACAGCATGAAATACACAGGGAAACCTTACCATATCTGGGTGATTTAGCTGGGGATTGGCCCTGCTTTGAGCAGGGGGTTGGACTAGATGACTTCCTGGGGTCTCTTCGAACCCTGATAAGTCTATGATTCTATGACTGACTGGGGTTAAGGTCAGAAAGGAGAAACCATGTGTCTAATGTCAGAAGTGAGCCTGGGAGTCAGGACACCTGGGATCTATTCCTGGTTCGGGGAGGGGAGGAGTAGTGGGTTAGAGCCGGGTGGTGGAGGGGTCAGGATTCCTGGGTTCCATTCCCAGATCTGAGATGGGAAGTTAAAAGAGGAGGAGGGGAACTGAGACTCCGAGCAGGAACATATCTAATAGAGACTGGGAGTCAGGACTCCTGGCTCCAGATGATAGATGGCAAATCAGTGCCAAATATGACAGTGGGTTTTGCCATGTGGACTCCTGTCCTGCTAAGATCTGGGCAGAGACATTCAACGTCTGCTCAAAGAGAGCCTGTGAAATGACTGAGGGAAGAGGGACGGACAGACAGACTCTACCAGCTCGATAGACAGCTCCTTGGAGGCCGACGCAGAGATCTCACTGATTTTCTCCACGTGTTGATCCAGGCCGAGCTCCACAATATTCTCCAGCCTGAAATCTTCAGCATCCTGGTCAAACGTCCTGAGGACCAAGTCCTTCACCTGATCCCAATGCCTGCAGGGAAGCCACCAACAGCATTAAACTAGGGAATGGACAGGCCCTCTCTGCTCATACACCAGGATCAGTTCTAACCCCTTCAGGACAGAGACTTGGCCAGCCCCAAGAAAGGAAATCCGTACGCTCTCCAGCATGGAAATGGAGATGTTGAGGTGGTCAAACGGTTGGACACTCTGGGATAGGAAATGAAACGAGGGTAGAAGGGGCCTAATGTGGGTTGCTCCAACTGGAGAGAAGTTGAGGGAGTTGAGGCTACGCTGATGCGGGCATATTCAGCAGAGCCTGGGGAGCGCTATCAATCGGACGGCTCTTTCAATGACTGTGGATGGAAGAAAACCAAGGGGGAAAGCGATCTGTTCCCAGAGCATGCAGGGAACAGCCCCCCGGCCCGGGCCCACGCACTCCCACAAGCACAGTGAGGCGACAGAGGGGCGAGACCCTCACTAAGCGGCTCTAGGGAGGCTGCATACGTTTCTAGGTACTTCAGCAGCACACGGATAAAGGCGGTGAGAGGAAAGTCCAAGCAGAGCGACAGACCTGGCTGGCAGGGACGGGGCTATCTCTGTGGACCAAGAGAGAACGCAGTGGGCTGCACTGCCTGCAGGCGGCCAAGGGCTGTTTGGAGCACCGCTCCGAGGGCTGGGCTGAAGGCGATGCTCCAGGCTCAGTGGCCAATGGGTTATTAACCAGCGCTCATGTGTGGGCTTGTTTGAAGGGCGCTGCACGGCAGGTCACTGGAAAAAAAAGCTCTTCCTCCTTCCCAACCGATGGCGGCCTCTTTCCCACCGCCCCACATCCACACACCTCCCACTGGCTGCAGGCGTGGTGTTGGGCAGTGAATCACTGGTGGTAGGTAGGAGAGGAATTCTCCCCCGCCAGCTCGCTAACGAGCGTCTGTTCATGTGGGGCTGATGAACGAGGTCAGAGTCGAGCTCCTTTGCGTTTAACTCCCCAAGGAGGTGCAAGAACCATGTGGTTACAAACCAGCTGTGCAGGCTGAGTCCTCCAAGGGAACAGACTTCATCTCTGAGCCGCCCAGCACCCAGAGCCAAGCACACGGCTAGGACACCAGGCACAGCCATTTGCAATCTAGTTCTAATCCCACTCCGGGAGGGGAGTGGGGGCTACTGGTTAGAGTGGGGGGGGGGCTGGGAGCCAGGACTCCTGGGTTCTCCCCGGCTCTGGGAGGAGAGTGGGGGCTGGTGGGTTAGAGCAGGGGGGAAGGGAGCCAGGACTCCTGGGTTCTCTCCCAGCTCTGGGAGGGGAGTGGGGGCTGGTGGGTTAGAGCAGGGGGGAAGGGAGCCAGGACTCCTGGGTTCTCTCCCAGCTCTGGGAGGGGAGTGGGAGCTGGTGGTTAGAGCAGGGGGGGGGCTGGGAGCCAGGACTCCTGGGTTCTCTCCCCACCTCTGGGAGGGGAGTGGGGTCTGGTGGTTAGAGCAGGGGGGGAAGGGAGCCAGGACTCCTGGGTTCTCTCCCCCCGGCTCTGGGAGGGGAGTGGGGGCTGGTGGGTTAGAGCAGGGGGGGAAGGGAGCCAGGACTCCTGGGTTCTCTCCCCCCGGCTCTGGGAGGGAAGTGGGGGCTGGTGGGTTAGAGCAGGGGGGGGCTGGGAGCCAGGACTCCTGGGTTCTCTCCCCACCTCTGGGAGGGGAGTGGGTTCTGATGGTTAGAGCAGGGGGGGAACGGAGCCAGGACTCCTGGGTTCTCTCCCCCCGGCTCTGGGAGGGAAGTGGGGGCTGGTGGGTTAGAGCAGGGGGGGCTGGGAGCCAGGACTCTGGGGTTCTATTCCCCACCTCTAGGAGAGGAGTGGGGTCTGGTGCTTAAAGCAGCAGGTCAGGACTCCTGGGTTCTCTTTCCTATTGGAGCAGGGGAGTGTAATCGGGGGGGGGCGGTGCTCTCAGGACTCCCCAACCCTACCACTCAGTCTCTGTGACCCTGGGCACATCCCTTCTCGTCTCTGGGCCTCACGGGAACAGCGAATTTACCCATGCCACAGAGGGCTTGGGAAACTTCTTTCTCAAAGGCAGACTAAGGCGCGCGAGCTCCTCAGACGACAGGAGCTCCTCAGGCAGGGGACGATCCTGCCCCATCACAGACAGACCCAGGGGCACAGGATCCCAAATATTCCTCCCCGGAGGAAGAGCTTTCAGCCACTCTCCAGAGGGCCAGCAAGGCGCGTGCTGACGGTGCCCTCGGACGAGCCGTACCTACCTCTCCCGCAAGGCCGGGTTCCTGAGGTCTGAGATCAGGGGCATCGTCCTCTTAAACTGCTCCACCTTCAGCTTGGAAGTCTCGATAATTTCCCAGTTCCGATCCTTTGGTTGGAAAGGAAGCAAGGCCAGGTCTAGGGGGGCTCGGCAGGGATGGGCGAACACTCGTTTGGGCGGCCCCTTGGCATGCCTTTCATGTGCATGACACCCACCCCCAGAACGTCACGCACAAGAGACGACGTCCCCAGTGGGCTGCTCTGGGAGAGCCTCTGCACCACGTCTAATGAGGACAGGAAGTGAGGGCGCTGCAGCTGCACCGGCCCTATTGGGCCTCCCAGCACAATCCCACAGCGCCCCTCCAATGACCTCCAGAGGGGCAGAGCACTAGGAAAAGCCCCCTTCTCTGCTGTCCCCCCAGTGCCCCGGTTCCCCAGCCGGCGCCCTCCGAAGAGCCCTTCCCGTACACCACAAGGGGACCGGCCGGCAGTGCCGGGCCAGGGGAGCCTCTCTCTTACCTTGAGCTCCCGGCTCAGCTTGTTGAGTTTCCGGAAGAGCCCGTAAGCCGTGGTCTCCATCACCTCCGTTTGCAGGGTCTTGAAGCTTCCTGTCTTCCACTCGTTCCAGTGCTCTTCCCACTCCTTGGTGAGCTCCCACACCCGCTGCAGGTAGTCCAGCTCCTGCAGGGCACCGCACAGAGCTGAGCCACAGCTGGAGAGACACCCGGGCCCACTTTCCTGCCAGTCCAGCTGGCTACACCCCTCCCGGCGCCGACCCGCGGGGCTGGATGTGGATTTGCTCGCAGGCAGTAGCAATGCATGCATGATCCCTCCAACCTACCCCCGGACTGAGCCTCTCACTGCCCCCCAGGAGAGGGGAGCCCAGGCCTGGGAGGTTCCCACCTTCTCGAGCTTCTGCAGGTCTTTGGAAGCCGGCTGCTCGATTTTGAAGATGCCCAGGCTGGAGCGCAGGGTGCTCTCCTCATCCTTCATGGTGGCCAGCAGCTGCCGCATCGCCGCGATCTGCTCCAGGGCCACCTCGCAGCTCACAGCACAGGTGAATGGACCTGCACAACAAGGAGCTCAGCGGCCTCTGCCCACGCTGGACGGGACCCTCTGCTCATCACCAGGGACCCTTTTCCCGCGCTTGGAGAGCTCAAGGGAGGCTGAACGAGGACGCGATTACAGCATGGAAGTGGGAGCCAGGACTCCTGGGTTCTCTCCCCGGCTCTGGGAGGGGAGTGGGGGCTGGTGGGTTAGAGCGGGGGGGTTGGGAGCCAGGACTCCTGGGTTCTCTCCCTGGCTCTGGGAGAGGAGTGGGAGCTGCTGGGTTAGAGCAGGGGGGGTTGGGAGCCAGGACTCCTGGGTTCCAGCCCCAGCTCTGGGAGAGGAGTGGGGGCTGGTAGGTTAGAGCAGCGGGGGCTGGGAGCCAGGACTCCTGGGTTCTCTCTCCAGCTCTGGGAGGGGAGTGGGGGCTGGTGGGTTAGACCAGGGGGGGCTGGGAGCCAGGACTCCTGGGTTCTCTCCCTGGCTCTGGGAGGGGAGTGGGGGCTGGTGGGTTAGAGCAGGGGGGGCTGGGAGCCAGGACTCCTGGGTTCTCTCCCCGGCTCTGGGAGGGGAGGGGGGGCTGGTGGTTAGAGCAGGGGGAGCTGGGAGCCAGGACTCCTGGGTTCTCTCCCAGCTCTGGAAGGGGAGCGGGGTCAGGTGGTTAGAGCTGGGGGGCTGGGAGCCAGGACTCCTGGGTTCCAGCCCCAGCTCTGGGAGGGGAGTGGGATCAGGTGGTTAGAGCAGGGGGGCTGGGAGCCAGGACTCCTGGGTTCCAGCCCTGGCTCTGGGAGGGGAGTGGGGTCAGATGGTTAGAGCTGGGGGGCTGGGAGCCAGGACACCTGGGTTCCAGCCCCAGCTCTGGGAGGGGAGTGGGGTCAGGTGGTTAGAGCAGGGGGAGCTGGGAGCCAGTACTCCTGGGTTCCAGCCCCAGCTCTAGGAGGGGAGTGGGGTCAGGTGGTTAGAGCAGGGGGGCTGGCAGCCAGGACTCCTGGGTTCTCTCCCCGGCTCTGGGATGGGAGTGGAAGCTGGTGGTTTGAGCAGGGGGAGCTGGGAGCCAGGACTCCTGGGTTCTCTCCCAGCTCTGGGAGGGGAGTGGGGGTTGGTGGGTTAGAGCAGTAGGGCGCTGGGAGCCAGGACTCCTGGGTTCTCTCCCCAGCTCTGGGAGGGGAGTGGGGTCAGGTGGTTAGAGCTGGGGGCCTGGGAGTCAGGACTCCTGGATTTTATTCCCAAGCCTACAGGACACGGTGAAAGCTCAGCAGTGCTCAGTTTCCTGAAGGGCTGCTCGGTGAGGGAGGGTGAGGAAGTACAGGACAGTGATTTACAAGAGGACTAGAAAAATTAAAGGATTTACTAGTAGGGAGGGACATGAGATTCAAACTCACCAACTGCGAATAGCTCAATCTACTGAACCAGTTTCCTCAAACCTGGCTTGTTCTTTAGGTCGCACTGAGATCCAGACAACAAGCCAAATATGGTGTTTCTAGCAAGAGCAATTTTTGAGTTCACTGAGGCCTCTGTTCTGTGCGTGGCCCCACCACTCACCTTTGGTGCCAAAATCCTGCAGCAGGACCTGGGCCTTTCTCTTCAAGTAGTCCGCAGAATGGATCAGTCCCGTCTTGAACTTCTCCTTGTGTTTCTTTAGCATGACATCGCTCTCCAGGATGCACTGCTGGAAGGACAGCCACTCCGAGTTGAGCGCTCCCAGCGTCTGCAGCACCTGGGACCAGGGCGAGGGAGAAAGATGAAAGACGTGTTCTCCCACCAAGATTACCGTGGCTCCGAGGAGAACGCTGGGCACGGCGGGTTCCAGAAACGTGGCTGGGATAAATAGGAACCTCCTCCACCCCCACGGCACGAGGATCTCGTCCATTTCCCTGGGGCTGGGCAGGACTCGGGTCATTCATTGAAATCTCTGCCAGTTACAGTAAAAGCTTTTTTATCCAGCGTATTATTCCAGTTAATTAAGTGAGAGGGAGTTTGGTTGTGGGGCATGGGCTCTGGGAGGGAGTTTGGGTGCAGGAGGGAGCTCAGGGTAGGGGCACGGGAGGGGGTGCAGGTCACAGGCTCTGGGAGGGAGTTTGGGTGCAGGAGGGAGCTCAGGGTAGGGGCACAGGAGGGGGTGCAGGTCACAGGCTCTGGGAGGGAGTTTGGGTGCAGGAGGGAGCTCAGGGTAGGGGCATGGGGGGGTGCAGGTCACAGGCTCTGGGAGGGAGTTTGGGTGCAGGAGGGAGCTCAGGGTAGGGGCACGGGAGGGGGTGCAGGTCACAGGCTCCGGGAGAGAGCTCAGGGTAGGGGCACGGGAGGGGGTGCAGGTCACAGGCTCTGGGAGGGAGTTTGGGTACAGGAGGGAGCTCAGGGTAGGGGCACAGGAGGGGGTGCAGGTCACAGGCTCTGGGAGGGAGTTTGGGTGCGGGAGGGAGCTCAGGGTAGGAGAACAGGGGGGGTTCAGGTCACAGGCTCTGGGAAGGAGTTTGGGTGCGAGAGGGGGCTTGGGACAGGAGTTTGGGTGCAGGAGGGGGCTCAGGGTAGGGGCACAGGAGGGGGTGCAGGTCACAGGCTCCGGGAAGGAGCTCAGGGTAGGGGCACAGGGGGGGTGCAGGTCACAGGCTCTGGGAGGGAGTTTGGGTGCGGAAGGGGGCTTGGGACAGGAGTTTGGGTGTGGGAGGAGTTTCAGGGTGACAAATCCAGGGGGCGCTCACCTCGGGCAGCTCCCCGCAAGCAGTGACTTGTCCCAGCTGCTCCTAGGCAGCGGCGGCCCAGCAGGCGTTTGGCGCACTGTCTCCACCTACAGCTCCTATTGGCTGCAGTTGCCAGCCAATGGGAGCTGCGGAGCCAGCCCTCAGGGCAGGATGGGGGCAGTGCAGAGCCGCCTAAATCCCTTTGGGGTCTGGGCCAGTGTGGCAGGGGCCACTCAGGGTCTGCGTCCATACTCACCCCCTCGTCCACGGCCACTTCGTATTTCTCCAGGATGGCAAACTGCTCGTGGATGGGCGGTATCTGCCCCTCTAGCTTCGGCAGCTCGTGCTGCAGGGTGTCCAGGAGCTGCAGGCTTTGGCCCAGTTCCTCCAGCGTCTGCGGAGGCCGGCTGACTCTGTGGGCCAGAGCGGGGAAGAGCCGGAGTGAGCCAGGCCTGGATCAAATCTCTTGTGCCCGGGCAGTCCTGCGGACTTGCCCCAGGGCAGCCAGGCATGCCGCGCTCCCCACAGCTGCTCTGCTGGGGGAAAGGCGTTTGACGCCCCGTGGCAGGACTGACGCTGCGAGCCGCTGAAGCCATGGCCTAACCCTACGGAAGGCTGGCCCTCCCCATGGGCGCCAGCAAGGGGTCCGGTCCGAGCCAAGGCGGGGGCCCTATTTCATAGCAAGGGGCCCGCTGAGCACTCCACCCGTAAGCTGCCGAACCTCAGAACCACAGAAGGGGCGAGAGCAGGCCCGGAGAGGGGATGTCTCGGGGCTTTTGCTATTTTCCATTCCTCTCAAGTGCTTGAAGAGTAAAATCCCTGTGGATAAGAAGTTCCTCTGCTGAGCCTGGGTCCCTCACTTTCCTGCCAGGTTTCTCTCTGGCCTGGTCTACACTACGCTGTTAAACCGATTTTAACAGCATTAAATCGATTTAACGCTGCACCCATCCACATTACACTGCTCTTTATATCGATTTAAAGGGCTCTTTAAATCGATTTCTGTACTCCTACAAAACGAGAGGAGTAACGCTAAAATCGATATTACTATATCGGATTAGGGTTAGTGTGGACGCAAATCGACGTTATTGGCCTCATTATTTTACAGTAGCTACCCACAGTGCACCGCTCCAGAAATCGACGCTAGCCTCGGACCATGGACGCACATCACCGAATTAATGTGCCTAGTGTGGACGCGCACAATCGACTTTATAATATCTGTTTTATAAAATCAGTTTAAGCTAATTCGAATTTATCCTGTAGTGTAGACGTAGCCTCTGAAGAGGTTAAGCTAGAAGCCCAGAGGGCCGCCGAGAGGGGGCTCTGCAGGACTGGAGGGGTTGGCTGGACAAGGGCATGCCATGTCCCAGGGAGGAGCGTCAGGCAGGGCCCCAGAATCCCAGAGCTAGAAACAGTGACTAGACTCTACCCAGACCCAGCTGGCAAGGAATCCCGTGGGACCCAGAGATGGTGACGGTACAGTGGGTAACTGGGCCAGTTTGTAACAGGACAACTCGCATTGGTGGGGAGAAGGGAAGGCCAGAGAGGAGCCTGCCCAGGGAGAAGGGCCTGGGCTGTCTCTGCCCCAGCCAGCAGGGGCATGGGGTGCAGGTAATGGGGCAGGAAGGAAGAGGCCTCACTTCTCGGCATTCTCCTGGAGGTAGGCGTACAGCTCCTGCAGCCGGGTACTGGCCATCTCGTTCAGCAGGTTGGTGAGCTTGTTCTGCCACTCGTTGCAGTGCTGGACCACGGAGAACTTGAGGTGGGAGCAGTCGAGCAACACAAACTGGATGTTCAGCACCGTCTCCTCCTTCTGCACGTTGTTGGCCACCTCCATGTACCTGCCGTGCACATACACAGACCCCCCTTCGGCCAGCTGCTCAGTGCAGAGCGGGAGGGCCGAGCTCTCCGGCGCACACCTCCACGAGGCAAGGCAGGAGAAGCCCAGGGGGACTCTCTGCATGGAGGTGACTCGGTGGGATGAGTTCCTTCGCTGGAGACACTGGAACTCACCCAGAATGGATCAGAGGAGAGATCATCAGATCCTTCTCACCTGAGCTACGGGGGCCTTGTGGAAAACCAGCACGGCACTAGGGGACACTGTGCTGGAGGACGCAGGCTGAATGGGCCCCTAGGGGGTGCTGTTCCCTCAGAGGCAGTGCTGAGGCCAGTGCCCCAGCATGGCACTAGGGGGCGCTGTGCTGGAGGACGCAGGCTGAATGGGCCCCTAGGGGGTGCTGTTCCTCAGAGGCAGTGCTGAGGCCAGTGCCCCAGCATGGCACTAGGGGGCGCTGCGCTGGAGGGAGCAGGTTTAATGGGCCCCTAGGGGGGGCTGTTCCCTCACAGTCAGTGCCCCAGCATGGCACTAGGGGGCGCTGTGCTGGAGGGAGCAGGCTGAATGGGCCCCTAGGGGGTGCTGTTCCCTCAGAGGCAGTGCTGAGGCCAGTGCCCCAGCATGGCACTAGGGGGCGCTGTGCTGCAGGAAGCAGGTTGAATGGGCCCCTAGGGGGCGCTGTTCCCTCACAATCAGTGCCCCAGCATGGCACTAGGGGGCGCTGTGCCACAGGCAGCAGTGTAGTTAACCCAGTAACCGAGTTCGTTTTCAGTCAGTACGCCCCCCACCCCAAATGCCTGCCCATGATACAGAGGCCGTGCACCCTCATGCTCATTAAAGACCACCTGGGCTTACTGAGAAATCAATAGCATTGGTAGCTCCTGAGTGAGCAGGGCACGGGGGGGCCAGAGTGAGGTTTACGGCTGCCATGTGGGGGTTTCACCAGCACAGCTCCACGCCCAGCTGCAAGGTGTCCCAGTCCCCTGAAATGTCAAGGGGCCTCCTGTTTACAACCAAAATCCTCCCGCCTCCTGAATGAATGTCGTCTCCCGCATGAAGCGGCATCCATCACCTTAGCCAGGACCACCTGCGTCAGCCACACGTGTGCACCAGCCTCGGCCACGGAGCGGGCACCCGACCATGGCCTGGCCAAACCCAAGAAGAGCTGTGGCCCTGTCCAGGTCACAAGCCCATTCATTCAAATTTGGCCTGGCCACCATCACAGATCTCCTCGAAATGCCTCTGAAAAACGTTGGTCAATATGCCGAGATGGCAGCACTTCCTGCTTCCAAGCCCTCATGTCAGTCTGGTGTCCTAGCAACCTGACGATTCCCTGGGAAGGTGACAACCCAGAATGCATCTGACCAACTGTGCAATGCCATCCCAACCCGGCCGGACTCCTGCACGGATCAGCTGATGCCCTGATCCGAAGTGACCACTTAGGGAGACCAGATGTCCCGATTTTATAGGGACCGTACCCCCCAACCCCTGTCCCAGTTTTTCACACTTGCTGTCTGGTCACCCTATGACCACTACTACAGTTACCAACTAGATTAGATTTTAGCCTTGATGCGCGATGAGCGGATTATAATTTCAGCCAGCATCCGGATGTGGGAGAGAGAACGTTTGGCTGGAGAAAGCCCAAATGCAACCAAGAGTGGCTCCCTGGGACTCAGTGTGGGATTCTGAAGTTGCCTCGGGCAAAAGGAGCATTTCATAAAGGAGCAGGGAGTGTTTCATGACCATGCAACAGAAGCAGCTGCTGTTCGGAAGGAGAAATTCACTCCCTCCAAACGATTTGTTAATTGAAACGTGTTTTGATGTCTTTGCTCCTGACTCAGCCAAGCGAGGCCAGCAGGTGGAGGACAGTTCCAGCCCCGAGGGATCTTATTAAATCTTCCCGACTATTCCATTAATTAATTCCCTGTCCCCAGGTCACTGGAAACACGAGGCCAAACTTTTTTAAACAAGGAAACTAAAAACGGCCCCAGAAGAGACAGATGAGGGGCAGAGGCAGAGACGGGCACCCAGCTCTGGAGAACAGGCAGAGATGGATGGGGAGGCAGCGTCCCTCCCACCTCTCTCTAGTTACGGATCCAAATTTACCTCCAGCCTGAAAACTGTGCGTGTCAAACGCTGAGTCAGCACAGCACCCGAGCCGGGAAAATGCTGCTTGTGCTGACGAAACGAATCCTGCATCCCTCCTTTGAGCAGCTGGTTTTCAAGTGTGCCTCGTTCTGGGGCTCTGTTCCACCTTCTGGCTCACAACTGGGCCACGGCGAGGCGGGAGGCTCAGCTCACACTGTGGAATCGCTCTTCCGGGTGCTGCTATAAACGGCCCTCAAAAGGCTTTCGGGGCTTTAATGGGGAGTTTTTCTCCGCGCCGTTGAAACGCATTTGAGGAAGTGGAGGGCAGAAAGCCCGTAAGTGGCCTTGTAAACTAAAGTATCCCACAGGCAAAACTGCAATGAATTTAGGGAGTGGTTGCACTGTAATAACAACCGACTCCAGGGCCCGGCTCACAGCACGGCTCCCTCCTGACCTGCTTACAGCACAATTCCATTGCTAGTCGTTTGTTACCTTCCTTTGGAGACTGAGGAAAGCCAACCAGAACTGCGGAAGGGCCTGATCTCACCCTCACACCATTAGCACTTTTCCTTTAGCCCCATTTTCCAGATGGGGAAACCGAGGCAGAGAGGTACCCGGACTTGCCTAAGGGCCCCCAGAAGGCTACTACCCGGGTCTGGTGAGTGCCAAGCCGGTGCTCTATGCGCCAGAGAAGAAAGGCTTCTAAGCCAGCCACTTGTCGCTAACAGAGCCCTCAACGCGCCGCCTGCAGGGAAGCTATAAAAAGGAGCTGATTGTCTGTGTTTCTCTGACTCTTAACCAAAAAAAAAAAAAAAAATTGCTTGCGACATTTGCATGTAAACAGAATTTTGCTTTCTTAAGAATTCAGCTGCTCCTGCTGCTTCCTCTCCAGGCGGCGCGGAAAGCGAGCCACCTCCGGGGGGGCCCGGCGCTGCTGCACCGGCACACACCACGGTGGGCCGCAGCACTTCCCAACAGGAAGCACAGGCAACACCGCGGCGGTTGAAACAGCAGGAGTGATTTAGGGAGGCAGACTAGAGCCGCTGGAGCTGGGATCCGGCCAGCACACTGAGGTTCATACGCACACTCCTGGGAACGGGACCAGGAAATCTGTAATGGCCACGAGCCATCAGAGCTTTAGCTTTAGAGCTGAGCTGAGATTGCACCTCCCGCACCACGTGGCCCTAGCACTGGGGCGGGGGGATTGGGGGCAGTGCAGATTTGTAGGGGGAAGGGCCACACTGTTCCCTGCAACACTGCACCCCTGGCACCTCCTGGGGATCGGCACTGTCTGTGGGGGGAACGCCCCCTACCGACCCACCCACACTGCTACCCAGCCCCTCCCAGGGATTGGCGGGGTCTGTGGGGAGAACGCCCCCTACCGACCCACCCACACTGCTCCTTGGCACCTCCCGGGGATCGGCACTGTCTGTGGGGAGAGCGCCCCCTACCGACCCACCCACACTGCTCCCCGGCCCCTCTCAGGGATCGGCGGGGTCTGTGGGGAGAGCGCCCCCTACCGACCCACCCACACTGCTCCTTGGCACCTCCCGGGGATCGGCACTGTCTGTGGGGAGAGCGCCCCCTACCGACCCACCCACACTGCTCCCCGGCCCCTCCCAGGGATCGGCACTGTCTGTGGGGAGAACGCCCCCTACCGACCCACCCACACTGCTACCCAGCCCCTCCCAGGGATCGGCGGGGTCTGTGGGGAGAGCGCCCCCTACTGACCCACCCACACTGCTCCCCGGCCCCTCCCAGGGATCGGCACCGTCTGTGGGGAGAGCGCCCCCTACTAACCCACCCACACTGCTCCTCGGCCCCTCCCAGGGATCAGCGCTGTCTGTGGGGAGAGCGCCCCCTACTGACCCACCCACACTGCTCCCCGGCCCCTCCCAGGGATCGGCACTGTCTGTGGGGAGAACGCCCCCTACCGACCCACCCACACTGCTCCCCGGCCCCTCTCAGGGATCGGCGGGGTCTGTGGGGAGAGCGCCCCCTACCGACCCACCCACACTGCTCCCTGGCACCTCCCAGGGATCGGCACCGTCTGTGGGGAGAACACCCCCTACTGACCCACCCACACTGCTCCGCGGCCCCTCCCAGGGATCGGCACCGTCTGTGGGGAGAGCGCCCCCTACCGACCCACCCACACTGCTCCTCGGCCCCTCCAGGGGATCAGCACTGTCTGTGGGGAGAGCGCCCCCTACTGACCCACCCACACTGCTACCTGGCACCTCCCAGGGATCGGCACTGTCTGTGGGGAGAGCGCCCCCTACCGACCCACCCACGCTGCTCCTCGGCCCCTCCAGGAGATCAGCACTGTCTGTGGTGAGAGCGCCCCCTACTGACCCATCCACACTGCTCTCCGGCCCCTCCCGGGGATCAGCGCTGTCTGCGGGGAGAGCGCCCCCTACTGACTCACCCACGCTGCTCCCTGGCACCTCCCAGGGATCGGCGGGGTCTGTGGGGAGAACGCCCCCTACCGACCCACCCACACTGCTCCCCGGCACCTCCCAGGCATCGGCGGGGTCTGTGGGGAGAGCGCCCCCTACTGACCCACCCACACTGCTCTCCGGCCCCTCCCGGGGATCAGCGCTGTCTGCGGGGAGAGCGCCCCTTACTGACCCACCCACACTGCTCTCCGGCCCCTCCCGGGGATCAGCGCTGTCTGTGGGGAGAGCGCCCCCTACTGACCCACCCACACTGCTCCCTGGCACCTCCCAGGGATCAGTGCCGTCTGTGGGGAGAGCGCTCCCTACTGACCCACCCACGCTGCTCACCAGGACTCTGATTTTCCTTGGGGTCTCACATTCAATATTGACCAGGGCAGGCCCGGCTTAGCTTGGGAACTACGTCCATTTCAGAAGGGCAGGAGGGTGGACTTCCCTGAATCTGAAGGGCCTGGGCCCTCATCGGTACTGGTACAAGAGACCTGTCTGGTCAACGAGGGGCATCCACGGACACAGGTCCTCCCTTACCGAGCAGTGTCTGCATCGAAGGAAGACACGAGCGGGTTGAGGTGCCGGTAGCGGTTAATGAAGGAGTCCTTGTTGACCTCCCAGATCTCCCGGTACACGTCCCAGGTCTTCAGGTACGCCTGGAGGTGCATGGCGTTTGCTTGCATGCCCCCACTGATCAGGGCCTGGATTTTCTTGATATCCTCATCACGCTCTGAGTGTGCAGGGAGGACAAACAGGACAGTGACCAGCTGTTCGATGCCCAAACAGCCAGTCCTAGTCCATCAGAACCCCTTGCTTCTCTTCCATGCCAGTTCTGCCAAGCCTCACCAGCCCTCTGGGAAATACTGTCCCTATGTTAGAAGGGGAGGAAACTGAGGCACAGAAATGACTCGTAGGGGATTGGGTGTGCGCAGGCAGGAACTGGTTCCGTGACAGATGGAGGCTATATTCAGGCAATGTCTATCTAGACTCAACCTGTGACGCTCAGTAGCTGCTGCCATGTGCCACGGAGAGAAAATAAATCAAAATAAAGTGTTAGCGGCAAGGAAACTGAGCTAAGGGGAAATGTCCAGCTGGGGAATCGTCTCCTCTAGGGACAGGGTGGGAGCTGAACCCAGAGGGCATCGCTACCTTGGCTTTTCAAACCCACAGCGGCGAGTCTCGGAGCCCAGGTCTACCCGGGAAGTGCCTGAACAAGGGAACAAGCCAGTTCGGCAAGGCAGCTGCAGACTCCCCCCCAGGCAGCATGTGAGTGCAGGGGAGGGCTCCTTACCCACGAGGACTGAGATGGGATCGCGGTAGAATCTGCGTTTGGTCAGGATCTCCGGCAGGTGGCGGAAGACAGAGATGCTGGTGATGAGGTGGCTGCTGATGTCATTCACCATATTCGCGAGCTGGGCCAGAGTTGGGGAAAACGCCACCTGGAAAGACAAAACAGCAGGTCTGGCAGAGAGAGGACCCCAACCCAGAAGAGAGGCAACAGCGGCTCAGCAAACCCAAGGCGACCCAGGGGGATCTATTCCATTCCCACGGCCGCACAAGCCCCTGCAGATCCCGGACCTGAAAATCGCATCGTTCTGATTTCCATCTTGCTCCCCCATCCCCACCTCGCTCCCACGCACAGCAGCTCGCTGCTTGAGCAGTGCTAGAGGTCACAGGCCAAACCCGCAGTCCGACAGCTCTGCTTGGGGCAAGACCTGGGCAGAGGTGGCCCAAGCCACCTCTCTGGGTCTCTCACTCCTGGGGCTGGGCGGCACTGGCTCAGATCTCCAACACAAAACTCGACAATCCTACCGTGGTGGTCAAAGGCACCAAGGGCTGTAACGTCAGCCAGGAAGCGCTAGGCCAGGCCACAGGGATGATTGGGCCACGCTCCCTTGTCCCTCGGCCACCTCCCATGCAGCAGAAGCCCTTCTGCGGCTGCTCTGGCTCTTAGGGTCTGTCTACACTGCAGTGGAGAGGTAGGACTGCAGCCTGTGTAGACATACCCGCGCCAGCTTCGACTGCTCTAGCTAGCTCTGGTAACAGCAGTGAAGCTGTGACAGCACAGGCAGTGGATGTACCCAGAGTCCTGGGCAGGTGGGATTAGCTGCCCGTAGAGGGAGAAAGGAAAGCAAGAGGGTAATCGGACAGCCCATTTCTGACCCTGATGGCATGCATAATATTGGATCTTCACTCTCTCACCAGCCCTTGGTCGAGTGGTGCTTGTGCGGGGACACTAATTCAGGACTGAACTCCCCCCTGCCATGCTGCTAATTCCTGGCAGGGACCTTGGGGCGGGGATCAGCTGGGTGTCGGAGGGCTGCAGTGGAAGGACTCACCTGTGCAGATGGTGCCGGGTAGTTGTCCTGAAGGATCACCTTGACCCTGAACAGGGGGTTAGGCGTGGTCTTGCCATCTCCATTGATGGCCTTGGACAGTTCCAGTAGGGACCATTTGACGTTGAGCCTGAAGGCCTCTTCCATCATTCTGTTCATCTTGATGGTGTAGGCCACCCAGTACTGCTGCACCTGAGGGGAGAAACAAGCCGGCTGAGAAAGGCAGCGTAGATATGGCCACCACAGCGAGGGGCAGCCAGGGTGAAAGACAGTCAGGGTTGCAGAACTGGGCTGCTGGCTCTGGCTGTGAAGGTGACCTTCGCCGTGTGACCCAAGGAACTCCTCGGTCTGCCCACCTTGGAGAGACTGAACTATTTCACTGCCACTCATTTGGGTAGAAGCAACCAGGGAATGTCCTACTCTGTTGTTGGAAGTAGTGCCAGATGCTGGGGCACTGGGGCACGGTAAAATGGAGCAGCTAGATGCTGGCACGATTTGCTGGGGGCAACTCAACCTCCTCCTCCCTAATCTAATGTCGCCTCATACCATGCCCGGGGCGGGCCTATGCCCACAACTTGCTGCAGAAAGAAACTGAGGGCCATAGAATTTAAGCCGTAAGAGCCTGTTGTATTTCACCCAGCACCCTTATACTGAGTTAGACAAAAGTACCTCAGTCTTCGTAAAACTAAACTGTTGGGTCCTACAGGGTGTGACGAAGCAGGAATGGCCAAAGCCCTGTCTCCTTGCCACCGATGGCCTGGGCCCCTCCCCTGCAAGGTGCCAACTGAAGGTGTTGGAGAACAAAGAGACCAGGTGACCTCCTGGCCCAGGAAAGAGACAAAGGCAGAGGAGGGGCTGGAGAGTTTCAGTTTGGAGCTGGCTGGGGAAATGGAGGGAGCCCCAGGGCTGGTCTAAACTCCCTGCCCCGCAAGATGGACCTGACCGAGGGGTCCTGTTGCCTGTACCTACAAGCTCTGGTCTGGACTGTGTTCCTGTCGGCTAATAAACCTTCTGTTTTACTGGCTGGCTGAGAATGTCTAACTGTGGAGTTGGGGGGCAGGGCCCTCTGGCTCCCCCAGGACCCCGCCTGGGCAGACTCGCTGCAGGAAGCGTATGGCGTGGAAGGGGATGCTAGATGCCCTGAAGTCAGACCCAGGAAGGTGGAAGCTTCTTGCCCTGGAGACAATCTGCTCAGAGGAGACTTCACCAGAGTCCTGCCTGGCTTCGTATGGAGCAGTGCCAGAGCATCGCCTGGGGATTCCATGACACAGGGAGAGAACGGGCAAGACCGATGAGCCAGCCATGTCCAAAGCCCCTGTGATGACAGGGACCTGACTAGGTGAGGCAGGCCCAGATGATCTCAGCAGGCAATCCGTGCCCCATCCTGCAGAGGACGCTAAAAACGCCATGGTCCACGCCAATCTGACCTAGGGGGAAATTCCTTCCTGACCCCAAATCTGGTGATTGGTTGGACACTGAGCATGTGAGTTAGACCCACTGGCCAGGCAGCTAGAGAGAGGATTCTCTGAACCCACCCCGTCCGGTGTCCCATCTCTGGCTGTGGTCGAGCTCTTGACGCTTCTGAGGAAGAACCCAGAATAATCTCTATAACCTGGGCCTGACCCTTCAGTGCTGCTGGAGAGGGAGTGGTGCTGGAGGGAGTCGGGTAGGTAGGTGGGTGGGCAGGGACAGCCGCTGGAGAAGAGGGAGAAGGTCTCTGCCACAGGTCCTTACACAGAGATCTCCTGACAGAATCAAAATGAAGCACTGCATGCTGGGACCCGCGCCCAGAGCACTGCCTGCTGGGAGCTGCCTGGCCCGGGCCTGGCCTTACCTCAGCGCTGTCGTGTTTGAAGACTTCATAGGTTTGCCGCATGATGTTGACGACCTCCTCATGGATACTCATCAGCTTCTGCTGCACCCAGGCCCGGTGCTCCTTCTGATCCTCCTCAAACTCCAAGTCATTGTAGACCCTCTTGCCGGTGATCCGCACCAGCAGCGCCTCGCTGATCTGCTGGGCACTGCGAGCGATGGTCAGGGTGGCTGCCTTGTACTCGTTGACAATGGTCTGCACCTGAGGGCCAGCAGCAGCAAGGCGGGCTCAGGGAAGGGCGCAGGCCGATCAGGCACCTTAGGGTCCCAGGGTTTAAGGGAGGTGAAACCTGACCAGCTACACCAAGGGGGTGTCGTCTGCCATGCTGGCTTCCCTGCTCCCTACCACCCACGTTCTGAGTTTCTCCCACTCCACCTAAGCCTAGGCAGACTGAGCAGAGCATGGATCACTGGGATGCCGCCAGCTGGAGACCCCTGAAGATCTCTGTGGAGGAAGAATGGCGCTTTGGGGGCTGGCTGCGGGGGCAAGGGGGCCAGAGAAAAGCTCACCTTGCTGGCGTGCAGTCGGCACTCACTGATGAAGGCTGCGCTGGCCCCTTTCAGCGACCAGTGCAGCTTCTTCAAGCCGGGCTGGATCTTCTTGTCCAGGTATCGGATCCGCTCCTTGAACAAGGCCCGCTCCTCCGGGGACAGCATCGCAATGATCCTACGGGGGCACGGGGGGCGAGATCCAGTCCCATCAGCAAGTCAGAGCTACGGAGGGCATTCCTCCCCTCGGCCTACAGAACGGGCCTGGCTCCAAACAGGTCACTGGTGAGTCCCTAAGGCCCGATTTGTCTTTCCGATCACCTCCCAGACCGTGCTGGCTGCATCTTTGGGCTTGTTAACTTCCTGGCCTGGCCGGGTGACCTTGGCCAACCCACTTGCCCTCCCCGTTTCCCCACCTGTAAAACAGGACTGCCCCCCTTTGGAAAGCACCGGTGAAAAGTGCTAGGGATTAGTATTGTTACATGTCTGCTGAAAGGAGGTTCCAAAGGGGCCGTCGCTCTCCTCAGTCACTAGGGCCAGGCCAGGAAGTTAACGAGCTCAAAGATGCAGCCGGCCCAGTCAGGAAGGCGATCGGAAAGTCGGATCAGGCCAGGCTGAGACCAGATGCCAGTCTGACCAGGACGGTTTGGGGGGGGAAGGAGAGGAATTCCCCTACCGCCATCCCAGTGGATCACCCAGTCACATCTGTTCCAAGCCGGCTGCGTGCCCCGAGTCAGCCTGACACAAACACTCCATCTGTGGTCATGTTAAAAATACACTTGCCAAAACGAACCTGTTTCAAGCAACACTTTCTCCGCAGAGAAACTCCCCCACGTCACACTTTTAAAAATACTGGAGCAAAGCAAATTGAAACCCTCCCACCCCCGACAGTTTAGTCATGAGGCAGCTCCCTCATTCCCTACCAACGGATGAGGGTACCAGACCGGTAGCGGTGAAGCCTGACTCACGGTGCGTCCCCCACGCAACCTCCCCGCAAAACACACACATTCCCCCAACCGATGGGCCTCGGCTCTTCTCCAGCAGGGAGTGGGAGTTCTGGCTGCCAACACGGGGGCCAATCAGCGTCAATTATCCTGGGGGGGGGGTGATGGGGACATCTGTTCTGCTAAGAACCGGATTCAGATTCCATCCCCCTACAATTCATTTACACGGGGACCAAATGGGCATCGCGTGGGGATGACTTTCAGCCACTGCTGAAATAGAGACTAGAGCAGAGGCCTGAGGGCCATATCAGGTGTACGAAATTGTATGGAGGGCAGGTTAGGGGAGGCCGTGCCAGGCCCCCGCCCCATCCGACCCCCCCTGCTTCTCACCCCGACGGCCCTCCTGGGACTCCTGTCCCATCCATCCCTCCCTGTCCCCTGACGCCCCCGGAACTCCTGCCCCTAACTGCCCCCTGCTGCCCATCCAACCCCTCCTCTCATTCCTGACTGCCCCCCGGGGACCCTTGTCCCATCCAACCACCCCTTCTCTCTCACCACTCCCAGAGCCCCTTCCCCTGACTGCCCCCCGCCGCCCCATCCAATCCCTTCTCTCATTCCTGACTGCCCCCTGGGACTCCTGTCCCATCCATCACTCCCTGTCCCGACGCCCCCGGAACTCCCACCCCTAACTGCCCCCCACCGCCCCATCCAACCCCTCCTCTCATTCCTGACTGCCCCCCTGAGATCCCTGCCCCATTCTACCACCACTTCTCCCTGACCACCTCCAGAACCCCTGCCCCTGACTGCCTCCCCGCCCCATCCAACCCCCCTTTCCTTCCTGACTGCCCTCTGGGACCCCTGCCCCCATTCAACCCCCGTTTTCTGCCATCTGACTGCCCTGACCCCTTTCCACACCCCTGCCCCCTGTCCACCCCCCCCCCGAACTCTCCTGCCCTCTATCCAACCCCTGGCCCCCCCCGCTCCTTGCCCCCTTACCGAACTGCCTGGAGCTCTGGTGGCTGGCGGCACTACAGCTGCGCTGCCCAGAGCACCGGTCAGGCAGCAAAGCCACCCGGCTGGAGCCAGCCCCACCACCGTACAGCACAGAGCACCGGTCAGGCAGCCGCCCGGCTGGAGCCAGTCCCACCACCGTGCAGCACAGAGCGCTGGGTTAGGCAGCCGCCCGGCTGGAGCCAGTCCCACCACCATGCAGCACAGAGCGCTGGGTTAGGCAGCCGTCCGGCTGGAGCCAGCCCTGCCACCGGGCAACACAGACACTGGGTCAGGCAGCCGCCCGGCTGGAGCCAGCCCTGCCACCGTGCAGCACAGAGCGCCGGGTCAGGCAGCCGCCCGGCTGGAGCCAGCCCTGCCACCGTACAGCACAGAGCACAAGGTCAGGCAGCCGCCCGGCTGGAGCCAGCCCTGCCACCATACAGCACAGAGCACCAGGTCAGGCAGCCGCCCAGCTGGAGCCAGCCCTGCCACCGTACAGCACAGAGCACCGGGTCAGGGAGCGGATCTGCAGCTGCGCTGCCCGGCAAGAGCTTGCCACCCCGCCACCCAGAGCCTTGCGCCAGAAGGGGAGGGGCCGGGGGGCAAGCCTCCCGGGCCAGGAGCTCAGGGGCCAGGCAGGAGGGTCTTGAGGACCAGATGTGGTCTGCCCACTCTGGAAATCAGGCTTCTCTGGTTTCCCAATTCTCACCAAAACCAGCAAAATTGTGAACAGAGTGGGGGCTGGCTGGAGCTGTGGGGACGAGAGGGCTGGCCAGACACAGGGGCGAGGGGCCCGGCTGAGGCAGGGCTAGCCAGAGTGGGGTGAACCGCCCACTAACCCTCACCCTGAGGTCACTGCCTCGCGCCTGTATCCAGAATGACTCTGCTCCCCTCACCCTTGTATCTTGAGTAACCCAAAAGGGATTTGAGTGAAAGCTGAAATCAGTGGGGTCCTGCTCACTGGTGCCTAGAACAGGCAGGCGCCAGGGTCTGTGTCCCACTCCCAAGCGCCAATGCCATCCAGGGCTCAGGCCCCGCCCAGGAAAGCCGAGAGGGATCCGACCGGCAGCGGAAGGGCAGGGATGACAAACCTGTTATAGTCCCGGGCAACCAGGAGCAGGTTCTCCCGGAGGTTGCGCAGATCCTCCTTCCTGTCGTAAACTTCCACCACGTAATGGGGGATCTCAAAGAGCAGCCGCTCCCAGTAATGGATTTCCACAAATAATTTCAGCAAGTCCCTGCAGAAGGAAGCACAGGCAGCCAGCTGTCGTGAAAGGCCTGTCCCAGCCAGAGCCAGCCTGCCACCGCCAAGCCTGCCCTGCCCGGTCCCGCTTACTTGTCAAAGTTAATGTCCAACATGCCACTCTTCTCGGCGCTGGGGATCAGGAGCGGGGTGTCCAGGCGCTTCAGGCTGTCTTTGTCCAGGGTCTGCGTCCACTCCTGGAAGGTCTTCCTCTCAATCTCATCCATGGCCTGGACCAGCAGCTGATAGGCCTGAAAGCTCTCCTCCCCGGTCCCAATGTGGGGCAAGAAGTGGGCATTGGAGAGACACTGCAAGGCAGATGGAGAACCCCAGCCAGTGGTTTGACTTCCACTGGGGAGGCACTGGGGGGAGGGACCCAGGACATTAGCTGGGAAGCAGGTGAATGGGGGGCAGGTACTGCACCTCGATCCTGACTCCTCCTCCTACTATTCCAGTCCTGAAACCCACTCAGCTCTGCTGCTGTCCTTCATTCCTGACACACAGTCCCCCTACCTGCCCTGGCTGTCGCAACACACACACAGACGCACACACCTACCTCTGCCGATGCCCCTCCGTCCCCACTCACAGCCCCTTGCTGTCCCAGCCCTGCACTCCCCAAACGCGGCTAGGGCATCAGCTGACTGCTCGGCCAACAAGCGAAATCCGAAGGTCAAATTCTCACTGGACGTTCAGCGCAATAAAGAAACCAACGCGCACGGAGCTGCACGGTCGGCGTTAGAGCCACTGACGAGTGAGTGGCAAGGCTGAGTGACAAGGCTGCTCCGAGCCTCCCGGCGTGCTCCCTCTTTCAGCCTGCCCCCCTCTCCATCCCTGGACTCTCGAGGGGTAACAGAAGAAACTGAGGAAGGTGAAGGCTGCATGACCCCCTATATAACTACAGCCCCAGTTGGGATGCCCCGGCCAGCTCCACTCGTGGGGAGTCCCAACACTGCTGAACCCAGCTCACAAGCGGGAATATGCAGAGGGCACTGGGTGGAAAAGTGGTGTCCTGGCCAACTTGGTGACTCCTTCAGCCGGCCACGGGCTTCTCTTTGTGTTCTGTTTTAAACCGCTGGGCAGCAACACTGTTAAACAGCAGCTGGGTCCCACACCAGAGGCAGCTGCATTTCAGTGCTGGGTTAGCGACCCCTGGGCAACCCTGGCGGGTGGCTGGCAAACTCCTGCCACGCTCCACCCCAAGGGAAGCTGCCTTTCCACGGCGTGTTAAGCGATCGTAAAGCGCTCTGAGGTCCTTCAAGATGAGAACTAGGAGCAGGAGAGCCAGGAGCAATCAGCTCCTGCCTTCCAACGAGAGCTATGTTCCGGGGCTGACGCAGCCCACGACTGTCTGACTAACACCTTATGCTGCGCAGAGAAACAGGAGCCACGAGGTGGTTGCCAGACAGAGGAGAGGTGAGCCCCGCAAGGCCGAGCCCTGCGCTGGGCAGGTAGGAGAGGCAGAGGTGATTTTCACTCCCAGATTTGGCAGTCTCAAGCCTGCGCGTACTGGAGGGTTTGCGACTGATGCTGGAAATGCAGTTCTATTGTTACACAACGTATAATTAAACCTGTCAAAGGAACTCGCTGTCAGAGAATGTTATTGAGGCAAATAGTCAAAAACAGATGAGGTAGTTCGATGAATAAAAACAACATCTGCCACGACAAGGGCTTGGGCAGAAATTCCAAGCCTTCAAGATGCAGGGAGGAAGGGGGTCCCCGGCTGAGCGTCAGGAGGCTTCAGACATACATACGCTCCCCCAAGCCTGGCCTGGAATGGGGTGGCATGTTCCACCTGGAAGCAGTAGGGCTTGGCCCCGATCGGAAGCAGGGATGTCAGGCGAGATGAACCATCCATCTGGGTCGGTGATGCGTGAAGGCAGGGGAGTGTGTAGGGGTGTGATTGGGGTGTGAAGGGTGTGACTGGGGTGTGATGGGGGCATGAGACAGGGAGAGACAGACACTGGAACAGGGGTCTTGCCATGGCCGTGGGATACTCACCTTTAGGGGTCTGTCAATGCGCCGGCGCAGAGCCCGCAGCCAGTGCGCCAGGCCCGAATAATGGCACATGTATGGCGGCAGGAACGGCAGCTTCTTGCTCAGCTCCCTGTTGACCAGGGAGAGCTCTCGGTTGAACAGCATGTAGACGTCCACGGCTTTCTTGTCGAAGGTGCGCTTGATGGCCTGGGGGAGGGAAGAGGCCAGAGGAGTCCCAGAGGGGTGTGAGGCACTGGGCCAAAGCCCACGCAATGCAGCAACCCACTCCGCATCCAGGGGCTGGTTCCCCCACTTCCTCTGGAAGATGCACTCATTGACATAGCCTGTCAATACCCCTGTACTCCCCAGCTAACCAGTCTGGGAGCAGCCCTCCCACAGCCAGCACCCCCTGACTGCCATGTCTGAGAACTGCCCCCACTCAGAACCATCTGGTCCAGAGGCTGTTCCCCACGGACACCCCAATCTCCCCCATTCCAGGAGCTTCCCAACTTCCCAGCTAGCCGGTCAACAGCTGCCTAGGAGTCTGGCCTCTGTGTCTGGAAAGGTTCCTTGTCTTCAGGACACAGTGCTCTGCCAGGGTCCCACCCCGCCACCTGGCACCGGCCCCGTACCTCTCGTGCGGAGAGGTGGTGGAAGATGTCCTGGATCTCCACGCCATGCTCCACGTCCCGCACCGTCTCGAAGGCCGAGGTGATCAGGTTTTGGGTCATCACCTCCAGGTCTTTGACGCCAGAGCGGAACCTAGCGTGTCAGGGCGGCGGGGATTCGCAGCGAGAAGGGAAACAGCAAACAGAGGACACAAATTCTCCACCACGTTGCAGGGACAACACCCTCGCCTCAACAGGCCGTGTTTCTGCTCTTCCCAGCATGCCTCCCACTCGCAGTCTCTCCCCCATGCAGGAGTCAGCTACCTCTCCACTCATTCACCATCCCTTGTTCTGTGTCTGTAACCTCCTGCCCGCTCTAGCTGACAATACGGAGGGAGGGCCTCTGTGACACTGCACAGCCCCGCTCTTCCACTGCTGGCCATGGGGGTAGGAAATGGGGCGAATCCATCCCTGCCAGCTCAGGTCCCTGCCAATGCTCTTAGCCCAACCCTGACTCATGCAGTCTCGGCAGAGGAAGGGCACACACTGCACTGACCCCCATGCCCGCTGCGAGAGCTGTCAGAGGGGGAAGACTCTGCCCCCGGGCCCTGCAAGCCGAGGGCCCCCTCTCACCGGTTAAAATCCTCGTGCCAGAATGTGTTCTTCACGTCCAGGATCCCACCCTTCATATTCCGCAGGGTGTGCAGGTGCTTCTGAAAGGTCTCCTCTATCTCCAGCAGGTTCCGGGTCATCTGGGGACCCCGGTGCCCAAAGAAACAGGGCAGTGGGGTCTGCTTCCCATCCTCCCAGCGGGCAAAGTGCTGCTGGCAGTCGCAAACCTGTTGGCAAGCGCACCGCAGCGTTATCGGGTTTGCCTTCCCATTGCTCGGCATGAATCCCACCCTCACCCCTATTGACCAGCTGGATACATTTCCATGCTGTGGGAGCACCGAGTGGCTGCTGGGAGATGTAGTCCAACCCCACCCCATCTTGGCAGGGCAGCCACCCACCCTGATATTATTATCGTTAGCTATATACAAAGACTCCAGGGTTGTCACCCATCTGTGTGTCACTCTGGAGCCCTGAATGTCTGTCGAGTCAGTGAGGAGGGAGGGAAACACCTACAAGTCTGCTTGGAAGCTCCTGTTCAGAATATCACCAGGTTCTACCATCACTGGGTTTTGACATCTTTTCCCACCCAATTTTTAAGGTCCCAGCTATTTTGACTTTACAAATGACACCTGTGCAAAGCAAGGCATGTATCTGCCATGCCCAGAGTCCGTGGTATCAACCAAACATCTGCCAGAGAAGGTCTAGCTATTATGTAGTCCCATCTTGAGTGCAGAAGACCAGACTAGAGGACCTCTCCAGGTCCCTTCCAGTCCTACGAGTCTATGATTCAACCACCACCCCTTACTTTACAGCTAATTTGCATGCAACAATTTAATTGGCTGTATGAGACACACAGTGGATTACTTGGCCCAACTGCCACACCCATGTAAAGTCACAGGTAAAGTCGACACTAGGAAATTAGGTCAATAGGACACTCAGAGGTGTGAAAAATCCACACTGCTGAGCATCGGAATTAGACCAACCTAACCCCCGTGTAGACAGAAGTCTCCCTTCAAGCTAGCGACCACCTCTCAGTGAGGGGGAGTGCCTGCGCCGACTGGAGAACCCTTCCCAACAGCATAGGTAGCGTCTTCACTGAAGCACTGCCGCAGAGTCTGAAGTGCAGACAAGCACACAGCTGATGTGGGGCAGCCTGAGTCTGCCGAACCAGGCGGGCGCCCGGGCCGCATGCAGGGCAGCACGGCACAATGTGCTGACGTTGCATGCGCTGCCACAGTTCTCCATGCATCACCACCAGAATGGGGCACTGTCATGAAATCTACCTGGAGCAGCAGGGAGGATCAGCCACTCTGCAAACCCCAGCTGACGCAGAAGGCTGCGCTCCCACCACCACCCGAGGCTGGCTACCTCCTGGGTGGGGCTCCCCACTGTGACACAGGGCTGCGCACCTCCCGCGCAGCTCCCCACATCCCGTCGCGCTGAACGCTCTTGTGCTTTCGGTGTGGGGAGTGCTCGATGTCAGAGCGATCACTACACGGCACCTGCTACTTGTCTCAGGCACTGTACGAAACGCTGAGCGCCAAACTGCTCTGTCACGGAAACAGATGGATTTGTCCTGCTGCACCTGAGAGCAGCCGCTGGCTCCAAGTACATGGAACACCAGTAATTGTCAGGCTGAGATGCAGCCTCCTCTCACAACGATGCCAGGGTGCCAATGCTGCCGTGAGACTCTCATCCCGCGCGGCAACGCCAGGCCACAGCCCTAGTCCTGTCACCACAAGGGGGGAATCACGTGCCATGGCCACGTACCTCCAGGAGGTCTTTGCAGCGCTGAACGAAGGCGTCCACTTGGGCAAAGATGCTAGTCTGGTCCAGGACCCAGCCTTTCCCGGAAAGCCTGTTAGAAGTGCGGAAGGAGAAAAGGTTTGTTGCGCCCAACAGCCACCTCGGAGGAAGCCACCGAGATAGGGAGTAGATTCTCCTAGGCAGGCACGTTAGCTCCATTGCTTCTCAGAGGCAGCAGCCCGGGGCCCTGCAGAAAAGGCAGAGCCGCACTCTGGGGCCAGAAGGCAGGGCCCCGCTGGCACAACGGATAGGAATGTCACCCAAGCATAGGCGCCGACTCCGTGGGTGCTCCGGGGCTGGAGCACCCATGGAAAAAAATTGGTGGGTGCTTAGCACCCACCGGCAGCTCCCGGCCCCACATCCCCTGCTCCAGCTTACCTCCACCTCCACCTCCTCTGCAAGCGCACTGCTGCGTCCTGCTTCTCCCCCTCCCCCAGCATCTGCACCGCAAAACAGCTGATTCCTGGGGCAGGGAGGGGGAACGCAGAGCGCTGGGGGAAGAGGCGGGGCTGGGGCGGGGATCTGGGGAAGGGATCCAACAGGGGCAGGAAGGGGGCAGAGTTAGGGCAGGGACTCTGGGGATGGGGTTGGAAAAGGGGCAGGGAAAGGGTGGAGTTGGGGCGGGGCCATGGGTGGGGAAAGGGGCGGGGAGCACAGGCACCCACCAGCGCTGGAGAAAGTTGGCGCCTGTGCACCCAAGAGTTTCCTCGCTCACAGACCTCAGGCTCTGGGGTCCGGCATGCGAATCCCAGGGCAGGCGGGGAGATAGCTCAGTGGTTTGAGCACTGGCCTGCTAAACCCAGGGTGGTGAGTTCAGCCCTTGAGGGGGCAATTTGGGGATCTTATCTGAATTGAGAATCTACCCCCAGAGGGCACACCAAGCCTGCAGACCCTCTCAAGAGCACCCCAGGAAAGAATGGAAGTGCTCTGAGATGTCCCATAATCTCTTCCCACAGACAGGGCTGTAGGAAAACCCAGGGGGATTATCCTACCCAGGAGATCACAGACCCCGAGAGCAAAGCTTGAGTGCCTAATCCCCACTCAGCTGTATTTGCCTGGCGTGTGCATTAACGTCTTTGTCTTATTAAAATATTGTTCCAGCTCGACAGATCTGAATCTGAAGCCGACAAGTAACACTTAGATTTAATTGTCAAGGACCAGGCGCCCACTTAAACCTGACATCCCTAATCATAATGATAGATTCTGGTTTCTGCCGCTCAGGAGAACCAGGGGAGGGAGGCTGGAGCCAGGCACATGGCTCACTGGTTCCACTCATCCCCATCTCCCAGCCACCGAGCGGGTTTCGGTTTGTCCCTAGTGGGCTGCATGTCTCTGGCCACCTTTTGGCAGCCTGGGCAAGGTACCAAGAACTGAACAGGCCACACAGAGGGGTCTGACAGAAGGGCTGCAGCAGGGAGGGGGAAGATCGTCCTGCCAATGTCCAGGTCGTCCCCACTCGGGGGACATCCAGAGGCGTAGCTAATCTGGGCTCTTTCACCAGCTGCGGCATCCCCCTTACATCCGCCCGCTGCCCACCTGTTGTGCATCTGAGCTGCGTACAGGTAACAATCCTTCCAGGAGTTCATGCACGAGATACAGTCGTGGAGCGACTGTCTGCTGGATACCACGTAACCCTCAAAAATCCGGTCCAGGGAAATGTCTTGGCAACACATCAGGATAATTTTATTGCTCATCTAAGGAGAAATGATTCAAGGGTCAGCACAGCTCTGCCTCGGCCTCTTAAAGTAAACAAAGCCTCTTCCTGGGCAGTAACTCTCAGCAATGGAGAGCCTAGCGCACCACAAAGTTCAGTGGCAACACACCTCAAAGTGACAGGAAGAAATGATTTGGGGCAGAGGATAATTAACCTGAGGAATGCGCTGCCACCAGGTAGAACCGAGGAGCAGAGCTTGGTAAAGTTCAAAGCCAGCTGAGACTAAGAATAGTCCCTAGATGGGATCTATTGCATCCCCGCTCTAACCACTAAACCCCACTCCCCTCCCAGAGCCGGGGAGAGAACCCAGGAGTCCTGGCTCCCAGCACCCCCCTTGCTCTAACCCACTAGCTCCCACTCCCCTCCCAGAGCCGGGGAGAGAACCCAGGAGTCCTGGCTCCCAGCACCCCCCTTGCTCTAACCCACTAGCCCCCCACCTTTCGGAAGAGGGCTGTGATTCTCTCTCTGGTGTTGTAGTATGGGGAGTTGACCCATATGATGCGGACGAGGCTGATGAGGTGGGGAAGCTTGTCAGGAATGTCTTTGGGCCGCAGCGTGGACAGCTCCTGGAACGGCTCTTTCAGGATAGAAAGGAATCGGAGGTTCGACTGCGCTTGCTCAGACCCGTCCTGCAAAGCAATCACCGGGGGGAGAGGAAAAACTCAGAGCCCAGAGTGAAAAGCCAAGGGCTCATCCCATCCGGGTTTCTAGCAGACGGTCTAAGCCTCAGGACCAAGGTCGTGTAGGCTCCGAGGGAAAGCAGGACGCTCTGCCTGCAGGGCTCCAAGGCCCAGGTTAGACTCTCGAGGCCTTTTCGGCTCCTGCACCGAAGTAAACCTGCATTGCCTCTCCAGGGCTTGAGAGGCATCGGCAGAGCTGTGCGCGCAGAGCCCCAGACTGGACCGGTAGCGGTGCATGTACGGACTGGGGTACTGTACGGATCCCCTCCCTTTCAGGAGCCAAGGGTCGGCACACGGTTCTACACCAGGGTGGCCAAAGCGGGACCCAGCTCTGGTGCACTCCTCCCGGGGCTCCCGGCTCAGCAGGGCCCTGTCTCCACTCCTACCTGGATCTGTCTGGCGAGCCTTTGGAAGGGTGCCACGTAGGAGGACTTGGAGAGCATCAGGATGGACTCGATGTGCATCACTCCCTGCCGGCAGAGCTGTTTGCTGATCTCAGACAGGTCGGTGCAGCGGTTCCTCCAGAACTCGATCTCCTCCAGCGGCCCCGTGCTCTCCCTGCTCTCCACCGCCTCCTGCGCTCTCAGCACCTCCTTGATCTGCCGAGTCCAGTGGATCATAGAAGCTGGAACAAAAAGTCAGACGAGGCTGAAGGCGTTAGAGGTTTAGACGGCACTGATTTTAATGGGCGCCAAATACTTTCCAGGCTCTGGGCTTTAGCGCCCAGTCCTGCCTGACAGGGTGTGAGGAGCGTTGAGGTTACTGGCTGCCCCGGCATGACAGGGACATTCCGCTGCAGAGCATGTGGTGCTGAATAATGGACCCTGGTGGGATGTGGTTTGAGCAAAGGAATGGGGCATCTGGATGCCGGGCTCTGGGAGGGGAACGCGGCCTGGTGATTAGAAACAGGAGCTAAAATTCAGGACCACTGCGTTCTAATCCGCGTCAGCTCTCCGGCCTCCTGCTTCCCACTCTGCGAACTGCAGGCGCTGAGATCGCCCTACTTCAGAGGCGGGGTGGGAAGCTACATTTTCCATTAGTGTTAAGAATGTCGTAAAGTTCAGCCAGATGAGACTAAGAATCGTCCCTAGGTGGGCTCTATCGCATCCGTGCTCTAACCACTAAACCCCACTCCCCTCTCAGAGCTGGAGAGAGAACCCAGGAGTCCTGGCTCCCAGCCCCCCTGCTCTAACCCACCAGCCCCCATTCCCCTCCCAGAGCCAGGGAGAGAACCCAGGAGTCCTGGCTCCTAGCCCCCCCTGCTCTGACCACCAGCCCCCACTCCCCTCCCAGAGCCAGGCAGAGAACCCAGGAGTCCTGGCTCCCAGCCCAGGGAACAAACCTGGGGAGGGGGACGGGATGCTATTCACGAGCTCCTCTTCACCCCAGGTGCAGCTGCGGAAAGCTGAGCAGAGCGGTTTGCACTCTGGTTGGCCCCAAATTTCCCCTTTTTGAGGTGCTGCTCTCCTGGCTCCCCAAATGCCTTGCCATCCCTGCTCCTTACAAGGAGACTCTGGCTTTTTAACAACGTTGTTACCTGCATCTGTTACTAGCCGAGTACATCACGGCAAAGCATATTCCGGGCCATCGCAAAGACGAGGGGGCCTACGTGGGTCACCCCTAGAGGTGATTCGCCGCACCCCGGGCACAGAGCCGCAACTTGCCGGATACCCGAGTGCACTGAACTAGGAAGTAACCCAAGTAACTGACTGGATGGCGGCAGAAGGAAAAAGTTTATTTGAACTCAATGAACTAAGCTTGCGGCTCTCCCCGCCTCCCCGTTCCACAGAGTGGAAGCTGCTACTAGTCACGGTGCGCCAATCTACGAGTTAGGAGCCCAGTGTGAGAGCAGCAATCTCGGCACCAAATTAGAGGGGTAAGACGATCGTGCAGCCCGGCCATTAGAATAGCCAAGCATCGCTCAGTACTTGGTAACAGCTAAGCCGCAGTCATAATGGAAACCGCCCCAAGGTGTCCAATTGGATGTTTCACTCAGACACATACTGCCAGGTGCAACAGCTGGCCCTGCAAGGATTTTAGTGGGGACAGCGCTGGGTTTTTGTGGCACACACAGTCCTTCTCATTATGGGCCATTCATGTCCACCGCGTACCCTCTGCGCCTCCTCCTCCATGGTTCAAAAGAAACGTGGGTAGGGGACACTTTTCAGGGACATATTTAACTCTTGTAAAAGGTTCTAAAATCTCAGGTCAAACGCTTTCTTGGGTTTTATAACCTTAGCATTGAGATGGAATCAACGAGAAAACAGCTCCCTCTACCCAAACTCAATTCTTTTGACTGAAAGAAACACGCGGGGTATCTCGGGACGCACGTATCTGCAAACGGGGCCCACCTTGTCCAGACAAGCAGTCCTGTTCACGTCACTGGCACCACGTGCATTAGGAACAATAGGGGAATTTAGCATGGTTTTCACTTTACTACTTATAATCAAGACATATTGCATAAATAATTCAATCTACAGCTTTTTACTTGTCCTGAGCGATCCAGTCAATTGAATTTGCGTATACAGTAACAGAAGAATCACACCAACTCCCTCGAGCCCAGAATCCTGTCTCTGACAAGTGGCCAAGATCGGATGCTACAAAGGAAGGTGCAAAAATCCCTCTAAATGGGCAATTATGGAATAATCTCCCCGTAGAGGACGTTTCGGTGTCCTGAAACATGAGACTGTATAGCTCTTCTGCATTTTTTATGCTATTTAATGTAACTGTAGAGGGTCTCGTTAGCCATAGAAAAAAACAGTTACTCACCTTTGTAACTGTTGTCCTTCGAGATGTGTTGCTCATATCCATTCCAATTAGGTGTGCGCACGCGCTGCGTGCATGATCATCGGAGAATTTTTACCCCAGCAACACCCGGTGGATTGGCTGTGTGGCACCTTAATGGCGCTGAATCTATACTCCAGCCAACCCAGCGCCCCCTCAGTTCCCTCTTGCCAGCTATTCCGACAGAGGGGAAGGAGGGCAGCTTTGGAATGGATATGAGCAATGCATCTCAAAGAACAACAGTTACAAAGGTGAGCAACCGTTTTTTCTTCTGCGAGTGCTTGCTCATATTGATTCCAAATAGGTGACTCCCAAGCCTTACCTAGGCGGTGGGGTCGGAGTGAGACATTGCTGAGTGCAGAACCGCTGAACCAAATGCGGCATCGTCTCTAGACTGCTGAACTAACGCATGGTGAGCGGCAAAGGTATGTACCGATGACCAAACCGCAGCTCTACCGATCTCGTGAATTGGAAGCTGGGCCAGGAAAGCAGCCGATGAGGCTTGAGCCTTCATGGAGTGGGTGGTGAGGTGTGGGTGTGGTGAGGCGTGGGTGTGGTGAGGCGCGGGCCAGGACACCGGCCAAGTCGTAGCAAGCACGGATACGGGCCGTGATCCAAGAGGAGACACGTTGCGAGGAGATCGGTAGGCCTTTCATCCAGTCGGCCACTGCAACAAGAGCTGGGTCATTTTCCTAAATGGCTTCGTATGCTCAACATAGAACGTGAGGGCCCTACGAACACCCAGAGAGTGCATACGTTGATCCTGATGCATAGCATGCGGCTTTGGATGAAAGACCGGGAGGAAAATGTCCTGGTTTGCATGAAAAGCTGATACCACCTTGGAGAGAAAGGCAGGGTGGGGTGAAGCTGCACCTTGTCTTTATGGAAAACTGTATACAGCGGCTCCAACGTGAGGGCTCTGATTTCAGATACGTGTCTCACTGAAGTGATGGCTACAAGGAAGGCTGTCTTCCAAGATAGGTAAAGGAGTGAGCAGGTGGCCATTGGCTCGAACAGGGCCCCGTGAGCCTGGAAAGGACCAAGTTAACGTCCCACACCGGAACCAGTTGTCGCACTTGTGGGCAGAGGCGATCTAAACCCTTCAGAAATCTAACGACCATCGGGTTGGAGAAGACAGAGGAAGTACGTTCTCCTGGATGAAAAGCCGAGATGGCTGCCAGGTGCACCCTGACAGATATCGCCAGGCCCTGCTGCTTTAGGGACAGGAGATAGTCTAGGATGAGAGGTATCGACGCCTGCAACAGGGGCATGTCATGCTGCTCGCACCAACAGGAGCAACGCCTCCATTTAGTCAGGTACGTGGCTCGAGCCGAGGGTTTCCTGCTGCCTAACAGAACCTGCTGCACCGATTGTGAGCAGAGTAACTCCGACCAAGCTAGCGATGCAGAATCCATGATGTAAGGTGGAGTGATTGCAGGTCGGGGTGAAAGAGTCGTCTGTGGCCCTGAGAGACCAGGTTCGGCCACAGTGGGAATGTGAGCAGAGGCTCTACCGACAACTCCAGGAGCATGGTGTACCAGTGCTGCCTGGGCCATGCTGGGGCGACGAGAATCATGTGCGCCTTGTCCCTGTGCAGCTTGAGCAGGACCCTGTGGACCAGAGGGGATGGAGGGAGGGCGTAGAATAGCTGGTCTTTCCACGGAGGTAGGAAAGCATCTGATGGGGAACCCTGAGAGCACCCCTGGAGAGAACAGAACACTTGGCACTTCCGATTGATGTGCGAGGCGAATAGGTCGACCTGGGGAAACCCCCACCTCAGGAAGATGGAGTGGATGATATCTGGACAAATGGACCTCTCGTGAGGCTGGAAGGACCTGCTGAGGCGGTTTGCAAGAGTGTTCTGGACCTCTGAGAGAAACGACGCCATCAGATGAATTGAGTGGATTATGCAGAATTCCCACAGGTGAATGCCTCCTGGCATAGAGGGGACGACCAGGCTCCCCCTTGTTCGTTGATGTAGAACATGGCCATGGTGTTGTCTGTGAGGACTGCCATACAATGGCCACGTAGCTGCTCGCAAAATGCTTGACACACTAAGCGTACTGCCATCAGTTCTCGTACACTGATATGCAGAGTCAAATCGGATGTGGTCCTGTGTTTGGAGCTCTCCGAGGTGGGCATCCCATCCCAGAGATGATACGCCTGTGACCAGGTACAAGGTGGGTTGTGGGGTGTGAAATGGTACCCCATCGCACACCAACGTGGGGTCCAGACACCAACAGAGGGAAGTCAAAACCGATTCCAGGACATTGACCACCATGCTCAGGCTGTCTCGACCTGGTCGATACTGTTGATAACCAGGCCTGAAGCGTGCAAAGCCAAAGTCTGGCATGCCAGGTTACGTACGTGCACAAAGCCACGTGCCCCAGAAGGCTGAGGCACATCTTTACAGTGGAAGTCGGAAAGTTTAGGAGGTGGCCGATGATGCTCGCCATCGACTGAAAGCGTGCGTCTGGCAGGAGAGCGCGGGCGAGTCTGGAGTCCAGGACTGCCCCAATAAATTCTATTCTCTGGGTTGGTTCCAGAGTCGACTTCCCAGCCGGCGGAACGTGCTTAGGGAGAATCAAACGTGGGATTGAACTCGGTCCCTGGTTTGGCCTCGAATGAGCCAGTCATTGAGATACAGAAACACCTGGATCCGTTGACAACAAAGATAAGTTGCCACAATAGCCATACACTTGGTGAACACCCTAGGAGCTGTGGACAGGTCTAAGGGAAAGACAGAGAATTGGTAGTGTTCGTGATTGACCACAAAGCGAAGGAAGGGCTGTGCGGCGGGTAAATTGCTATGTGGAAGTACGCGTCCTTCATGTCGAGGGCGGTGTATCAGTCCCAGGGATCCAGGGAAGGAATAATGGTCCCCAGTGAAATCATGCAGAACTTCAACTTTACCATGAGTTTGTTGAGTCAGCGCAGACCTAGGATGGGTCGAAGCCCCCTCTTGGCCTTGGAGATTAGGAAGTAGCGGGAGTAAAACCCCCTGCCCCTTAGCTCCCTTGGAACCTCCTCGATCTCTCCCATGGACAGGAGCATTTGGACCTCCTGTATACGGAGTTGCTCGTGAGAGGGGTCCCTGAAGAGGTACGGGGAGGGAGGATGGGAGGAAGGGGAGAAAGAAAACTGGAGAGAATATCCCTTTTCCACCGGGCGAAGAACCCATCGGTCTGAAGTTATACAGGAGAGACGGTCTCAAAATGGAGGGAAAGGATCCTGGGTGGTGACTGATACGCCGTGCTCGGGCGCACCTTCAAACGTTTTGCTTAGGCCCCGCTGATGGTTTGGGAGGGCCTTGGCTCTGACCAGGTTGGTGGCCATTGGATTTCTTTCTACCACCTCGTCCGCATCTTCTATAGAAGTTCTGCCTCAGACGAGGGGGAGGGTAAAAGCTCTGAGGCTGCGGATTAAAAGGCTTGAGCTAGATGGACCTGGTATGGCCGTTCTTATGTTCTAATATTATGTTCTTATGTCACCGGGGTGTGAGTACCCAGGGAGCGCATGAGAGCCCTAGAATCTTTCAGGCTCTGTAATCTAGAGTCCGTCTTGTTTGAGAACAGGCCCTGCCTGTCAAATGGCAGGTCCTGCAGGGTCTGTTGCAGCTCTGGTGGCAGGCCAGATACCTGCAACCAGGAGATGCGTCGCATAGCTATGCCCGATGCCAGGGTCCTAACTGCTGAGTCTGCTGCATCTAAGGAGGCCTGCAAGGAGGTCCTAGCCACCTTTTTGCCCTCCTCCACTAAGGCCCCTAACTCCTGAAATTTCCCCATGGAGTTCCACAAGTTATAGCAATACCGACTCAGGAGCGCCTGTTGATTTGTGACCCTGAGCTGAAGACCTCCTGCTGAATAAATTTTGCGCCCAAACAGATTTAGACGCCTGGCTATGCCCGATGCCAGGGTTTGATTTGGGTGCTGAGGCCTGTTGACCATGCCGTTCCCTTGCCTTCACCGAGGACACCACTAGTGAACATGGCTGAGGGTGAGGTACTCATGCTCCTTGGAGGGGACAAAGTATTTCCTCTCCACTCCTCTGGCCATCGGTGGGATAGAGGCGAGGGTCTGCCATATTGACTTGGCGTTGGTCTGGATGGTGCGGATGATGGGCGACGCTACTCGGGATGGGGCCTCTGCCAAAAGGATGTCCACCACTGGGTCCTCCAACTCTACTACCTCCTCTGTTTGGAGGTCCATATTACGTGCCACCCTACATAAAAGGTCTTGATGGGCACGAAGGTCTATCGGGGGAGGACCCAAGGCTGTTGTCCCCACCACTGCCTCGTCTGGAGAAGATGACGAAGATGCCACAGGGTCCAGGGGGTCCTGTGGTGGATCGTGTAGCGAGGAGTCCTGTTGCCCAGGATCCGCTACACCGAGGCCTGGGGCCTGCGCTGGGGTAGGTGCAGCCGCTTCCATACCCCCCGGAGGGGGACGAGTTATGGTGGCTTCTGGTACCCAGGGTTCACAATGGGCTGAACGGGAGGCCCCTGATGGAACCCTTTGGGCTTGGTGGTACGCCCACAGTGTCCAGAAGGACCATTGTGCAGGATCCTGATTAGGGTCTTGGCCTTCGTCATGCCATTGACCCATATTACCTTTGCCCTGGCCTGAAGCTGGGTTGGCTGAGCACAAGGCACCCTCAGACTGTGATGACTATGAGGCAGCGCGCAAGGGCCAAGGTGGTGTGGAGCACATCTGTGTAGACTCTCCAGGGCACGGTGCAGACCGGTACCGGGTCACTGGAGGTGCCAGTGAGGTGTCAGGAAGTGGTACCGGGATCGATATCGATGACCGACCCAGTACCGGGATCCAGACCTGGATCGCGACGATGAACGTCTGCGGGAGCGGTGCCGGGATCGACTCCAGGAAGGTGATCAGCACTGCAATCGGTGCCGGGAGCGACATCGGGAGTCCAAACAGTACTGCAGCCCGGAGTCATGCCGAGAGGTGGACCGGTGCCGCGAGTGGGAACGGCGTTGGGATTGCGAACGGCATCGGGATTGCAAATGGTACCGGGATTGGGAGCGGTGCCGTGTCTCCACACTAGGAAATGGCGGACGTATTAGGGTAGGCTTGCCCCTAGACTGTATAACAGATATTGGAGGCGGTGCCACAGTCTGTGCCGGTGCCGGCTCTGTGAAGGCAATGAGGTCTCTCGCTGTCGTGAATGTCTCCAGCGTCGACGGAAGCCGGGGCTCAACCATGGTCCGGGTCGGGGAGTCAGTGTGCACCAGATTCAATGGCTCCTCCCTCGGTGCCAGAGTCAACAGTGCCGATATCGGCGCTTGTACCCTCGGTCTCTCTGGTGCTGGACGCGACTTCAAGGTTAGCAAAGGAGGTGCCAGCACCTGTTGCTGCAAAACAGTCACCTCCGGCTTGCACACTCTCTTCTGTCCTGGAGACAGGGAACGGCGCCGAGCTACTTGCACTGGACACGGTGCTGGAGAGGTCTAGTGCTGCGGGCCTCTATCCGAGTCTCCCTGCGGTGCCGTACCTGAAGCCGCTACTGGGGCACTGTGCACCGACGCGCTCCGGGCTGGAACTTGGCGGGCCGATAGGGGATCTTAGCTAAGGGCCGCCTCCATGAGGAGTTGAGCGAGACTTTAGGCTCAAACCTTTTTGGTTCGAGGTCTGAACACCTTACAGATCCTACACTTCTCGGCCTGGTGAGACTCCCCGAGACACTTCAGGCAAGAGTCGTGGGGGTCTCCCGTTGGCATAGGCTTTGAGCAGGTTGAACATGGCTTAAAACCCGAAGCCTTGGGCATGAGCCCGGGTAGCAGGCAGGGAGGAAGGGGGAGGACCCCTTCCAACCTGATAAACTTAACTACAAGCCTAAATTTATAACTACACCACTATTTACCCTATACTAACTATATATATTACAACTGGAACAAGCAAAAGCTAGGGGGAGTGGAGGACAGCTATGCTGCGCGCTGCAGTTCCAACGACTGTGACGGGCAGTAAGAAGGACCTGAGGGGGCGCTGGATCAGCAGGGGTATATATCCAGCGTCATTAAGGCGCCACTCCAGGGGCCTCTACAGCCGACCCACCAGGTGTTGCTAGGGTAAAAATCCTCCGACGATTGTGCACGCAGCACGCACACCCCTAACTGGAATCGCTATGAGCAAGCTCTCGAAGAAGAATGTCAAATCCTTTTGAAATTCAGCAAAACTTAATGGGCCCAACAAGATCCTGGGGCAGTGAGTTCCACAGCTGAATTACACGTTGTGGACGTACAGTGCCCAATGGGTTACTGCTCAGTGTCACTGGATGTCTCTTCCCTCAGCACTACAATACCACGAGGCTACAGATACGTTACACAGGCCAGGTAAAGCACTACATACGATGTACTTGAGGAAAGCTACACCCATCCTAGATTGAACAGCAAAACACACATAGATATAGAATAAATGAGCCTTGCTGGCGTTACGGCTCACGCGTGTTGCTCAGGATAAGGGTGGAGGGACACGGGCTGTGAGAGGGAGGGAGATCAGGGCGAGATGAGAGCCACGCAGATGGGGAGCTGACTCATTTGACTGCTTTTTATGGTTTGCATTGGTGGGATATGCAGTCGAGCAGCCAGTGCTGAGAGAGAACGGGTTTTGTGTGGGATAGAGGGTGGACGTGCTCGCTTTATGCAGCAGCTGCACCATTCTCATTAACTTGAAGTTATTAATTATTATTAATTATTTCAATTAGAGTAGTGCCTACAGGCCCCCACCAGGGATTAGGGTTCCATTGTTCTAGCTGCTGTATTTTCTTTGTGTCGGGTGCAGCACTCGAGCCTGCAAATATTCACACAGGAGTAAACATCCTAACTAAATAAATGGACCACGCAGGTGAATGAAGTGACGCATGTCAAACTGAACACCCATGGACTAGGGACTTAGACTGTCATTTCCTGGCTTTCCTCTAGGGCCCTGAGCCAGCAATCTGAGCCGTGCAGACACCTCTGCACTTGGGGGCGGGGGAGCCCCATTCATTTCAATGGGACTCCACGTGGACATAGTGGTAAGCAGATCCCATTGCAAGTGCAGCGCAGGTGCTTAATAAAGCTTGTGACCCGAGGAGCTCTTGATGCCAACTGGCAGAGGGGTCCATAGGGGTACAAAGACCCCCTGGCTTCACCACAGAATGTCAGGTGAGGTCTCTAACGAAAGTCTGTGCAGCCCTGGCTCATTGGGAGAGGTACGCATGGCAAATCTGTGAGGAGTTCAGTGCAGACGCTGAAAATGATCTTCCTTGGGCCTTGTGAGTTCAAGGCAGGTCCCCCTGACTTGAGACACATTTCCCCCAGCAGGTAGGAGACACTTATCTCCTAGTGGGCAGGGAGGCATTGTGATTCATACAACAGAAGTCAATTAGCATACTGGGTCAAACACTAAGGAAGAGCTAGTGGAGCCTTGAGAAGATGTAAACAGTGCGGAGGGCAGGGGGAGACACCCTGTTCTTCAAGTGAAGATCAAAAGGTCTGGTTTAGTACAAAATGGGTGCAGATAAACCCTCACTGAAGAAGTAAACTAACCACGGGTTTACTTCAGGAGGCGTGGCTGAAAATTCTAGGAAGAGGGCTTGGGGTAAGCTACCCTCTAGGAAACAGGGGAACTGTGATAAAGTGGGACTGTTCTTAACGTTCTCTCTGAATACTATGTGGGTGTCTCAGGGTACGTCCAGACTACCCGCCATATCGGCGGGTAGCGATCGATTTTTCGGGGCTCAATATATCGCGTCTCATCTAGATGCGATATATCGATCCCCGAACGAGCTCCTGTCGACTCCAGAACTCCACCAGAGCGAGCGGCGGTAGCGGAGTCGACACGGGGAGCCGCGGACGTCAATCCCACGCTGTGAGGACCCGAGGTAAATCGATCTAAGATACTTCGACTTCAGCTATGCTATTCACACAGCTGAAGTTGCGTACCTTAGATCGATACCCACCCAGTGTAGACCAGCCCTCAGTTTCCCCATGCAGTTCTTAAGTATCTAGGTGGTGGGATAAGGGGGTATGATTGTTTATATAAATAGATGGCATGCCCACATCTTGAATACTCATCTCAAAAAAGAAATACTGGCCCTAGAAAAGGTTCAGAGAATGGCAACTAAAATGATTAGGGGTTTGGAACAGGTCCCATATGAGGAAAGATTAAACAGGCTGGGACTTTTCAGCTTGGAAAAAAGGAGACAAAGGTGGGATATGATAGAGGTATATAAAATTATGAGTGATGTGGAGAAAGTGGATAAGGAAAAGTTATTTACTTATTCCCATAATACAAGAACTAGGGGCCACCAAATGAAATTAATGGGCAGCAGGTTTAAAACAAATAAAAGTAAGTTCTTCACGCAGCGCACAGTCAACTTGTGGAACTCCTTGCCTGAGGAGGTTGTGAAGGCCAGGACTATAACAGCGTTTAAAAGAGAACTGGTTAAATTCATGGAGGTTAGGTCCGTTACTGGCTATTAGCCAGGATGGGTAAGGAATGGAGATGGATGGCAGGAGAGAGATCACATGATCATTACCTGTTAGGTTCACTCCCTCTTGGGCACCTAGCATTGGCCACTGTTGGTAGACAGGACATTGGGCTGGATGAACCTTTGGTCTGACCCAGTACGGCCGTTCTGATGTTCTGTTCAGAGCCCGAGAGGGCCAGTGTGAAGGTGTCTGCACAGAGAATGGCCGACACCCTGTCTCCTGGCCACTGATGGCCTGGGCCCCTCCCCTGCAAGGTGCCAACTGAAGGTGTTGGAGAACAAAGAGACCAGGTGACCTCCTGGCCCAGGAAAGAGACAAAGTCAGAGGCAGTGCTGGAGAGTTTCAGTTTGGAGCTGGCTGGGGAAGGGGAGGGAAGCCCAGACTGGGACCCCTAGCCCTCAATATGGACCTGACTGAGGTGGTCCTGTTGTCTGTACCTACAAGCTCTGGTTTGGATTGTGTTCCTGTTGTCTAATAAACCTTCTGCCTTACTGGCTGGCTGAGAGTTGCAGTGAATTGCAAGAAGCAGGGGGGGCAAGGCCTTGTCCCCCCCCCACACTTCTTGGCAGGAATATCTTGGGAGTTAAAGGTATGCACTAAAAACTGTGTTATGGCTTTGTTGTATATGTAACCATTTGTTTCCAGCATTCTTACTTTCTCTCATTTGCATCTCTGTTCTTTGATCGTAAACTAATTCTTGCTTTCACTATAAACATATCTAAGCAGGGTACGTGAAGCAGTTGGCGATCCGACGTTGAATCTCCCAGACTGGTGTGCACGAGTCCTTTAGGAGTAGCATACCTGAGAGCTCTGTGAGCGTTCGGTGTGCGGGTGCTGGGCACTCCACAGGGACGCTCGGTTCCCGTGTGCCTACTGCTAAGCTGTGCGGAGAGAGCGAGGCCGGCGGGGGCCCGGAAGGTGGAAGATCAAAGGCATTTGATGGCCTGTCTCCTGCTCTCTTTGGGTGATCTCTTTTGAGTGCTCCCTAATTGTTCTAGCTTTACTAACCCTTCCCCCCACAAAGTTCTGGCTGGGGACTAGTCAGGCATCCCTTTGCCACAAGTCAATACCAGAAAAGTTATTTTAACCACCCAGGTCATGAATCAACAGAGCGCTTTCCCCTCCCACTCGGAACCTGTCTCTCCCACATGGCAGGGCCTGGACTGACCCTGCCCAGCCTCACTTTCTCCAAGGTCATTAAATCAAGGCCCTCTTTATGCCCTGATCCCCCAGAGAGGCACCTGAGGACAGTGCAGGGAGTCTGTCCCCAGATTCTGGGGAATGCAGAGTCCCGCCACTGAGCCGCCCCAGCTGGTCTCGCCTCTGCTTAAAAGTTTTTACTGCCTGGTGACTGCCGGCTCCTTGAAGAATATCTAAAGTGAAAGCAATAACCCTGACAAAGGATCCTCCGTGCTCCGCCAAGCCTCTCAGAGATTGGGAGTGATGGATGCAGCTCATATGCTGCTGGAGGTTAATTCACTTAGACTCCGCGCACTGCGATTCTCACCAGCTCCTCTGTCGAGTTTATCCCGCCGACCAGCCCCTTTCTCATTACAGTGATCCTGTTATTGCTCCCCTCTCCCAGGTCAGGCAGCATGACGGCCACCAGAGAGCCAGGCTTTGGAGTTACTCACTTTCCAGCCTCTGAACCAGCGCTTTGTCCTTCACTACCACTTCGGGCTTCATGCTCAGGGCTTCAATGGGGATGTAGAGAACCGTGCGGCCCTTCATTTTCGAACGTGTATCTGGAGAAGGGAGAGACAGATGGATCTGCTGGCCACAATCAAACCCTCTCTCTGGGTCTTCTCTCCTGCACTGGCTTTGGGGCTCGGGGGCAGAAGAGGCGTCTTTTTTCTCTGGTTTTATTTTCTCAGAGGAATCGGAGAATGGCACACAGGGCCTTTCACCTCTAGGGACCAGCTCCAATCAGGGAACACTGGCAGGCTCAAAGAGCATCAGTGAATGGGATACAAAGTCTTTCACCACTAAGGACCAATTCTACCCTGGCCCTCGGTCAGTGGTGACAAAGATGAAGCGGGTGAGGTGGTACCTTCGGCTCTGTGGAGCTCAAAGACTTGTCTCTTTCCCCATAAGAAGCTGGCCCAACAAAAGATATTACTTCACCCACCTGTGTCTCTCATATGCTGGGACCAACACACTGCAAACAACAGTGGAGCCAAACTCATTCTCCTCTGAAGGCCGGAAATCATAGAATCATAGAATATCAGGGTTGGAAGGGATCTCAGGAGGTATCTAGTCCAACCCCCTGCTCAAAGCAAGACCAATCCCCAACTAAATCATTAATGGCGCTGTGTAAAATCCAGCCGAGCATCCCATTTTGTACTGGGGACATCATCGGAGTCTCCGGAATAGGAGAGCCCAGAACAGGTCAACAAGTGTGTAACAAGAAACTGGCCAGGTACCAACTTCCTGGTGGAGAGAACCAGACGAGGGCAGCACTGCGAGGCAGCTGAGAGAGAGAGGACATCGCTCACTCTACCTGTGAGAGAGGTCATGAAGTGGTATATTTCCGAGAAGAATTCATTCTTGATGCTCTCGGGCCAACTGGTGTTGTGGAAGAGGCGGGGGAGGAAGACGCTATTGAGAATTCGCATAAGGGAATCAATGTAGGGTCTCCGGACGGTGCCAAACTGCACTGTCTTCTGGAAATTCTCAGCGGTGATCTCGGCATTCTCATGGCGGATGAAGTAAGTCAGCTGTTTCTGCTCCTGTGAGGGCCAGCCAATGACAGAGTGAGGTTAAGAAGCAGCGGGCTTTGCACCCTCATTGTATCTATGGGGAATGCGTCTTGTCCCCACATCCAACACGCAGAGTTAAAGCAATGGGCCACACGTGTGAAACATAATCAGAACAACAAAATGATAGTCATGAACAAGATACGACAGGGATGAGCTGGCCTGGCTTCTGCACCTCTCTTAGCTGTTAGAATTCCCTGAGCATCTCAGCCAAAGAGTGAATAAAAGGAGAATGGGCTGACATCATGTATTTAGCATTTCAAAAAGCTTTAGGCAAAATCCGTCCCAAAAGGCTTTTAAGGAAACTAAGGCCTGGAGCCTGCAAACATTTATGCCCGTGCTAAATTTTATGAATGTGATGAGCCTGCCATGGAAGGCACCATGCTGAACCACCAGGGTCCCTTCCCCCTCAACATTCCCTGCAGCACAGCGACCCCTAGTGCTGGAGCATTAGGATCAGCAATAACTCATAGGAGAGAATGTCTCCAAGCAACTAGTCCCAAACCTGGTTAGCTCACGAGGCCAATAGGATGGCAGCACAAACTGATAAGACTGCAGCCCCTCCACGGGAACTCTTGTAGGATCTAGGCAGCACGGTGCCAAACAAACCTGATGTGGCATGGTCTGCTCAACCTTCAGTCCGGCAAACTCATCTATGTAGACGACGAGCAATTGCTTGCTGACATCCTTCAGAAAGAGATCCAGGGTTGCAGCGTGCTCTTCTGTCCACATGTCATCCCTTAGGCCACTCAGGATCACCCGGCTTCGGATGCAGGGTTTCTGCGGAAAGAGGACAGGACAGTGACAGCTTTAGCAAAGCCAAGGAGAGATGGGGCAATGGTTTCTGTGAGGTGGACACTTGCTTCTCTCCGAACTGGACTGAAACATACAGGCCTGGCCTTCCCGTTTCACAGAGCGGGCCTGAGAATGGCCATCAGATGGGAGTGGATTCTCCTCCGCTCCAACCTGCACTGCACTGGGATTGGATACCAGAAAGTGAAAGCCTCCTGATCTCATTGCAAATCCTCGTTAGCCAATCGCTGTCCCCTGAGGCCCCTCAGGAATGTATAGGAGAGGCTAATTTGTCAAAGTAGTTGAAAGACAATCAAAGCTTCCATAGCTTTCTAGGCCAAGCTGTTAGGCAACCTGATCCTTGCTGGGGAGGAGAAGGTAGGAGACAACAAAGAGCCAAAATGTAAGGAATGAAAGAAGCAAATTCTGAGCTAAGCAGAGCAGCTGTTTGGGTTTGGAAGGGTTTTTTTAGAACAGACATTAAGCTTTGTTTCCATTTCTCATTCTCAAGAGCGTCTAAAGAAAACCTGGGAATTAGGATCAAATTAAGGTAACGTCTGGCATGAAAGTTTAGAGCCAGATGTTACCTGCATTAATGTGACAAAACTCGACACTGTGCCATGCAAGCACCCTCCTTCCTTCTATCCTTTCTGATCGAGGCTGTGAGGGAGGAGGTGCCTGATGGCAGGTTAGAACACAGTTCAGGCATGGCATCCCATCCCCTCCGTGTGACTGATCGGAGAGGGGAGGATGGATTAATGTTCATTGCCAGTAATCATCATCAGAATCACTTACGGTGCCATGGAATCTGCAAGTGCTTTGCAGCGTGAAATGCAACCCTCGGAAGGGGGAACAAGGCAGCCATTTCACCGTTCCACAGGGAGTTTAAGACAGAAAATGAAGGTGGATTCCACATCCAACTGCAGTGGCAGCAGGGAATTTAAAGAGGTAAAGTGGGATCACCCGAGCTGGAAGCTGGCCAGGACATCAAGATAATGTATTAGTCATTCCATGTATAGGAAAGTCTTGTATTTGATGGCCGTCCTTTCTTACCCCAGCCCCGTCATGGGGGCTGCGTCATCCTTTCGTGATATTACAGAAAGGGAATCTCATATCCTCAAGCACAGCATGGGTGATACAATGGCCCACAAAGGACATTGGGGCCCTCTGACCTACCAGATCCACCACTTTTTCCTCTGGGATGGTGACTGCACCCACGTCTGCCTCACCTTCTCCCTCGCCATCGCAAGGTCCAAGAGGACTGATTCCTTGGAGAAGACAAAATGTAAAGACACAAAAAATAAGGGGCTCTTCTCTGAGCCTTGACGCTTTCCCCCTCCTTTAATGATGAGTGAGTTCAGCACAGGTGGAAGGTGTCAGCTCAACAGCCCCTGGAGAATGAATCATAGAAATGTAGGGCTGGAAGAGACCTCAGGAGGTCATCTAAGTCCAGTCCTCTGCATTATTCTAGACCACCCTGACAGGTGGTTGTCTAAACTGTCCTTAAAAACCTCCAGTGACAGAGATGCCACAACCTCCCTAGGCAATTTGTTTCAGTGCTTAATTAGGAAAAAATTTCCTAGCTGGAAGGGTAATCTCCCTTGCTACAATTTAAGTCCATTACTTCTTGTCCTGTCCTCAGTGGATAAGAACAATTTATCACCCTCATCTTTATAACCACCCTTGACTTAGGTGAAGACCCCTCTCAGTCTTCTCTTCTCCAGACTAAACAAACCCAATTTTTTCACTCTTTCCTCATAGGTCATGTTTTCTAGACCTTTCATCATTTTTGTTGCTCTCCTCTGGACTTTCTCCAATCTGTCCACATCTTTCCTGAAGTCTGGACACCAAACTACAGCTGAGGCCTTATCAGTGCTGACAGCTGTGGCAGAATTACTTCTCACCCCTTGTTTACAATACTCCTGCTAATACAGCCCAGAATGAGGTTTGCTTTTTTTTGCAACAGCATTACCTGGCTGACTCCACTATCTCCCTAGGGAACCCATTCCAGTGCTTCACCACCCTCCTCATGAAAAAGATTTTCCTAATATCCAACCTAAACCTCCCCCACTGCAACTTGAGACCATTACTTCTTGTTCTGTCATCTGGTACCACTGAGAACAGCCTAGATCCAGAATGGCTGCCAGATGGGAGCATTCAGTCACCACTGAGCCACCTTGGAAGTGGTGCCTTTGAGCTGAAAGCCTCTATATCCTATTCCCCGATTTTGTGAAGCAACCCGTCCGCCCTGACTTGAGGCCAAAATGGAACCAGTGCCCTTGATACGAAAGGCCCAGTGTCCTATTCCCTAAGCCAGCCAGCCAGTTCCCATCAACCTGAAGCCAAACTGGAACTGGATATGAAAGTCCCCGTTATCCCATTCCCCAAACCCTCGAGCGAACAGTAAACCCTGAGCACAACAAAACAGCTTCAGTAGTAACCTACTATTCCATTGTCACGGCACATGGAAAGAGAGACGAGGAAAAGGAAACGGGACTGTACGAAGAGATGAAGGCTCACGGATTTTGGAGCACTTTGTGAGGCAGGTTCCTAAAGCACCATGAGCCTCCCTCGAGCCGAGTGCCAAGACATGGTTACGGAAGCGTGACGTACAGCTAAATGTTTCTGTTCCTGAACGTCGGCACCACAAATGCGACACCCTGTAAACCCAGCAGAGAGGGACCTCGGGGACACTTTCAATGTTGTCACAAAGCGTGGCAAATTAACCATCAAGCTGAAACAGAAACTCTCTAATATCAACTCTTTAAATTAACTGTCCCCCACCCCCACCCCTTGCTCCTCAAATCAAATGCAGTGGGACACTCCAGTACCCATAACGAGCCATCATTTGTGTTTCAGTTACACCAGAATCCAGAGTGAGGCACCCTCTGCACATAGCGAGGGAATGAAGAACAGTCGCCTTCTGATTGGCCACAAATACTTTTCCTTAATATGAAACTGTTAACAAGCAAATGTATGGGTTGGTGAAAGGGGCCAGCTTGGCCTTCCCCAGACATGGAGTCTTTCATTTATCACCAAAGCTGGTACAGCTGGGCAGCAGCAGAGTAAACTCCCCCCCCCCCGCCCGCTCCCCAGTTCGTACACAGTCCACATCAGTATGCCACAGCCGGGGGAATCCCTTGTAGGGAAGACAAGAGTTTAGTTTACCTGGGCTAGATTTTAAAGGTATTTGAGTGCCTAACTCCCATAGATTTAAAATCAATGCCTATAGCGCATTTGGCCTTTGCGTCTCCGCCGAGGCTGCCAGCACCGGAGCAGATGGTGGTGATAATCGTAATGTGGAACTGGCCTGAATTCATTTCACAAGTGGCAATCGAATGGCATCAGGTGGGTATGAATTGCAGCCACTCCTGACCCACGCCAGTTCTACACCCGTGGCCCAGAGGTGGAGGAGACCAATCTCCATCTCGGCCCTGCCATGAGCTAGCGATCCCCACCCTTTAGCATTCTGCGATCATGTATAAAAGCTGCTTTGGAATTTCTCTCAATCTGAATTCACGGCTAAACAACCAGCAGGCTAGAATCTCACCGAACGATGTAGTAATCTGCTCACTCAAACAGACCCACCTTTGGTTCTGCATTTCTAGAGCACGAGCCCTAGTCACAGAATCAGGGAAGTGAGAGATGGAAAGCTATCTTGCCCAGGCCCAGCATAGAGAACCTCAAAACTCGGAAATTTCAGGTCTCGTCTAGGAGACCCCCACACCAGGTGTCCCAGTAGCAAACCTCCCTGTAATCATCTACATATCAGGTCTGAAATCTCTAGAGACTCAAATCCTAGGAATATTGTTTGCTCCTTCCACATTTCTGAGCCCAGGCAAGGTCTTATTTGCTTCCCATGAAAGAGCCTGTGGGGTGCTTTTTGTAAGAGTCGGGATTTGCTCTGGCATCCTCAGCTAAAATGTCCATTCCTCCCACTCCTCTCTGCTGCGCTCTACTTAAGTGACTGCATTTCACGGGTGAAATTAAATCCAGAGGGGAGCAAGAGCCGCACCTACACATCATCACTCCCAGTGCTAATTAACAATTTCCAGGGGCATAACTACCCCGCCCAGCGTAGAAAAAAGCCAAGACTAGAGGAAACCTGAAAACACCCCTGGAAAGATCCAAAACAATGAGTTAGACTATCACACTAGCAGATACTTCACTACCATAACAAGTGCAAAGCTGAGGCTGGTTCTCAACAAATACAGAATCGGTGACCATAAACTAGATATGGAAACCGGGAGACACGGTTCCAAGCTACAGAGAAGTGACGGTGCCAGCCAGCGTGACACAGGAGGAGAGACTGAGACAGAGAGACTTCTTACTGCGGCATCTGAAATAAGAGGGAGTACCAGAGAAATATCCTCAAACTATCAGGAATCACACACAACTTTTCATCCCAAAGCTAGAGCAGCTTTCTACTGCTAGAAGCTGACGGAGAGTCTCCTTTCACCCAAGTGCTAGGGGCCTGAGCTTCTGGAGCATGAGGAACTATGGGCCAGGGCAGGATTGTCCACAGCCAGCTAGCCCATCCTGGGGCAACTATGCTGCTACTCTTAGCAGGCCATCTCAACTAAAGTTAGCTTGGATATGCCACCACTTGCCGCCATCGCCCCTCCTGACAGCTGTGCACACAATACCCCGAGTTCCAGATCTGCCTCTGCTGTGCGGCTCCGAGCCACCACCGTGCCCAGTGCAGGACCTCCTGGCTGTCACTAGCCAACACCTGTTCAAATCCAGGCCCCTCTAATACTCGCGGCCTCATTTTAGAAATTTGGACCCCAATCTTCAGAGGGGCTGAGAATCCCCAGCTCCTAATGGCACCAGCGGGCGTTGGGGGTGCTCTGCAGCTCGGAAAATCAGGCCCAGGGTGTCCTAATATAAGAACCCAAAAAAACGAGGGGCCACCTCTAAAGGGATTTGTTACCATGAACGGCTACCTAGACAAGGTGGGGGAGGCAATACCGGACCAACTTCTGTAGCTGGGAGCGACCGGGGACAGACATGGCTACAAAAACAGCCAGGGAGACAAACAGGCCAGGGGAGACAGCTGCCAACAGGGGAGGTCTGATGACTCAGGGTATGTCAAGGGGGACCAGCAGGCGGTCAGGCCATGCCTGGGTGCTGGTGTTACAGACCTAATCTTTGCTCCTTTTCCTCGTCTTCTGTTTCACGCTCCCTTGTCCCTAATCAAACCCTCTGCACTGGCTGACTAAAACCCTCCCGCGGCTTCATCTCCCAGGGAGCCCGCCCATGGAAGTGCTTCCCAATTCAGCCAGCGTTTAGCTGCCTGACAGGGGATGTCATTTCACTGCCCGTCGCGGCAGACTGGATTGGAGCAGAAGCTCTGAGCGGAGCCGGCTTCGTGCACGTTACATTAGGCAGCGATGATCACTGGAACGTAAGAGCTAGTGTGAGCTCTGAAGAGCTGCTGCTGGAAATCCGGGTGGGTTACTGTGGTAACACACTGAAGGGAAACAATTTGAGGGAGGGGGGAACTCACAGACCTGGTTAAGATAAACATCTCCCGCTAGGAGTTTTAAATGATAAGTCTGAAGACAGGAATGATTGAAAAGACAGCATAGATCAGGGGTCCGACACTGAGAGACAGAGCTTTTCACCTCTAGCGCATCAGTCCCAGTACTGTCTCTCACGTGGGTTTACGGGGGGCAAGGAATGGGATAGAGGGCCTTTCACCTCTAGGCCACTAGTTCTCATCCAGCCCCACACAGGGGGCGCTGGCTGGCTCTTGGGAGGCAGGGAGTGGGACACGGGGCCTTTCACCTCTAGAGCAGCGGTTGCATCTGGCACCACGTCCGAGATGCTTGGTCAATTTAGGGAGTGGGATGAAGAGTCATCCACAGCTACAACGGCAGTTGTAATCCAGCCCCAGGTTGATGGCTTTTTTACCCAAAACTCCCCAAATAACGGCAGCTGGGGCTTCAGGGTGCCCATAAGGAACAAGACTAGCAGCTGTCTTCAGCTCGCCTTTATCTGGAATTGGGTGAAGGGTCGGGCTGCACTTCACTCCCTATACCAGGAGGCCATGAAGGTAACACTGGGTTTGATTTAACAAGGTGAGGCCTAACTGGACATTTTTCTGTCCGGTGTAACATCCCACCCTCACAGCTCCAGCAGTGTAGACAGGACCCAGATTGCTGCCTGGGGTTTAGCCAGCATCTCCTGTGGACCTGTAGTTACACCACTGCACTAGGACCCACGAGACCCGGTGTCTATTCCTGGCTCTGTCCGAGATGTGCTGTACAGCCGCGGGCGAGCTCCCGTGCCTGTGTTTCATTCTCATCCTTTGTCTAGCGAGACTGTTAGCTCTGCGACAGAGACTATCCCTCGCCGGGTGTTTGTACGATGCAGCACTGCAGGTGCTACTGTCATCAGAATAGACTTGCTGAGAGCTGGTTAGATCAGCGGTTTGCCACCCTTTTTTCACTTGCGGGCCCCTGAACGTTTTGGTATGGAGGTGCGGCCTCCTTTGGAAAGGATAGACAGTCTGCAGACCCTGCACAGACCACAGGTTGAAAACCATTGTTCTATGGGAACAACAACCTTCCGCAGACCCCTCAGATATAGTCTGCGGACCCCCAGGGATCCGGGGACCACAGGTTGAAAACCATTGGGTTAGATGAATTTTAAGGTGACTAAAATGCCCAAACCCTGTCCAGGACAATGTTGGCACAAGAATAAAAGGGAGAAAGAAAGAAATCTAGGCTGGAAATGAGAAGGTTCCTAACTCTAACCCGACCTTCCTCCCGTGGTTTCCTCATCTGGAGCGGGGCGGATTTGAAAGATCTGTCTTTTAGTGGGGTCTAGGTGCCTGGGCTAGGCACAACCCAGGTCTGAGGTTCTCACGGTGCGGGAGGTTTAAAGAGAGGTTCTGGAACAGCCCCGCAATAGGAATAGTGGGGGGCAAACAACCAGTTTGAAGCTGGAGCTTGTTAAGTTTAAACGGGCTGTGACAGGGTGACCAGGGACTGGACTCTATGACCCAGGAGGACCTTGTCAGTCCTGTGTACAAGGGTGGAGCTGCAACAGTCAAAACAATGGCGCGGAATCTGAAGGGCCTGGAGCTCTCACCACTTGAAAACCAGGCCCTAAGACGAGGCCCAAGAGGCTGCAGTCTGGCCAGATGTCTAGTTACTGACATGACCTTTGCACCCGGGTTTGGTCCAAAATAGGGTGTATAGAGCTAGTGGCCGGATTTGCCGAGGTGCTGAGCACCTGTAACCCCCAGGAAGCGGCGGGGCGCTGAGAGAGTTGGATCATGTGAGCAGCAAGCAGTGCTAGTGAAGGGTTTGGGGATATACCAGTCTCCTTCGGGGGCGGTGCCGGCAGACCCACTTCACTATCCGACACCAAGGAGGGTCCCCGCACAGCACTTTTGCGCTGCTTTTTGTCGCCGGGCGTGCCGCGGCGGCGAGCACTCATTGTTCACCAACGGCTCTGTGAAAAAACCAAACCTGTATTTAGGAAACCGACTGCACAACCGGAAGGAAAAACAGTCTAACAGGGCAGGCGGGACAGTCAAGGTCCTATTCCCAGCTCTGGGAGGGGAGTGGGAGCTAGGGGGTTAGAGCAGGGGGGCGCTGGGAGCCAGGACTCCTGGGTTCTCTCCTCGGCTCTGGGAGGGGAGTGGGAGCTAGGGGGTCAGAGCAGGGGGGGGGCTGGGAGCCAGGACTCCTGGGTTCTCTCCTCGGCTCTGGGAGGGGAGTGGGAGCTAGGGGGTTAGAGCAGGGGGGGGCTGGGAGCCAGGACTCCTGGGTTCTCTCCCTGATTCTAGGAGAGGAGTGGGGTTCCTCTGCCCCTCCCACACCTGCAGCTCCCCACCCACATAGCTACCCCCATCTCTCTGACCCTCCCCTCACCTGCCCAACTCTCCCCCAGCTGCCCTTTCCACCTGTCCCTTCCCCCACCTACTCCCTCCCTCTGCAGCCTACCGCCTCCCTTCACTTGCCCTCTTCCCCACACCTACCCCTCCCTCTGCAACCTGCCCCTCACCTCACCTCCACACCCACCCCTGCCACTTCCCACCTGCCCCTGCTCCCATAGCTACCCCTCCCACCTGCCCCTTCCTCCATGCCTCCCCCACCTCTTCACATCTATCCCTTCCCTCACCTGCCCCCTCCCCCACAGCTAACCCTCCCACCTGCCCCTTCCTTCCCCTGCCCTCCCCCCAGCTACTCCCTTCAACCTGCCCCTCCCCTCACTCCTCCACCATGCCTCTCCCACCCCTTCACATCTGTCCCTTCCCTCATCTGCCCCCTCCCGTACAGCTACCCCTCCCACCTGGCCCCTTCTCCAGGTACGCCCTCCTTCAACCTGCCCCTCCCCTCACTTCTCCGCCAGGCCTCCCCATCCCTTCACATCAGTCCCTTCCCTCACCTGCCCCCTCCCCCACAGCTACCCCTCCTCTCCCTTGCTCCCTCCCCCAGCTGCCCCTTCCTTCAGCCTACCCCCTCCCCACACATTTCCCCCTCCTCTTCATATCTGCCCCTCCCCCAACCTGCCTCCTTCCCTCACTCCCCCCACACACTTCTCTCACCCCTTTACAGCTGTCCCCCCATAGCTTCCCTTCCCACCTGCCCACCTCTCCCCCAGCTGCCTCCTCCTTCAACCTGCCCCCTCCCCTCACTCCCCCTCCCCTTCACAGCTGCCCCTCCCCTCATCTGCCCCCTCCCCCACAGCTTCCCTTCCAACCTGCCCCTCCCCTAACCTGCCCACTTCCCCCCAGCTGCCCCCTCCCTCAACCTGCCCCCTCCCCCACACATTTCCCCCTCCCCTTCACAGCTGCCCCTCCCCTTCCCTCCCCCACAGCTTCCCTTCCAACCTGCCCACCTGCCCCCCAGCTGCCCTCTCCTTCAACCTGCCCCCTCTCCCACACACTTCCCTCTCCCCTTCACAGCTGCCCCCCAACCTGCCCCCTCCCCTCACTCCCCCCACACTTCCCCCTCTCCTTTACATCTGCCCCTCCCTTCACCTGCCCCCTCCCCCACAGCTACCCCCTCCTTCAACCTGCCCCTCCCCTCACCTGCCCACCTCCCCCCAGCTGCCCCCTCCTTCAACCTGCCCCTCCCCTCACTCCCCCCACACACTTCCCTCTCCTCTTCACATCTGCCTCTCCCCTCACTTGCCTCCTCCCCCACAGCTACCCTCTCCTTTAACCTGCCCCTCCCCCTCCCCTCACCTGCCCCCTCCCCCACACACTTCCCTTTCCCCTTCACATCTGCCCCTCCCCTCACCTGCCCCCTCCCCCACAGCTACCTCCTCCTTCAACCTGCCCCTCCCCTCACCTGCCCACCTCCCCCCAGCTGCCCCCTCCTTCAACCTGCCCCTCCTCTCACTCCCCCCACACACTTCCCTCTCCTCTTCACATCTGCCTCTCCCCTCACTTGCCTCCTCCCCCACAGCTACCCTCTCCTTTAACCTGCCCCTCCCCCTCCCCTCACCTGCCCCCTCCCCCACACACTTCCCTTTCCCCTTCACATCTGCCCCTCCCCTCACCTGCCCCCTCCCCCACAGCTACCTCCTCCTTCAACCTCCCCCTCCCCTCACCTGCCCACCTCCCCCCAGCTGCCCCCTCCTTCAACCTGCCCCTCCCCTCACTCCCCCCCACACACTTCCCTCTCCCCTTCACATCTGCCTCTCCCCTCACCTGCCTCCTCCCCCACAGCTACCCCTCCTTCAACCTGCCCCTCCCCTCACCTGCCCACCTCCCCCCAGCTGCCCCTTCCTTCCACCTGCCCCTCCCTGCACTCCCCCCACGCACTTCCCCCTCCCCTCACCTGCCCCCTCCCCCACACACTTCCCCCTCCCCTTCACAGCTGTCCCTCCCCTTCCCTCCCCCACAGCTTCCCTTCCAACCTGCCCACCTGCCCCCCAGCCGCCCCTTCCTTCAACCTGCCCCCTCCCCCACACACTTCCCCCTCCCCTTCACAGCTGCCCCCCAACCTGCCCCCTCCCCTCACTCCCCCCACACTTCCCCCTCTTCTTCACATCTGCCCCTCCCTTCACCTGCCCCCTCCCCCACAGCTACCCCCTCCTTCCACCTACCCCTCCCCGCAATCCCCCCATGCACTTCCCCCTCCCCTCACCTGCCCCCTCCCACACACACTTCCCCCTCCCCTTCACAGCTGTCCCTCCCCTTCCGTCCCCCACAGCTTCCCTTCCAACCTGCCCACCTGCCCCCCAGCCACCCCTCCTTCAACCTGCCCCCTCCCCCACACACTTCCCCCTCCCCTTCACAGCTGCCCCTCCCCTTCCCTCCCCCACAGCTTCCCTTCCAACCTGCCCACCTGCCCCCCAGCCACCCCTCCTTCAACCTGCCCCCTCCCCCACACACTTCCCCCTCCCCTTCACAGCTGCCCCTCCCCTTCCCTCCCCCACAGCTTCCCTTCCAACCTGCCCACCTGCCCCCCAGCTGCCCCCTCCTTCAATCTGCCCCCTCCCCCACACACTTCCCCCTCCCCTTCTCAGCCGTCCCTCCCCTTTCCTCCCCCACAGCTTCCCTTCCAACCTGCCCACCTGCCCCCCAGCCGCCCCCTCCTTCAACCTGCCCCCTCCCCCACACACTTCCCCCTCCCCTTCACAGCTGTCCCTCTCCTTTCCTCCCCCACAGCTTCCCTTCCAACCTGCCCACCTGCCCCCCAGCCGCCCCCTCCTTCAATCTTCCCCCTCCCCCACACACTTCCCCCTCCCCTTCACAGCTGCCCCTCCCCTCACCTGCCCCCTCCCCCACACACTTCCCCCTCTCCTTCACAGCTGTCCCTCCCCTTTCCTCCCCCACAGCTTCCCTTCCAACCTGCCCAACTGCCCCCTCCTTCAACCTGCCCCCTCCCCCACACACTTCCCCCTCCCCTTCACAGCTGCCCCTCCCCTCACCTGCCCCCTCCCCCACACACTTCCCCCTCCCCTTCACAGCTGTCCCTCCCCTTCCCTCTGCCACAGCTTCCCTTCCAACCTGCCCACCTGCCCCCCAGCTGCCCCCTCCTTCAACCTGCCCCTCCCCCACACACTTCCCCCTCCCCTTCACAGCTGTCCCTCCCCTTCGCTCCCCCACAGCTTCCCTTCCAACCTGCCCACCTGCCCCCCAGCTACCCCCTCCTTCAATCTGCCCCCTCCCCCACACACTTCTCCCTCCCCTTCACAGCTGTCCCTCCCCTTTCCTTCCCCACAGCTTCCCTTCCAACCTGCCCCTCCCCTGACCTGCCCACTTCCCCCCAGATGCCCCCTCCCTCAACCTGCCCCTCCCCCACACACTTCCCCCTCCCCTTCACAGCTGCCCCTCCCGTTCCCTCCCCCACAGCTTCCCTTCCAACCTGCCCACCTGCCCCCCAGCTGCCCCCTCCCCTCACCTGCCCCCTCCCCCACACACTTCCCCCTCCCCTCACCTGCCCCCTCCCCTTCCCTCCCCCACAGCTTCCCTTCCAACCTGCCCACCTGCCCCCCAGCTGCTCCCTCCTTCAACCTTCCCCTCCCCCACACACTTCCCCCTCCCCTTCACAGCTGTCCCTCCCCTTTCCTCCCCCACAGCTTCCCTTCCAACCTGCCCACCTGCCCCCCAGCTACCCCCTCCCTCAACCTGCCCCTCCCCCACACACTTCCCCCTCCCCTTCACAGCTGCCCCTCCCCTCACCTGCCCCCTCCCCTACACACTTCCCCCCCTTCACAGCTGCCCCTCCCCTCACCTGCCCCCTCCCCCACACACTTCCCCCTCCCCTCACCTGCCCCTCCCCCACAGCTACCCCCTCCCTCAACCTGCCCCTCCCCCACACACTTCCCCCTCCCCTTCACAGCTGCCCCTCCCCTCACCTGCCCCCTCCCCCACACACTTCCCCCCCTTCACAGCTGCCCCTCCCCTCACCTGCCCCCTCCCCCACACTTCCCCCTCTCCTTCAACCTGCCCCTCCCCTCACCTGCCCCTCCCCCACAGCTACCCCTTCCTTCAACCTGCCCCTCCCCCACACCTCACTCCCACCCCACCTCACCCCTGCCCCGCACGCACCGCTCCAACTCGCCCCTCGGGCCCCGCCCACCCGCAGCGTCTCCCCGGGCAACCGAGCAACGGACGCTGCGGGGCGGAGCGCGAGCCGGGGCGGGAGCCAATCAGCAGAGGGCCGGGGGAAGGAGCGCGCGCCGCTGGAGTGGCGGTTGGGGCGAGGGGAGGGGAGCGCGCGCCGCTTGAGTGACAGTTGGGGAGGAGGAGCGACTGGGACGGGAGGCCCCCCTGTCAATCCTACCGAGAGAGGCTTCTGATTGGAGAACCAACGGAAACAGAAGGGATGGGTGGGACTAAGAAAAACTGTCAATCTTGCCCAAGGAGGAAGCTGATTGGAAGGATGGGGGGTAAGGGGTGGGAAGAAGGAGAGAGTCGCCCCTCAAATTCACTAAGGAGGAATTGAATCCTGTTCCCCCCGCCCCGCCCGGTCTGGATAACAGCTCCCATCATGCAGCGGGAGGAGGTTGCCAATAAGACCTTAGCATCAGTCCCAGAATGCATTGCACCGACCAAACAGGAGCAGAACTCCCCCAGTAGATTGCTGTACCCCAATGTGAGCAACAGTCCCAGAATGCATTGCTCCACACACTATGAGCGGAGGTCCCAGAATGCATTGCTGCACCCACTATGAGCCACAGGCCCTGAGCGGAGCTCCCAGAATGCATTGCTCCACACACTATGAGCGGAGGTCCCAGAATGCATTGCTGCACCCACTATGAGCCACAGGCCCTGAGCGGAGCTCCCAGAATGCATTGCTCCACACACTATGAGCGGAGGTCCCAGAATGCATTGCTGCACCCACTATGAGCCGCAGGCCCGGAGTGGAGGTCCCAGAATGCATTGCTCCACACACTATGAGCGGAGGTCCCAGAATGCATTGCTGCACCCACTATGAGCCGCAGGCCCGGAGTGGAGGTCCCAGAATGCATTGCTCCACACACTATAAGCGGAGGTCCCAGAATGCATTGCTGCACCCACTATGAGCCGCAGGCCCGGAGTGGAGGTCCCAGAATGCATTGCTCCACACACTATGAGCGGAGGTCCCAGAATGCATTGCTGCACCCACTATGAGCCGCAGGCCCTGAGCGGAGCTCCCAGAATGCATTGCTCCACACACTATAAGCCGCAGGCCCAGAGCGGACCTCCCAGGATGCATTGCTACACACGCACTACGAGCTGCCGGCCTGGAGCGGAGCTCCCAGAATGCATTGCTACACCCACTATGAGCCACAGGCCTGGAGCAAAGGTCCCAGAATGCATTGCTACACACACTATGAGCCACAGGCCTGGAGCAAAGGTCCCAGAATGCATTGCTCCACACACTATGAGCCACAGGCCCAGAGCGGAACTCCCAGAATGCATTGCTACACACGCACTACGAGCTGCCGGCCCAGAGCGGAGCTCCCAGAACGCATTGCTACACACCCTATGACCCACAGGCCTGGAGCAAAGGTCCCAGAATGCATTGCTCCACACACTATGAGCCGCAGGCCCGGAATGGAGGTCCCAGAATGCATTGCTACACACACTATGAGCCGCAGGCCCGAAGTGGAGGTCCCAGAATGCATTGCTACACACCCTACGAGCCGCAGACGCAGAGCAAAGGTCCCAGATGCATTGCTGCACACCCTACGAGCTGCAGACCCAGAGCAAAGGTCCCAGATGCATTGCTGCACACCCTACGAGCCGCAGACGCAGAGCAAAGGTCCCAGATGCATTGCTGCACACCCTACGAGCCGCAGACGCAGAGCAAAGGTCCCAGATGCATTGCTGCACACCCTACGAGCCGCAGACGCAGAGCAAAGGTCCCAGATGCATTGCTGCACACCCTACGAGCCGCAGACCCATGGAATGGGAACACTTTATGTACCGCGTGTCTCAAGAGCCTGGAGCCAGCCAGTTCCCCTGATTGGACCTAGCCCTAGCAATCACTCATTCCCTAGTCGTGTCTGGTCCCTACCCGACAGAGTAAGACCCTCTTTGTGCCAGAAACTAGCTGGGTGACTGGGGTGGCAGTGGGACAGCCGCCTCCCCACCCTCCTCCCGGACAGATGCAAACCATTCTAAGAGGATGGTACTTGGTGGAGGCTGGTGGGCTCCCCCCAGGAACACTAGCCGGCACCAGCTTGGCCTATGAGATGTCACCTTCTTCAGTCCTGAGGCACCCACACACTATTCAGAGAAAACATTAAGAACATTCCCACTTCGTTACACCATCCCCGTACACGCCATCTATTCATCCACTGATCCCCATACACAGCTATCCATCCATCCCCATACACAGCTATCCATCCATCCATCCGTCCCCGTAAATGCCATCCATCCATCCATCCATCCATCCCCATACACAGCTATCCATCCATCCATCCCCATACACGCCATCTATCCACCCACCCATCCGTCCCCGTACACGCCATCCATCCATCCCCGTACACAGCTATCCATCCATCCATCTATCCATCCATCCCCATACACGCCATCTATCCACCCACCCATCCGTCCCCATACACGCCATCCATCCATCCATCCATCCATCCCCATACACAGCTATCCATCCATCCATCTATCCATCCATCCCCATACACACCGTCTATCCACCCACCCATCTGTCCCCATACACGCCATCTATCCACCCATCCATCCCCATATACGCCATCCATCCATCTATCCATCCATCCCCGTACATGCCATCTATTCATACACACATCCATCCCCATACACGCCATCTATCCACCCACCCATCTGTCCCCGTACACGCCATCCGTCCATCCATCCATCCGTCCCCATGCACGCCATCTATCCACCCCTCTGTCCCCATAAATGCCATCCATTCATCCATCCCCATTCACAGCTATCCATCCATCCATCTATCCGTCCGTCCCCATACACGCCATATATCCACCCATCCGGCCCTGTGCACACCACTCATCCATCCCCGAACATGCCATCCATCCCTCCATCCATCCCTCCATCCTTCCACATACACAGCTATCCATCCATCCGTCCGTCCCTCCGTCCGTCCCCATACACGCCATATAGCCACCCATCCGTCCCTGTACACACCACCCATCCATCCCCGAACATGCCATCCATCCATCCCCATACACAGCTATCCATCCCTCCATCCATCCATCCATCCATCCCCATACACAGCTATCCATCCGTCTGTCCGTCCGTCTGTCCCCATACACAGCTATCCATTCATCCATCCATCCATCCATCCATCCATCCGTCCATCCCCATACACGCCATATATCCACCCATCTGTCCCTGTACACACCACCCATCCGTCCCCAAACACGCCATCCATCCATCCCCATACACAGCTATCCTTCCATCCCTCCATCCCCGTACATGACATCTATCCATCCGTCCATCCTGGATTCTCCCGCTCCCTCCCCCTTTCAACTCCAGTAATCCTGCTTCCACCCTTGTCCCCCCCGCTGCCCCACCCAGTGCTGACCTCACTCCCGTTCCAGCCAATGGGCTCGCAGAACAGCTCTGGAGCGGAAGGCACCATTGTGACATCGCCCGTTTACGTACGGTTTGCAGCAGTCGGTTACCGGCCCCCCCCCCCCGGTGCCGGCAACACGAGCCCGGTCCGAGTCCCTCCCTCCCGCTCGCACCGTGAGCAGAGTCGGGCGGCGGGGACAGGCCCCTGCCCCATTCCCCGCCCCCCTGAGCCAGCCAGTCCCCGCCCTGGGGCCGGGTGGGAGCCGGCGCCCCCTAGAGGGGACAGGCCCCTGCCCCATTCCCTGCCCCCCTGAGCCAGCCAGTCCCTGCCCTGGGGCCGGGTGGGAGCCGGCGCCCCCTAGAGGGGACAGGCGCCTGCCCCATTCCCCACCCCCCTGAGCCAGCCAGTCCCTGCCCTGGGGCCGGGTGGGAGCCGGCGCCCCCTAGAGGGGACAGGCCCCTGCCCCATTCCCCGCCCCCCTGAGCCAGCCAGTCCCTGCCCTGGGGCCGGGTGGGAGCTGGCGCCCCCTAGAGGGGACAGGCCCCTGCCCCATTCCCCACCCCCCTGAGCCAGCCAGTCCCTGCCCTGGGGCCGGGTGGGAGCCGGCGCCCCCTAGAGGGGACAGGCCCCTGCCCCATTCCCTGCCCCCTTGAGCCAGCCAGTCCCTGCCCTGGGGCCGGGTGGGAGCCGGCGCCCCCTAGAGGGGACAGGCCCCTGCCCCATTCCCTGCCCCCCTGAGCCAGCCAGTCCCCGCCCTGGGGCCGGGTGGGAGCCAGCGCCCCCTAGAGGGGACAGGCCCCTGCCCCATTCCCCGCCCCCCTGAGCCAGCCAGTCCCCGCCCTGGGGCCGGGTGGGAGCCGGCGCCCCCTAGAGGGGACAGGCCCCTGCCCCATTCCCTGCCCCCCTGAGCCAGCCAGTCCCCGCCCTGGGGCCGGGTGGGAGCCGGCGCCCCCTAGAGGGGACAGGCCCCTGCCCCATTCCCTGCCCCCCTGAGCCAGCCAGTCCCCGCCCTGGGGCCGGGTGGGAGCCGGCGCCCCCTAGAGGGGACAGGCCCCTGCCCCATTCCCCGCCCCCCTGAGCCAGCCAGTCCCCGCCCTGGGGCCGGGTGGGAGCCGGCGCCCCCTAGAGGGGACAGGCCCCTGCCCCATTCCCCGCCCCCCTGAGCCAGCCAGTCCCTGCCCTGGGGCCGGGTGGGAGCTGGTGCCCCCTAGAGGGGACAGGCCCCTGCCCCATTCCCTGCCCCCCTGAGCCAGCCAGTCCCTGCCCTGGGGCCGGGTGGGAGCTGGCGCCCCCTAGAGGGGACAGGCCCCTGCCCCATTCCCCACCCCCCTGAGCCAGCCAGTCCCTGCCCTGGGGCCGGGTGGGAGCTGGCGCCCCCTAGAGGGGACAGGCCCTGCAGGTGGGAGCCGGTGCCCCCTAGAGGGGATGGGGCCCTGCCCCATTCCCTGCCCCAGCCAGTCGTAACGTGGCCATTGGTTGTCTCTCTCTCCTCAGGCCATGGCCGCCCATGTGCCCCTGCCCCCTGGCCTGCCCCAGCTGTTCAAAGCCGGCACCAGGTACTTCTCCGGCCTGCAGGAGTCGCTCTTCAGCCACATCACGGCCTGCCGGGCCCTGGCCCTGTGCCTGCGCACCTCCTACGGGCCGCAGGGCCGCAACAAACTGGTGATCACCCACCTGGGCAAGGCCCTGTGCACGGCCCACGCCGGCACCATCCTGCGGGAGCTGGAGCTGGAGAACCCGGTGGCCCGGATGCTGGGCGCGGCCAGCCAGGCCCAGGAGGAGGAGACAGGCGATGGGGCCAACGCCGTGCTGCTGCTGGCCGGGGCGCTGCTGGACAACGCCGAGAAGCTGCTGCGCGCCGGCCTGCCCGTGGCCGCCGTGCGGGATGGCTACGACGCGGCCTGCAAGGAAGCCGTGCGGCTGCTGCCCGGCCTGGCCTGCCACGTGCTAGCGGATCTCCGGGACCCGGACGGGGTGGCCTGGGCCCTGCGCGCCGCCGTGGGCAGCAAGCTCTTCGGCGACCAGGATTTCCTGGCCGGGCTGGTGGCTCGGTGCTGTGTGGCTGCGCTGAGCCCGGAAGGCGCCTTCGAACCCGACAACGTGTGCCTCTGCAAGGTGCCGGGGGGCGGCGTCACCAACTCCTGCCTGCTGGAGGGGATGGTCTTCTGCACGGAGGCTGAGAGCCGGGCACACCAGGCGCACGAGGCCCGGATTGCCGTGTACTGCTGCCCCTTCGCCCTGGCCCGCGGCGAGGCCAAGGGCACGGTGCTGTTCCAGGGGGCAGCGGAGATGCGGGCGTACGGCGACGCCGAGGAGGAGCTGCTGGGGCAGCGTGTCCGGGCCATTGCCGAGGAAGGGGCCGGCGTGGTGGTGGTGGGCGGGCGGGTGGACCCACTGGCCCTGCAGTACGCCGACCAGTTGGGGCTGATGGTGGTACGGCTTGGCTCCCGGCTGGAGCTGCAGCGCCTATGCCGGGCTGTGGGCGCCGTCCCGTTGGCCAGCCTGGTGCCCCCACCGCCCGGCACCATGGGGCACTGCCAGCGCGTCTACCTGAGCGAGATCGGGAGCACGGCCGTGGTGGTTTTCCACCAGGACGGTGGCGCCTGCCCTGTGGCCACCATCCTGCTGCGGGGGGCCACCGATGAGCTGCTCTGCAGCCTGGAGGAGGCGGTGACCGACGGGCTGAACACCTACAAGGCCCTGGTGAGTGACCGCCGGCTGCTGCCCGGCGCAGGGGCCGCGGAGATGGCCCTGGCCGTGCGGTTGGCCACGCTGGGCACCTACCTCCCCGGCCTGGAGCAGTACGGCATCCTGGAGTTCGCCCAGGCTCTGAAGACCCTGCCGGCGGCGCTGGCTGAGAACGCTGGGCTGCCGGTCAACGAGACCATGGCGGCGCTGGAGGCCCTGCACCAGCTGGGGACGGCCACCGCCGGCGTCCGGCCGGGCGAAGGGGGGGCTCCCACCATGGACGCCGCCCGGGAGGGCGTGCTGGACTCCTTGCTGGTCAAGGAGAGGGTCCTCCGCCTGGCGGCCCACACGGCCACCACCCTGCTGGGCGTCAGCCACATCCTAGTGGCCAAGAAGAGCGGGGGGCCTAAGGTCCGGGGGGAGAACCCCAACTGGGACCTGGAACCCGACGCCCTGGAGTGAGCCGCTGGCAAGGGAGAGGGTGCTGCCCCGCGGCCACATGGAACCGGGCCCCCGCCAGCCCTCTGGGCCCTGCCCCACATCCGCCCGTTGGCACCCCATTAAACAGCTTCTCACCGTGTTACACAGACTCTGCCCTCAGTCCTGCCCTCCTCCCTCCCCATCGCGCCAGGTGCTTCCCAGACCCCCCCAGCCGAGATCGGGGCCCCGTCGCGCCAGGTGCTGCACAGACCCCCTAGCACCTTCCAGAGGAGAGCGCCCCCTGCTGAGCCCCAACCCTGCTCCCTGCCCCACATCGCCCCCAGCGCCGCCCTGGGGTCAGTCCTGCCTGCCAGGGGAGAGCACCCCCTGCTGAGCCCCAACCCTGCTCACTGTCCCACAGCTCCCCCTAGCGCCACCCTGGGGCCAGCCCTGCCTGCCAGGGGAGAGCGCCCCCTACTGAGCCCCAACCCTGCTCCCTGCCCCACAGCGCCCCCTAGTGCTGCCCTGGGGCCAGCCCTGCCTGCCAGGGGAGAGCGCCCCCTGCTGATCTCCCCGCCCAGCTCCCTGCCCCACAGCGCCCCCTAGCACCACCCTGGGGCCAGCCCCGCCTGCCAGGGGAGAGCGCCCCCTGCTGCCCCCTGCCCCACTCCCTGCCCCACAGCGCCCCCTAGTGCCACCCTGGGGCCAGCCCTGCCTGCCAGGGGAGAGCGCCCCCTGCTGAGGCTCCAACCCCGCTCCCTGCCCCACAGCTCCCCCTAGCGCCACCCTGGGGCCAGCCCTGCCTGCCAGGGGAGAGCGCCCCCTGCTGATCTCCCTGCCCAGCTCCCTGCCCCACAGCGCCCCCAAGCGCCGCCCTGGGGCCAGCCCTGCCTGCCAGGGGAGAGCGCCCCCTGCTGCCCCCTGCTGAGCCCCCCGCCCTGCTCCCTGCCCCACAGCGCCCCCTAGCGCCGCCCTGGGGCCAACCCTGCCTGCCAGGGGAGAGCGCCCCCTGCTGATCTCCCCGCCCAGCTCCCTGCCCCACAGCGCCCCCTAGCACCACTCTGGGGCCAGCCCTGCCAGCCAGGGGAGAGCGCTCACTGCCGAGCCCCCGCCCCACTCACTGCCCCACAGCGCCCCCTAGCACCGCCCTGGGGCCAGCCCCGCCTGCCAGGGGAGAGTGCCCCCTGCTGCCCCCTGCCCCACTCCCTGCCCCACAGCGCCCCCTAGTGCCACCCTGGGGCCAGCCCTGCCTGCCAGGGGAGAGCGCCCCCTGCTGAGCCCCCGCCCCACTCACTGCCCCACAGCGCCCCCTAACACCGTCCTGGGGCCAGCCCTGCCTGCCAGGGGAGAGCGCCCCCTGCTGAGCCCCCACCCCACTCACTGCCCCACAGCGCCCTCTAGCGCTGCCCTGGGGCCAGCCCCGCCTGCCAGGGGAGAGCGCCCCCTGCTGCCCCCTGCCCCACTCCCTGCCCCACAGCGCCCCCTGGTGCCACCCTGGGGCCAGCCCACTGCCAGGGGAGAGCGCCCCCTGCTGAGCCCCAGCCCTGTTCCGTGCCCCACAGCGCCCCCAGCGCTGCATCAGGCGTAGGGTCGCTCTCCTCTCACTGTCTGTGCAGGGACCTGGTTCTCACTCCAGTTTCCAGACCCAGTGACTCCACTCGGCCTCCCCGCAGCCCCCACCAGACGGGCTGGTCCTGCTCCGCTCGCCTGCCGGCAGCGCAGGAATCCAGCGACCCGGCCGTGCCGCTGGGCCAGGATCTCCACGTGGGCATCCACCGCGGGCCCAGCCGCCAGAGCCTGAGCGTCCCCAAGCTACCGTGCCAGCCCCCTCCCCCGTCGCGTCTGCCAGCCCGGCTTGTCCACCCCACCGCTGCACATAGGGCAGAACCAGCTCCATGTCAGAGATGGGGAAACTGAGGCACGTCAAGGGAACTAGAGAGGGCCAGGCTGATGGGGGCGGGGGAGGAGGGGCTGAGCGGATTCTCCGGGGGCCTTAATTAAGCCCAGGTGGGAGAAGTGCCTTTGATTGCATTTCCATTTAAACCAGCACTAATGACACTTCCCTTCCCTGCGCCTAGGCCCAGCCTCCCGCCTCCCTGCCGCAGCTAAGTAGGGGGGGCAGGTGACACTCTGTCTCTATCCCCTCACGCACCCATCCCCCCCCACCCATGCCCCCCTCTTGCCCAAGCCAATCCTACCCCAAATCTTGGGAGGTTCCCTTCCCCAGCCCCGGCACCGTAACTATAACAACGCGGACCGGGGGGCCGCCAGGGGCTGGGGGGAGGCTGGGTCTGGCCGAGTTAAACATTGACAGCTGGGAAAGGTCAGGTCCCCGCGGGGGCAGATGCCAGGGTCGCCCTGCCCAGCTACGAGCCGACCCCCCCTCCAGCTCCGCGCCATGGGGGGCCCTGGGAGCCGGCCTGTGCCAGCCCAGTCGTCAATGTTTAACTTCTGCGCCGGGCCCTTGCCGGCCCCCTGCCTCCTCGAGGAGTGGGTGGGGGGGTCAGCGGTGGGGGGGGCGGGATGTGCCAGGCTGCAGGGAGGGGGCAAAGACATGAATCCCCAACATCTTGCCTTAGACTGAACACTGGGGTCAGTGCCAATGGCTGCCGGTGCCCCTCAGTCCCGACCCGCAGCCCTCCTGCTAGCCCCACCCCGCCCCCCCAGCTCTGCTGGTGCCCCTCACTCCCGACCCACAGCCCCTGCTAGCCCAGCCCTGCCCCCCCAGCTCTGCTGGTGCCCCTCACTTCCAACCTGCAGCCCCTGCTAGCTCAGTCCTGCCCCCCAGCTCTGCCGGTGCCCCTCACTCCCGACCTGCAGCCCCTGCTAGCCCAGCCCTGCCCCCCCAGCTCTGCCGGTGCCCCTCACTCCCGACCTGCAGCCCCTGCTAGCCCAGCCCTGCCCCCCCAGCTCTGCCGGTGCCCCTCACTCCCGACCTGCAGCCCCTGCTAGCCCAGTCCTATCCCCCCAGCTCTGCCGGTGCCCCTCACTCCCGACCTGCAGCCCCTGCTAGCCCAGCCCTGCCCCCCCAGCTCTGCCGGTGCCCCTCACTCCCGACCTGCAGCCCCTGCTAGCCCAGCCCTATCCCCCCAGCTCTGCCGGTGCCCCTCACTCCCGACCTGCAGCCCCTGCTAGCCCAGTCCTGCCCCCCAGCTCTGCCGGTGCCCCTCACTCCCGACCTGCAGCCCCTGCTAGCCCAGTCCTGCACCCCCAGCTCTGCCGGTGCCCCTCACTCCCGACCCGCAGCCCCTGCTAGTCCAGCCCTGCCCCATCAGCCCTGCCGATGCCCCTTACTCTTCACCTGCAGCCCCTGCTAGCCCAGCCCTATCTCCCCAGCTCTGCCGGTGCCCCTCACTCCCGACCCGCAGCCCCTGCTAGTCCAGCCCTGCCCCATCAGCCCTGCCGATGCCCCTTACTCTTCACCTGCAGCCCCTGCTAGCCCAGCCCTATCCCCCCAGCTCTGCCGGTGCCCCTCACTCCCGACCTGCAGCCCCTGCTAGCCCAGCCCTGCCCCCCCAGCTCTGCCGGTGCCCCTCACTCCCGACCTGCAGCCCCTGCTAGCCCAGCCCTATCCCCCCAGCTCTGCCGGTGCCCCTCACTCCCGACCTGCAGCCCCTGCTAGCCCGGCCCTGCCCCCCCAGCTCTGCTAGTGCCCCTCACTCCCGACCTGCAGCCCCTGCTAGCCCAGTCCTGCCCCCCCAGCTCTGCCAGTGCCCCTCACTCCCAACCTGCAGCCCCTGCTAGCCCAGTCCTGCACCCCCAGCTCTGCCGGTGCCCCTCACTCCCGACCCGCAGCCCCTGCTAGTCCAGCCCTGCCCCATCAGCCCTGCCGATGCCCCTTACTCCTGACCCACAGCCCCCTGGATGCCCAGAACTGCCCCCCGAGCCCTGCCGGTGCCCCTCACTTCCGACCCGCAGCCCCTGCCCCCCCAGCTCTGCCGATACCTCTCACTCCCGACCCACAGCCCCCTGCGTGTTCAACCCTGGGCTCCCCGAATGGCTCTGTCTCTCCCCCACAGTTCAGCTCAGGATCGGCCGGGACGTGTGGGGGTGGCTGGAACCGGCTGGCTCACAGGAGGGGGCCTGTCTGTGGGGATGTGTGGGGCCTGGGGGGGCAGGGAGGTGCTGGTCTCACTCCTTTCCCAACAGCAGGGAGGGAACCCAGGAGTCCTGGTTCCCAGCGCAGGCAGGCCCAGTCACGGGGGCGGGTTGGGCCGGTCTCTGGTTTCCAGATGATTTATCCCCTTCTTAATGAAGCCGGATTCCAGCCGTCGCCTGGGATCTCACCACGACGGGGGGTGGCGGGGGGGGAGGACTGTCAAGGAGAGACCCCCCCCAGGCCCTCCACAGCCCCCTCCAACATCCCCCTCCTCCGCCAGCCCCCCCAGGCCCCTCCGGCTGCCTCTTGTTCACACTCGCTAGGTTCTGCATCGCTTTGTGACACCTCTCCTGACGCCTTCAGAGACACCTCCAGCCCCCCCTGCCTCCACCTGCTCCCTCCCCCCACCCCCTGCTCCCCCCATATCCCCCACCCCTTGCCTTCTCAGTCAGCCCTCTCCCCACTGCCCCCCTCCCTGCGCAGTCACCCCCTTCCTCCCCATTACCCTGTGGGATCCCCCCAGCTCTGCTGATGCCCCTCACTCCCAACCCGCAGCCCCTGCCAGCCCAGCCCTGCCCCCTAGCTCTGCTGATGCCCCTCACTCCCGACCTGCAGCCCCTGCTAGCCCAGTCCTGCTCCCCGCAGCTGTGCCAGTGCCCTCACTCCCGACCTGCAGCCCCTGCTAGCCCAGTCCTGCTCCCTGCAGCTCTGCCGGTGCCCCTCACTCCCGACCTGCAGCCCCTGCTAGCCCAGTCCTGCTCCCTGCAGCTCTGCCGGTGCCCCTCACTCCTGACCTGCAGCCCTGCTATCCCAGCCCTGCCCCCCTCAGCTCTGCTGATGCCCCTCACTCCCGACCTGCAGCCCCTGCTAGCCCAGTCCTGCTCCCTGCAGCTGTGCCAGTGCCCCTCACTCCTGACCCGCAGCCCCTGCTAGCCCAGCCCTGCCCCCCCCAGCTCTGCCGGTGCCCCTCACTCCCGACCTGCAGCCCCTGCTAGCCCAGCCCTGCTCCCCGCAGCTGTGCCAGTGCCCTCACTCCCGACCTGCAGCCCGTGCTAGCCCAGCCGTGCCCCCCCAGCTCTGCCGGTGCCCCTCACTCCCGACCTGCAGCCCCTGCTAGCCCAGCCCTGCCCCCTAGCTCTGCCGGTGCCCCTCACTCCCGACCTGCAGCCCCTGCCAGCCCAGCCCTGCTCCCCGCAGCTGTGCCAGTGCCCTCACTCCCGACCTGCAGCCCCCTCGCACACCCATCCCCGTCTTTCCCAGCCCCCCGCCCTGGTGCCGGGCTGGCCCGGGAGTGTGGGAAGCCGGGGACATTTGCAGCCAGCCCCCACCGCCCCCCGCACGTGATTGATGGGGATTTTTAATTAAAACTCGATATTTTCTCGTCTCTATTAAATGTCTGTTTCTAGGGAACTCCCCCGCCCCCCGCCCCCCGCAGTCTGACAGAGCCGGGCCTGGCTTCTCTCGCCCTGTTTGCCGAGAGCACAGCTGGGACTAATGTCCCCCCCGCAAACCCCCCTGGCCCCGGCTGCAGCTGGGACACTACAAAGAACACATGGGGCCTGTCCCCTCTGGGGGGCGCCGGCTCCCACCCGGCCCCAGGGCAGGGACTGGCTGGCTCAGGGGGGCGGGGAATGGGGCAGGGGCCTGTCCCCTCTAGGGGGCGCCGGCTCCCACCTGGCCCCAGGGCAGGGACTGGCTGGCTCAGGGGGCAGGGAATGGGGCAGGGGCCTGTCCTCTCTTGGGGTCGCCGGCTCGTATCCCCAAAAGTGAGCTGCTGGCAGGGGTTGAGGGGCATTGGGGGTAGGAGATCGTGGGGGCAGGAGGGGGTGGTAGGTTATGGGGGGGGTAGAGGGGGAGCTGGCTGCCGGGGAGGGGGTGGGGTTTGGGGAGCTCATGGCTGCGGGGGCGCCAGGGAAGCTGGCAGGATGATGGGGCAAAGGGCGGGGGGGCCTGACACCCCGCGGGAACAAGAGACACCGAGGGCCAGATGTGCACCTGCCTCCGAGGGAAGGGGCTGTCGCCAGCCGAGACCCCTCCCCAGCCTCCAGCTGGGACCCCCTCGCCCCCATCGCCAACCAGGACCCCTCCCCCCCGCCAGCCAGGACCCCTCCCCCTCGCCAGCCGGGACCCCTCCCCCCCGCCTGCCAAGGCCTCCTGCCCCCCCCCCCACAATGCTGCATGGCCCATAACATCTGATCCTGATCCCTTACCCCGACCCCTAACCTTTAAGCCTGACCTCTGACCTCAAGCCCTAACCCTAACATCAGAGCCCAGCCCCCTAACCTCTGACCCCAGCCCCTAACCGCAGACCCCTAACCTCTAAGCCCCACCCCAACTGCTGACCCCGATCCCTAACCCCAATTCTTAACCTCTATCCATAACCTCTGACCCCAACCCCATACCCCAATCTCGAACCCTGCCCTCCAACACCTAACCTCCGACCCCAGCCGTAATCTGTGACCCCTAACCTGTGACCCCACTCCCTAACCCCAACCTCGGATCCCGACCCCTAATCTTTAACCTTGGCCACAACCCGACCCCCAATTTCTAACCCTGACCTCTGACCTCAGCCCTGACCCAACTCATCACCTCTAACCCTGTCCATAACCCTGACCCATATCCCCTCCCCCAACCCCAGCCCTGCCCCGAACCCCCCACTTCCCCCCATCCCCAGTGTGAGACCCTTGTCCCCCAGCCCCCGCCTGGGGCAGCCAAGACCCCACCCCCAACTCCATGAGTTCAGGTCCCCCCAGGCCACGCCGCGGGGCTCAGCCGCTGCTCCCCACCTGGGTGCCCCCCCCAGGGCCCACAGGAGATCACAGCTCACTCCTGCCCCCCTGCTGCACCCCACTGAGCACCTGGACACAACCGGCCCCAGCCCCCACTTCCGTCCCGGAGCCGGGGAGAGAACCCAGGAGTCCTGGCTCCCAGCCCCCCCTGCTCTAACCACCAGCCCCCACTCCCCTCCCAGAGCCGGGGAGAGAACCCAGGAGTCCTGGCTCCCAGCCCCCCCTGCTCTAACCACCAGCCCCCACTCCCCTCCCAGAGCTGGGCAGAGAACCCAGGCGTCCAGGCTCCCAGCCCCGCTGCTCTAACCCACCAGCCCCCACTTCCCTCCCCTCCCATCCCCGAGCTGGGGAGAGAACCCAGGAGTCCTGGCTCCCAGCACCCCCTGCTCTAACCCCCCAGCCCCCACTCCCCTCCCAGGAGTCTGGGCTGTCTGCACAGGGCGGGGGGGGGGGGGCTGGTGCCTACAGGCCGCTTTACTTGGCAGTAGACAAACATGACCTAATTCGGGACTGACCCCAGGCGACCCCCAGCTGGCAGTGCGGCCCTGGGGCTTGATGAGCTAATAGCTCGTCCCTCGTTAGCTGCACACACACCCCACTCTGGGCCCCCCACATCGCTCTTTTGAGGGTTGGCGGGGGGTGGGCGGGAACATGTGGTTTAGAACAGGGACAGCTAAGTGCCAGGACTCCTGGGTTCTCTCCCCGGCTCTGGGACGGGGAGTGGGGGCTGGTGGGTTAGAGTAGGGGGGGCTGGGAGCCAGGACTCCTGGGTTCTCTCCTGGCTCTGGGAGGGGAGTGGGGGCTGGTGGTTAGAGCAGGGGGGTCTGGGAGCCAGGACTCCTGGGTTCTCTCCCCAGCTCTGGGAGGGGAGTGGAGGCTGGTGGGTTAGAGCAGGGTGGGGGCTGGGAGCCAGGACTCCTGGGTTCTCTCCCTGGCTCTGGGAGGGGAGTCGGGGCTGGTGGTTAGAGCAGGGGGGGCTGGGAGCCAGGACTCCTGGGTTCTCTCCCCAGCTCTGGGAGGGGAGTGGGGGCTGGTGGGTTAGAGCAGGGGGGCTGGGAGCCAGGACTCCTGGGTTCTCTCCCCGGCTCTGGGAGGGGAGTGGGGGCTGGTGGTTGGGGGCAGGAGCCAGAACACCTGGGTTCTGTTCCAAGTCACTCTCCACCCCCCCATCCCCGACCTGAGACCTGATCTTAACCACCCCCCCTCAAGGGGAACACCTCACCCCCGAGCTGCCCGTCCCCGGCCCCCCACCCCCACCGTCGCTTCTGCAGCTACTTCTGCCGCTAACCACGTTGCATGAGGCCGTTATGTGAACGGATCTGACAGCAGCCGGTGCCCACCCCCACCTCCTGCCCCCCCAGGGCAGAGTCTGTCCCATGCACCATGGATCTAATGAGGCTTCTCACCCCACCCCCACCTCGCATGCAGCCCCTCTGGTGTTGGGGGAGGGGGGTGGCAGAGGCCTGGATTTCGGCTGCTGCGGCCTGGCTTAGATCAGCTGGGAACAGAGACAGCCCCCCCCCCGCCCCCCTGTCACATCCAGGGCCCTTGTCAGGGTGAGGCAGAGACAGGGACATGGGAGGTTATTTCGGGGGAGAGAGACACCAGGAAAAATGCACCAAGGAAGGCAGAGTGACGGGGGAAATGGGGCAGGGGCCTGTCCCCTCTAGGGGGTGCCAGCTCCCATCCGGCCCCACGGCGAGGACTGGCTGGCTCAGGGGGGCAGGGAATGGGACATGAGAACTTTTTTCCTTCGGGTGCTCCAGCAGTGATCCGGCCCCAGGTGCCCCCCAAACTAGGGATATGAATCAGTGAATATTCCCCCCACGCTGAGAGAAAGGTGGGAGTGTGTGGGGCTAGAGAGATAGAGCAATGGGAGTAGATAGGAGACAGATAGAAGGTGCGAAGGGGACTAGACAGACTGACAGAGGGTGTGAATGGGAATAGACAGGCAGGCAGAGGGTGCGAACGGGAATAGACCGACAGACAGACAGGCAGGCAGAGCATGCAAATGGGAATTGACAGGCAGACAGACAGAGGGTGAGACCAGGAATAGACCGAGAGACAGACAGGCAGAGGGTGCGAATGGGAATAGACCAACTGACAAGCAGAGGGTGCGAACGAGAATAGACGGACAGACAGACAGAGGGTATGAACGGGAATAGACAAGACAGACAGACAGGCAGAGCGTGCAAACAGGAATTGACAGGCAGAGGGTGCGAACGGGAATAGACAGATAGACAGACAGGTAGAGGGTGAGACCGGGAATAGACCGACAGACAGACAGGCAGAGGGTACAAACGGGAATAGACAAGACAGACAGACAGGCAGAGCGTGCAAACAGGAATTGACAGGCAGACAAACATGGTGCGAACGGAAATAGACAGACAGACAGAGGGTGCGAACGGGAATAGACCGACATACAAACAGGCAGAGCGTGCGAATGGGAATAGACAGATAGACAGACAGAGGGTGCGAACGGGAATAGACCGACACACAAACAGGCAGAGCGTGCGAATGGGAATAGACAGATAGACAGACAGACAGACAGAGGGTGCGAACGGGAATAGACCAACACACAAACAGGCAGAGCGTGCGAATGGGAATAGACAGATAGACAGACAGACAGAGGGTGCGAACGGGAATAGACCGACACAAAAACAGACAGAGCGTGCGAATGGGAATAGACAGATAGACAGACAGACAGAGGGTGCGAACGGGAATAGACCAAGAGACAAGTAGAGGGTGAGACCGGGAATAGACCGATACACAAACAGGCAGAGCGTGCGAATGGGAATAGACAGATAGACAGACAGACAGAGGGTGCGAACGGGAATAGACCAAGAGACAAGTAGAGGGTGAGACCGTGAATAGACCGACACACAAACAGGCAGAGCGTGCGAACGGGAATAGACAGATAGACAGACAGACAGAGGGTGCGAACGGGAATAGACCAAGAGACAAGTAGAGGGTGAGACCGGGAATAGCCAGACAGAGGGTGCGAATGGGAATAGACAGATAGACAGACAGAGGGTGCGAACGGGAATAGACCGACACACAAACAGGCAGAGCGTGCGAATGGGAATAGACAGATAGACAGACAGACAGAGGGTGCGAACGGGAATAGACCGACACACAAACAGGCAGAGCGTGCGAATGGGAATAGACAGATAGACAGACAGACAGAGGGTGCGAACGGGAATAGACCAAGAGACAAGTAGAGGGTGAGACCGGGAATAGCCAGACAGAGGGTGCGAATGGGAATAGACAGATAGACAGACAGAGGGTGCGAACGGGAATAGACCGACACACAAACAGGCAGAGCGTGCGAATGGGAATAGACAGATAGACAGACAGACAGAGGGTGCGAACGGGAATAGACCGAAACACAAACAGGCAGAGCGTGCGAATGGGAATAGACAGATAGACAGACAGACAGAGGGTGCGAACGGGAATAGACCAAGAGACAAGTAGAGGGTGAGACCGGGAATAGCCAGACAGAGGGTGCGAATGGGAATAGACAGACACACAGACAGACAGGCAGAGCGTGCAAACAGGAATTGACAGGCAGAGGGTGCGAACGGGAATAGACCGACACACAAACAGGCAGAGCGTGCGAATGGGAATAGACAGATAGACAGACAGACAGAGGGTGCGAACGGGAATAGACCGACACACAAACAGGCAGAGCGTGCGAATGGGAATAGACAGATAGACAGACAGACAGAGGGTGCGAACGGGAATAGACCGACACACAAACAGGCAGAGCGTGCGAATGGGAATAGACAGATAGACAGACAGACAGAGGGTGCGAACGGGAATAGACCGACACACAAACAGGCAGAGCGTGTGAATGGGAATAGACAGACACACAGACAGACAGAGGGTGCGAATGGGAATAGACCAAGAGACAAGTAGAGGGTGAGACCGGGAATAGCCAGACAGAGGGTGCAAATGGGAATAGACACACAGACAGACAGGCAGAGCGTGCAAACAGGAATTGACAGGCAGAGGGTGTGAACGGGAATAGACAGACACACAGACAGGCAGAGCGTGCGAATGGGAATTGATCAAGAGGCAGAGGGTGTGAATGGGAATAGACTGACAGACAGACAGGGAGATAACCGAGCAGGAGGGACGTATTTTTATATATTTCCCAAGAGTGAAATTCCAGGCTTAGCAGGTCCCAGGCGAGTTATGTGCAGGGTTGATCGATATAACATGTCTTTGCCCCCCCAACACCCCCCACCCAAGTGCCCCGGGCTGTCCCGTGCCTGGTCTCTGCAGCAAATGCCTCTCCATTCCCTGCTGGGCTCTCCGGAGGTGCAGACTGAGCCCAGCAGGGCCCCTTACATTATCCCGGGGACCAGCTCCCGGCGAGGCCAGTTCATCCCACCTGGCCCCCCCCAGGATCCAATGTCCACTCGAGCTGGCCTGGCCGTGGTTACACTGCTTCACCGTCTAAACTTTGTGCCCATTTTCTAGTGTGAACGTGTCTGGCGTCAATTTCCAGCTGGAGCTCCGCCAAGATCACGACCGGTGTCAGCCAGGCTTGGCCGGACCCCTCTCCGCCATCCCCTCTCTAAGCTGCAGGGACGACTTGCCCGCAACCCTTTTGGCTTCCAGGCCAAGCCGCTTTGTTGCGCTCGGCCGGAGCGAAAGTGAAATAACGCCCGTCCGGAGGTGGCTTTCTCGGGCTCGGCTTCGGCGGGACCCAGCCGCCTTTCGGATCTGCTGTATCCTGCTATCCCCTGGCAACATGGGAAGCCGCAAAATCAAGTGTGTGTGTGAGGGGGGTTGTGTTCACATAGACCCACCGAACCCCAGAAACTCCCCGCAGCCTGCTGGGAGATGCCCGAGGTGGAACATGCAGGGGGATAGGCCCTGAACTCTTAAAAAAATAGATTCACAGCTGGGCCCCCATCACCATCTCACCTAACGGCAGCAGATCTGCCAGGCAACAGCCTGGCTTGATGCAAAGTATCGCCAGAACCGGACCCCGGAGCTCAGCAGGGCCCCCCCCCCCCAAATCACCTCTTTACCCCTCGTTATCGTACTGCTTTCCCAGGAGACGAGGCCTCTGGTGAAATCTCTCTTCTCTCCCACGCATCACCCACCAAAGCCAGGGAGCAGAATCACAAGTGTAACACCCCCCCCTCCCCGGGGCTCCCTCGTGAATTCACGAGGGAAAAGGAGGCGGGGGAGAGACGGCTAGGAAATAACGAACGGCGTCCAGACGGATGCACAAGAACTTCTATAATGCACGTGATCGGACAGTAAATTTCACCAACAAAAGCTAAGAAATTCCCAGGTCAAAAAACGTCATTAAAGCCTGCAAAGATCCGCCCCCCTCGCCCCCTCCTTTTTTCGCCTTGAAGTCATTTCCGGGCCCGAAACAGGAAGTCCCACCCAAAACAGGAAGTCCCACCCGAAACAGGAAGTCCCCATCCAAAAAGAGGAAGTCCCGCCCTCGCCAGAGTCTCTTCCTTCACCGCATTTCCTGGTGGACGAGATGTCACTTCCTGTGGCTTAAAGTTCACTTCTTGATGAATGGCGATGGTGGGGGGGGGGGGTGAAAAATGACAAGCCCAGTCCCATACCTCCATGCCTGCCCCCCGCCGCCGTGAAAACGTCTCTCTAATAAAGTGGGGGGGGTGCGTGCGGCTGGCGGCCATTTCTGCTGAGTCACATTTTCAAAGCGGAGACGTGGAAAAGGTCCCAATGGTTGAAATAACCAAACCTTTCGCCTCTCCCCCAAATCCCACCCCCACTCCACGTGAACAGGGACTGGGGGGGGGCGTGTAAAACTGCCCCCACCAGTCCTTAGGACAGGGGGAAATCTCATGAACAGGGCTGATCTCCCCTCACCCCACCCCGAGACATAACACAATTGCTCCTGGCCACCCCCCTGGCCCCAAAGACCCCCATCCCTGGTGGAGCTGGGTGGGGGGCAGAAGAGGCAGGATCTGGCCTGGGAGGGATAGTAGGGATGGGAGGAGCGGAGCTGGGGGGGGGGGTCTGGGGAAGGGACCCGCTCTGAGCCCTCCCCCACATCAGTGCCAGAGAGGAGCATGGCGCAGGGACCCCCTTGGCCCCCATCAACCCTGTCAGCGCCAGAGTAGAGGGCCCCCCCATCTCTGCTTTAATCCTATCAGTGCCGGGGACTCTTCACACGAGGAAGAATCAGGGGTGGGGGGCGTCCATCTCCGTCAGCGCTGGGGAAGGGGGGTCGCCGTCCGTATTGGGGGAGTCGCCCTCCTGGCTCCGCGTGAACCCCGTCAGCGCCGAGGGGGGGCGTCCGTATCCGGGGGAAAGGCACGAGTCCATCGCCGGGGTGGGCCCGGGCCCCCCTTCCCCCTCACACTTTGTAGTAGATGTTGGCGGGGCTTTGGGGGGGCATCTCCTGCACGATGTAGACGGGGTGCCCGTAGTCCCCGCTCACTTTCTCATAGTGGGGGCAGAAGGCCCCGTCCGACGTCCGTAGCGGGATGATGATGTCGCTGGGCTCCGACCCGTTGTTGTTCCCCCCCCCGCCGGCCCCGCCCCGCTTGGGGCTCGTTAGGCTGCTGAGCGAGAGAGGCGGGAGGTGGGTGTCGCTCTGCTTGGCCCGGCGCCGGCGCCAGCACACGGCCCCCGTCACGCCCGCCGCCACCAGGGCCACGAAGGCGGCGCCCCCCGCCGCCCCGGCCACCACGGGCACGTTGGACTGGGGCAAGGGCCCGTTCGCGCCCCCAGCCGGGCCGGTGGCGTTCCCAGCGCCTGTGGGGGAGAGAGAGAGAAAGGGCTCAGGGGAGAGAACCCAGGAGTCCTGCCTCCCAGCTACCCCCACTCTAACCCACAAGTTCCCACCCGCCTCCCAGAGCCGGGGAGAGAACCCAGGAGTCCTGGCTCCCAGCCCCCCCGGCTCTAACCCGCCAGCCCCCACTCCCCTCCCAGAGCCGGGGAGAGAACCCAGGAGTCCTGGCTCCCAGCTCCCCCACTCTAACCCGCCAGCCCCCACTCTCCTCCCAGAGCCGGGGAGAGAACCCAGGAGTTCTGGCTCCCAGCCCCCCTGCTCTAACCCACCAGCCCCCACTCCCCTCCCAGAGCCGAGCAGAGAACCCAGGAGTCCTGGCTCCCAGCCCCCCTGCTCTAACCCACCACTCCCCGCCCCCCTCCCAGAGCTGGGGAGAGAACCCAGGAGTCCTGGCTCCCAGCCCCCCTGCTCTAACCCACCACTCCCCGCCCCCCTCCCAGAGCTGGGGAGAGAACCCAGGAGTCCTGGCTCCCAGTCCCCTCTGCTCTAACCCACCAGCCCCCACTCCCCTCCCAGAGCTGGGGAGAGAGCCCAGGAGTCCTGGCTCCCAGCCCCCTCTGCTCTAACCACCAGCCCCCACTTTCCTCCCAGAGCTGGGGAGGAAACCCAGGTGTCCTGGCTCCCAGTTCCCCACTGCTCTGACCCACCAGCCCCCACTCCCCTCCCAGAGCTGGGGAGAGAACCCAGGAGTCCTGGCTCTGACCCACCAGCCCCCACTCCCCTCCCAGAGCTGGGGAGAGAACCCAGGAGTCCTGGCTCCCTGCCCCCCTGCTCTAACCCACCAGCCCCCACTCCCCTCCCAGAGCTGGGGAGAGAACCCAGGAGTCCTGGCTCCCAGCTCCCCACTGCTCTGACCCACCAGCCCCCACTCCCCTCCCAGAGCCGGGGGAGAGAATCCAGGAGTCCTGGCTCTCAGCCCCCCCACTCTAACCCATCAGCCCCCACTCCCCTCCCAGAGCGGGGGAGAGAACCCAGGAGTCCTGGCTCCCAGCCCCCCTGCTCTAACCCACCAGACCCCACTCTTCGCCCAGGAGCCCAGGGCCAGGCTGGCAGGGGCTGCGGGTCGGGAGTGAGGGGCACCGGCAGACCTCGGGGGGAGGGAATGCACATGGGCCTTTCCCCTGTAGGGGGCACTGCCCGGGCTGCTCCCTCTCTGCGATCCGGGGTGGGGCTATCGAGCCAGCCGGCACCCCCCTTTGCTGGGTGTGAAGGGGTTAATAGCCTGTCGCCCTGGCCCGGGAGGCAGAGGCTGGTGGATGCTGATGCCTGTAAAGGACCCAGGTGTCCTGGGCTGGGGGACCCGTCACAGAGACAATTAGCCTCCTTAACCCGCTTTGACAGACAGGAAGGGCTCAGCAACCCCCCTGGGCTCAGCCAGTCAGCCAGCTGCCACCACGAACAGGGCTGGGAGCCAGGACTCCTGGGTTCTCTCCCCGGCTCTGGGAGGGGAGTGGGGGCTGGGAGCCAGGACTCCTGGGTTCTCTCACTGGCTCTGGGAGGGGAGTGGGGGCTGGTGGTTAGAGCAGGGGGGGGCTGGGAGCCAGGACTCCTGGGTTCTCTGCCCGGCTCTGGGAGGGGAGTGGGGGCTGGTGGTCAGAGCAGGGGGGGCTGGGAGCCAGGACTCCTGGGTTCTCTCCCTGACTCTGGGAGGGGAGTAGAGGCTGGTGGGTCAGAACAGGGGGAGCTGGGAGCCAGGACTCCTGGGTTCTCTCCCCGGCTCTGGGAAGGGAGTGGTGGCTGGTGGGTTAGAGCAGGGGGGGCTGGGAGCCAGGACTCCTGGGTTCTCTCCCCAGTGCTCGGAGGGGAGTGGGGGCTGGTGGTTAGAGCAGGGGGGCTGGGAGCCAGGACTCCTGGGTTCTCTCCCCGACTCTGGGAAGGGAGTGGGGGCTGGTGGGTTAGAGCTGGGAGCCAGGACTCCTGGGTTCTCTCCCCGGCTCTGGGAGGGAAGGGGCTGGTGGTTGTGGGCAGGAGCCAGGACACCTGGGTTGTGTTCCAAGTCACTCCCCATCCCACCCCCAATCTGGGGTCTGAACTAACCATGCCCCCTCAGGGGGAAACACCCACCCTGCCCAGCTGCCCATCCCCAGTCTCCAGACACGTGGGGTCGAGAGGAGCGATCTGGTGCTGACGGGGCAGACAGAGCATGCTGGCGGAGGGGCAGGGACCCCCAGTGCTGGGTGGGGACCCAGGCAGGGGGGGACAGCTCTGTACCTGCACTGCTCTCCTTGCCAGCGTCCGCCGCGCCCAGCGTCCCGCGCTCCTTCTCGGGCGGCGTCTCTGGCCTCGATTTCTGGGACTTGGAGCCTGTGCCGGGATCTGGGGGGGCAGAGAGAGAAAGGTGCATGGCTGGGGGGAGTGACCGGCGCTCACAGACCAGGGTCCCCAACACACTCTTCCTGCCGGGTGGGTGCAAGGCTCCCTGTACCCCCCTTCCCCTCTGCGTGCTGCAGTACCCAGCCTGTCCAGGGGGGGGCGTCATTCACAATTGGTGTCTATAGAACACAGGACCAACTCCCTCACCCCCCAGCTCTGCCGGTGCCCCTCACTCCCAACCCCCAGTTCGGGGTCCAGGGGTAGAGGAGCTGGAGCCAGTTTTAGATGCTGTCAATCACAGAGAAAGCTCCTCCCCCTTTCCCCTCCCCCACTCGCTACTTCCCCTCCTCTTCCCACCCCACGCTGCAATCATGCAGCGCTAATTAGCTCCTTGGAGGGGCTCACTGGCAATCAGCCAGATCAACCCAGATGGGAGAAAGGCAGCGCCAGGGAGAGAACCCAGGAGTCCGGGCTCCCAGCCCCCCCTGCTCTGACCCACCATCCCCCACTCCCCTCCCAGAGCCAGGGAGAGAACCCAGGAGTCCTGGCTCCCAGCCCCCCCTGCTCTGACCCACCAGCCCCCACTCCCCTCCCAGAGCCGGGGAGAGAACCCAGGAGTCCTGGCTCCCAGCCCCCCCTGCTCTAACCACCAGCCCCCACTCCCCTCCCAGAGCCGGGGAGAGAACCCAGGAGTCCGGGCTCCCAGTTCTCCAATTCATGCTCCCTGCCCCACAGCGCCCCCTAGCGTCACCCTGGGGCCAGCCCTGGCTGCCAGGGGCGAGCGCCCCCTGCTGAGCCCCCATGACACTGAATTCTTCCCCCCACAGCAATTTTGTGACTTACGCTGCCCCACTTTCAAGACGACTTTCATCCCCTTAGAGAGGCAGGCGCCGCCCCTCAGGTTCTCCAGCCCCTCCTTGGTGCCGTCCGACGTGGCTGTGGGGAGAGACAGGGACATCAGAGTGGGGTGCGGACAGCAGGGGGCGCTCTCCCCTGGCAGTGGGCTGGCCCCAGGGCAGGGCTAGGGGGCGCTGTGGGGCGGGGAGCGGGGTGGGGCTCAGCAGGGGGCGCTCTCCCCTGGCAGTGGGCTGGCCCCAGGGCAGTGCTAGGGGGCGCTGTAGGGCAGGGAGTGGGGCAGGGGGCTCAGCAGGGGGCGCTCTCCCCTGGCAGTGGGCTGGCCCCAGGGCGGCGCTAGGAGGCGCTGTGGGGCAGTGAGCAGGGCGGGGGGCTCAGCAGGGGGTGCTCTCCCCTGGCAGGGGGCTGGCCCCAGGGCAGCGCTAGGGGGGCGCTGTGGGGCGGGGAGCGGGGTGGGGCTCAGCAGGGGGCGCTCTCCCCTGGCAGGCAGGGCTGGCCCCAGGGCAGGGCTAGGGGGTGCTGTGGGGCGGGGAGCGGGGTGGGGCTCAGCAGGGGGCGCTCTCCTCTGGCAGGCAGGGCTGGCCCCAGGGAGGCGCTAGGGGGCACTGTGGGGCAGGGAGCAGGGTTGGGGCTCAGCAGGGTCAGTTAGGGGGCAGGATGGCTCTCTGGACGGACGCTGTATGTGACGTGTGTTGGCTGGTGGCGTGTGTGAGATCTCCCAGTCACGCTGGCCGTGTGCGTGTGGGTCTCTGATCGCGGCGTGTTGGGTGTGTGTGGGGGGGAGGCTGTGTGAGCTCTTTGTAGTTCTGTGGAAGGTGAAAATAGACCCCGGTGTTTAGGACACACACACAGACACACACACACACACAGAGGCCTAGCTCTCTCGCTCTCTCTCTCACACACACACACACACACACACACGCCTAGCTCTCTCTCTCTCTCTCTCTCTCTCACACACACACACACACACGCACACACACACACACAGGCCTAGCTCGCTCTCTCTCTCACACACACCCCGGGCTGTGTTACTAGGTCACTGTTGCGCGGCTCTCAGCAATCCGCCTCTCGACCCACAGAGACAGCACAGCCTCCAGCCCCAAAAATCTTCCACAGGACCCAGGAGTCCGGCCTCCAGTGCAGCTCTGGGAGGGGAGCGGGGGCTGGTGGTTAGAGCAGGGGGGGCTGGGAGCCAGGACTCCTGGGTTCTCTCTCTGGCTCTGGGAGGGGAGTGGGGGCTGGTGGTTAGAGCAGGGGGGGCTGGGAGCCAGGACTCCTGGGTTCTCTCTCTGGCTCTGGGAGGGGAGTGGGGGCTGGTGGTTAGAGCAGGGGGGGCTGGGAGCCAGGACTCCTGGGTTCTCTCCCAGCTCTGGGAGGGCAGTGGGGGCTGGTGGTTAGAGCAGGGGAGGGTGGGAGCCAGGACTCCTGGGTTCTCTCCCAGCTCTGGGAGGGCAGTGGGGGCTGGTGGGTCAGAGCAGGGGGGGCTGGGAGCCAGGACTCCTGGGTTCTCTCCCCAGCTCTGGGAGGGGAGTGGGGGCTGGTGGGTCAGAGCAGGGGGGGCTGGGAGCCCGGACTCCTGGGTTCTCTCCCCAGCTCTGGGAGGGGAGTGGGGGCTGGTGGGTCAGAGTAGGGGGGGCTGGGAGCCAGGACTCCTGGGTTCTCTCCCAGCTCTGGGAGGGGAGTGGGGGCTGGTGGGTCAGAGCAGGAGGAGCTGGGAGCCAGGACTCCTGGGTTCTCTCCCCGGTTCTAGGAGGGCAGTGGGGGCTGGTGGTGAGAGCAGGGGGGCTGGGAGCCCATTGGGAGGTCGGTGCTGAAGCACAGCGGGGGGGCAAGTGGCCCGGACACCGGGGTCCCCGAGGGAGCAGTGCGTGGCGGGGGGGGGGGGTGTTGCATGCGTGCAGTGGCAGCAGGTGTGGGGGTGCCAGCAGGCCGGCCCGTCACATCCCATTAGCTGCGCGTGGCCGGGTCCTTTCACCGCCCAACATGGCAGGGGTCTGTGCTCAAAGATGCCTGCTCCCTGGGCCAGCCCCCCTGCAGCCAGCCTTCCCCACATCCCCTCCATGGCTCCCTGCCCCCCAGCCTCCTCCTACACAGCTCCCCCCAAGGCAGAGACAGGCCCCCCTATCGCCTGCCCCATCCCCACACATTCAGCCCCCCAACACCCCCACCTCATCGGCTCCTGGCAACACGGAGCCACAGCCCAGCAAGCCCCCACCCCCCGCAACACTCTGTGCCCCCCACTTCAAAACCACCAGCCCCCAGCCACTGGCCCTAGTCTGGTCTGTGCCTCCCACCCCACACTGGATCCAGGAGTCTTGGTGTGTTCAAAGAGCTGGAATAAACATTTGTGTATTAGATGCGATCAGCTCTGGGGCGGGGTGGCTGGTTACCCAGAGACCCCTCACCCAGCGCTGAGATGCAGCCACCTCTGGGGCGGGGTGACCGGTTACCCAGGGACCCCTCGCCCGGCGCTGAGATGCGGCCACCTCTGGGGCGGGGCGGCTGGTTACCCAGGGATTTTTTACGGGGGGATGTTTCCGGTTCTGTCACTTCCTGCCCTACTTGGCACCTGACCCCCCCCCTTCGACTCCCCCCCTCTTGTCTGGTTGGGCAGAACAATCATCTGACAAGAAACTGGGTCAGCTCCTCCCCCCACACCAGGCTCTTCCCCCCACCATGCTCCTGCCCCCCCTCCATGTCCCCCCCCCACCATCTCCCTTCCCTGCTTCTCCTGGCCTCTCTCTCCCCCCCTAGTACCACCCCAGGGATCCCCTCTAGGCACCTTCGCTCCTCCCACCCACCCCAGTAAAAACCCCAACACCCCCCAGAAGATGCTGGGGAAGGCGGGTGATAGCAAAGGGGGAGGGGAGGGAGGAGGAGGGGTGGGAATGGGGGGTGGGGGGGCTGAGGACTTGAACGTCCCTTCCCCAGGTTACGCCCTGCCCCCCCCGCTGAGCCCCCCCTTCCACATGTGTGTGTGGGGGTGCAGCCTCTCTGGGGTGGGGTTGGGGGGGCGGTTGCCGTGGCGCAGTTGCCAGGGTGCCCAGAAGTCCCTGGTTTGTCAGGAGACAGTTGCCATAGCGATGGGGAAAAGACCACCAGGGCCTGTGATGGGAACCACGGGAGGGGGGAATGGACGTGTAGCCCCCCCTCCCCTCCCTCCCAGGGGCAACAATTGCCCCCACATGGGGCCCTGCTGATTCCAACCGGCCCCTCCCCCCTGCTCCCCTCCCCCTCTTCCTTCCCCTCCCCCATCCTATCCCCTCCGTGCTGCTCCCCCCGCCCCCCCGCCCCGTGACCCAGATGTCAGGAAGCGTCAGCGCCTGGATCTCAAAAGGGAAAATATCCCGGAGCAGCCGCCAGGCTCCAGGTTGCGAGGGGGGGCGTGGACTGCTCAGCCCAACCCCCTCCCCATCTCGCACACGCCCTGTCATGCACACACATGCACAAGCACGTGCAGAAGCCGCCAGGGGATGAAGCCTTGTGCCGTCTGTAGGGCGGGGGCCCGGTGAGTGTGCACAGAACAGCGGGCGTGCAAGAGCCTGTGGGTGGCACAGGAGGGGGTGGGGCCCTGGACAGGTGAGTGTGCGTGGAAGGGAGCGTGCAAGAGGCTGAATGTTCATCCTGCGTGTGTGTGTGCGTGCAAGAGAGGAAGTGAGTGTGCAAGGGTGTGAATGTGCAACGGGCAGGTGTGAGGAAGCAAATGTTCACCCTGTGTGCATGCCAGGGACCAGTCGAGCATGCAAGGGGCTGAACAGCTCTACGTGCAAGAGAGGGAGGGTGCATGGGTGTGAGTGTGCAACAGGCCACATGAGTGTGCATGAGACCAAACGGCTGCACCAGGGTGTGTGTGTGTGTGCACACCAGGTTGAGCGAGCGGGCCAGGAGGTGTGTGCAGGCCCTGGTCTGAGGGGGGTGCAAATGTGTGTGCAAAGGACCAAGTGGCTATGAGTGTGCGACAGAGGCTGTGGCCAGAGGGTTGGCGCGCAAAGGTGAAAAATACCCTGGCCGTGTGCAGGGGAGCGAGTGTGCAAAGAATGAGGGGCGTGCAAGGGACTATGTGTGCAGATGCACGTGAGGGACGGTGTGTGCAAGGAGCATTTTGGGGAGGGGACAATCTGAGTGTGCAAGCCAGCGAGCTACCCCCTTTCACGCTCACCCCTGTTCCACACTCACACCAGTCCATGTGCACACACCCTTGCATGAGTTTTCCCCTGTGCAAGGTGACTTGGTCTCTTGCACGCTCACCCCCTGACACGCAAATGCCTCCTGTTGAGAGTCTCCGTCCCATACAAACAACCCCCCACCCAGGACACAACACTGGACTTTGGGGGGGGGTCACCCCATGGCTCCAACTCTGTCCCGCAACTTCTCAGACCCTGTGATCCCAGATGGGAGCCTGTCACTGTCACCCCAGACACGGCCTCAGAAGTCAGGGGGGGAGCCCAGAGCCGGGCCAGCAGGGGCTGCGGGTCGGGAGTGAGGGGCACCGGCAGAGCTGGGGGGGCAGGGCTGGGCTAGCAGGGGCTGCGGGTCGGGAGTGAGGGGCACTGGCAGGGCTGTGGGGGCTGTGGGTGGGGAGCGAGGGGCCCCGGCAGAGGTAAAGGTGAGTGTGTGGAGGGGAGAAGCCGACAGATGCCAGCGGCTCGTGGGCGGCAAGCGACTGACTCAGGAATACACAGCGTAGGAGGGCAGGAGACAGACAGACGGACAGATTGTGTTTGGGGGTGGGGGAGGAACTGGATTTCACAACACAGAGGCTAAGAGACAGGAGCCGCCCTCCAAATCCCAGCCAGGGACCCCCACCGGCCACATCTGTCGCCCGGCGCTGAGATGCGGCCACCTCTGGGGCAGGTTGGCTGGTTACCCAGGAACCCCTCGCCCGGCGCTGAGATGCACCCACCTCTGGGGCAGGTCGGCTGGTTACCCAGGGACCCCTCGCCCGGTGCTGAGATGCGCCCACCTCTGGGGTGGGGCGGCCGGTTACCCAGGGACCCCTTGCCCGGCGCTGAGATGCAGCCACCTCTGGGGCGGGGCGGCTGGCTATCCAGGGACCCCTCGCCCGGCACTGAGTTGCGCCCACCTCTGGGGCGGGGCGGCTGGTTACCCAGGGACCCCTCGCCCGGTGCTGAGATGCGCCCACCTCTGGGGCGGGGCGGCTGGTTACCCAGGGACCCCTCGCCCGGCGCTGAGATGTGGCCACCTCTGGGGCGGGGTGGCTGGTTACTCAGGGACCCTCACACGGTGCCGAGATGCAGGAGGAAAATGTATCAGACTCAATGCAGGAGTCATGGCTCCCAGCCCCCAGAGCCGGGGGAGAACCCAGGCGTCCGGGCACTCACTGATGATGTAGTAGTCCTGGTTGCTCTTGAATTCGTGGCCCCACAGGTTGGGGCTGAACTCCTGGAACTTAATGGTGAATCGCACGTCGTGCTCGGGCCGGTCGCACGTCAGCAGCAGGTTGGGGGCCTGCAGGATCTCGCACGCCCGGGCCTGATCGCCCGGCACCAGGTACAGCTTGTAATATTCATACTCCTCCGCCGAGAAGGGGCCCGGCGGCCGGGACCGCGGGCAGATCAGGTCCAGCCGGTCGCCGATCTGCGGGTACAGGACGTAGCCGCCCGCTGCCTGGAACCTGCCGGAGATGGGGAGTCAGAGAGGAGTGGGAGCTGGCACCCCCCAGAGGGGACAGGCCCCCTGCCCCGTTCCCCACCCCCCTGAGCAAGCCAGTCCCCGCCCTGGGGCCGGGTGGGAGCCGTTCCAGGCCCTAGTGTGAGGGATGCTGAGACACGGGCCGCTTTCCCCAATTCCCACCCAGCCCCCAAGACAGTGCCGGAGAGACACAAATCTCCCCCCATGCCCCACCCCAGCCGAGGCTGCCGATTCTGGGGAACTGGCAGAGACAAACCAGCCTCCCACCTGGCAGCAGGGCCCCTCCCGGCCCTCGTCCATGTGAAACACCCGTCCCCTCACCCCTCTGCTGCCCCCGCTCCCGGCCATCCAGACCCACCCCCGCCCAGAGTTGGGGGAAAGACCCCAATCAGCTGCCTCTGGTGCATGAGGGACCCCTCACCTGGCGCGGAGATGCAGCCACCTCTGGGGCGTGGGGCACAGCTACTTCTCTAGTGGGTTGGGGGTGCGGGCCTGGGAACCAGGACTCCTGGGTTCTCTCCCCGGCTCTGGGAGGGGAGTGGGATCTAGGGGTTAGAGCAGGGGGGCCTGGGAACCAGGACTCCTGGGTTCTATTCCTTATCGATGCCAGAGTCAGGGTTAGGACCCAGGTGTCCCGACGCCAACAGCCCCTGGTTGCCGGGGGGGTGGGATCGAACCTCTGGAGCGTAGCACAGGAGCCTCTACCACATATTCTCCCCAGGACCAGCGGCCTGATTTCACGGTTCCAGGGAATTTCCCCTGCGTTTCCTCGGCCAGCCCAGGCTTCGGAGGCCCCGTCCGAGCCCCGTAACGCCCCCCCCCCGGAGTCTGCACATATCAGTACGGGCCGGAGCAGATCCAGCCCTCCAGGTCCCCCGCCACCACAAATATCCCGCAACGCTCGGTGGCCTCTGATCTCTCGGACCCCTGTGAATCCCACGAAGGCCCAGGGGCCTCTCTCAACTCTGGGGGTAAATCCTCGGCCGGCTGTCCCGGTGCGAAGATGCGAGAGGCCCTGAGCTTTTCAGTCAGATGCCAAGCTGGGGCACGAAGCCTTCGTCTTTCCCAGTGGCACGACTACCTTGACTAAGGCAAGTGATCTGAAGGGACGCTGGCGTTGTCATGAGGCTGGGCTGGATTTTTCAGACCTTCACGGCGCACTTTTGCGGCCAACGGACTCAAAAAAACAAAGGCCGGCCGATCGAACACAAGTGGAGGTCGCTTCGAAACCGCCCAGTCGCTGCATCCCCGCCCCAGAGCCAGCTGCATCCCCCGGTGGGGGAGCATTAAAGGTTTTGATCAGAAGGCATCGGTGTCGATTCCAGCCTGCTAAAGTCTGATCCGGATGTTAAAATATTCCCCGCATACCATTCGTGATCAGACCGACTCAGATGGGGCCTGCCTATATTGAATAAGAGAAACTCATTTTTAGCGGCTCGGCCCATCCGTCGGGCATTAAATTTGCCTTCTTAATTTTAAGCAAACGACGGCATTCGTGAGGAATAACTCCACCTGCCTTGGAGGGACTGTTACAAGCCAGCGGCAAACTTCTGGACAGCTTAATAAAAACCGACAGCGATGACCGAGACTAGCCACCTGAATATCTCCTGTGTCCTTCCGGCCTGGGCAGCTAGAAATTGTCCGAGTGGCTTCCAATACCAGGATTTGGGGGCAGGACTTTGCGGGATAAATCTGAGCTCGGGCTGGGAAAGGGAGTCCCAGATTTTTCCGCGTTTAGAAAAGGTCCGGTTTGAAGATCGTTCCAAAAAAGAAAAAAAATCGGTCGATGGATCCCGCCGGATTGGACGTCGAAAATCTTCATGGGATGCCCCCCCCCGGGCAAAAATGAGACTATTGGGAGGTTTCTGGCTGGGCTGCGGAAACTCCTTGGCCTGAGCACAAGAGAGGAAAAACACCTGGTGCCCACGGAAACTCAAGAGAGAAACCGGTTTGCGGGGGGAGAGCCCGTTCCCTCCAACCTTGGGACCAGCCAGATCTCTAGTGTCCCAATCCCCTACCAGGCACACACAGAAACACAGCTTGTGGGCCCAGGAGATTTAGAAACCTTCCACTGAATCTCAGGCCGCTAGGTTCCAGTTCCCCCAAGGAGGTTAGGCACCTCGTTCCCATTGATTTAGCCGAACGGCCCCAAGCGGTGCTTAATTTGTCACGAAAGAGGCTCAAATGATTTTTTCTTTTTACATTCGCCACTGACGCAGAGGTGCCCGTACTCTGCCCTGGCCCAAATTAAGCGCTGGGCCCGAGTGACCTTTGAAAATGGGATTCGGCGTTCGGGGATTTTTAAAGCCGGTCAGCAATTTTTGAGCCTTGGGCCGGACGGGCGATTTGGGTGTGTGTATATGGATATATATAGGAGTGTCAGAGCTCGAAGCTTGTGCCGGGAAATAAATACATTTTAAAAATAAAGCAGCCTCTCTTTTTATTCCATTTTAAGATCCACACGCCCCTTTGGGGATGGGACGGGAGGGGAAAAAACCACCCGGGACGCTGCCGAAAAACACCTTTCTCTCTAGATCTGCAAGGAGAGGCCGCTGGGAGACAGCGAACCCCTTTTTCGGGCCTGGGGGATGGTGGAAAAGATTTTGACAAATAGATCCGTTAGCTCGACCATGTATTTGTTGCTAGGATGCGCTGACACACGCTGATGGGAGAAAGTGTCGCGTTGACAAGTGCTCCATATTTCTGGCAACCAGGCGCCCGTCCCTCGCCAGCCCATCGGACCCCCTAAAACTTTGTCGTTTTCTCTGGGTGGGGTTTTGATTGAGCCCGGAGCAGATGCAACACACGGGTGGTTTTGATGGATCTCGTGTCTGGAATGATGCAGCCAGGAGGGGAGAAAACGTATCTTCCAGACCTACACGGGCAGAGAGAAACGCCTGCTTTGACCTATCCGCCCCCATAAAGCGCAGGCCAGCAAACAGAGACCAGTGTGCGAAACGAAAAGGCTCCACAGAGCCCCACAACACAAGCCAAGCCCCAGAGGTCTGGACTAGATGATCTCCTGAGGTCTCTTCCAACCCAGATCTTCTTTGATACACACCTACCCAGTCAGTTGTTTCAAGAGGATATCAAACTACATACAACTTTAAGAAACTGCCAGTATATAGCTAAAGAAACACACACACACACACACAATAACTAATTTGAAGGGAATCTTCCCTCCTCGTTCAATACACACATACACTCTTGATCTACACACACATACACACTGAAGGCACCAAAACCAACACCCACAACTTGGAAGATGCACATTTATAGACCGCACCGGCGGAAAGCACCACTCGTTTTCCAAAAAAGCCAACGCCAGCCCAAGACCCCCCCCCTCATTCAAGAGGCCTACCCCAAATTCACACCATCTCTGGCTTGCCTGCAGAAACTTCGGCAAAACACCACAATCTTGCTCACACACAAACACTCGCTCTCCTGCGCTGGACAGCGTCAAAAGGCCATCAGATATTTTTTCTCCCTAAAACACGAACACCTCTCACCTTTGCACTGAAAACACCGATTTGTCCAGAATTTTTTTTTATATATATATATATAGTGATTATAAAGAGCAAACACAACAATCCCCCCCCTCCTCCCTGTCTCTTTCAGAGGCTGATTTTGTTAAATAAAACATCGTCCTTGATTTTTGTGGGGGAGTCCCACTCCCAACACACTTTCCAAGACATAGGTTGACTGAAGAGGGATCAAGGGAAAGAAAAGTTTGACAAGGATGAAATGGCAGACTTTTGAGGGTGAAACTGACACAGGTCCTCATAAAATCCTAGTCAGTTACACTTGAAATTGACTAGATGGGGGAAATGAACCAAAAAAAAACAACCTTGCAATTTTTTTTCCCCTTCACTTTTCCTCCCCCCTTCTCCTCTGGGATTTGCAGCCCCCAAATGAACCTCAAACACAGCCAGCGATTTAAAACTTGGGGGGGTGCCTTTCCTCTTCCCCCCCCACAACCCACCCCCTTTTTATAGCAGAAAAGCCAGCAAGAAACCAAAGGATGTCCCCCCCTTTCTCCACTTACTTTTTATTTGCTGTGTTCCAGTATATTGGCTCCAGGCTAACAGCTGATATAATCCACAGTTCCAGCAAGGAAACCAGTAACCCCATACAGAGTCCAAGCAATGAAGTCCTCAAGGCCATGATTGCAAAGGAAAAGAGATTTTTTTTTCCCACCCCTTCTCTGTGTTTTCTTCTTGGAGATTCACACTCACAAATCAAGAGGCGCCCAAAGCCTTTGCCCCCCTCTCTGCCAGCCCTAGGCTAGAAAAAGTTCTATGGATTTTTTCCCCCTCCCTGCCTGGATTTTTCATGCCAGGACTGGAAAGTTGGTTGTTGTGTGTGTGTGTGTGTTGTTTTTTTTTCTTCAAGATCCTAATGCCATCTGCAGCCTGGGAGAAAAACACATCTAGACACACGCAGACACAGAGAAAATTCGCCTCCACTTCTCCTGCGTGTGGCTTTCTGGTGTGATCTCCTGAGCAGGGAGGACACAGTGTTGTAAAACACAAGGAGAGGAGGGAGGGGGGGAGGAATTCATTTGAAAGCCCCTCCTGGAGTTCTTGTCTTTGGTGAGATGTTTTTCCCCCTCCTTCTTCTTTTCTCTCTCTTTTTTTGTGAAGGTTCGGCATTGAGTAACTCCAGAGATGAGGACAGAGAATGGGAGTGAGCAGAGAGGAGGAGGAGCAGCAGAGAAGTGGTGAGTGGGAAATACTGGAGGAAAGAGAGAAAGAGAGAGGCAGGGGCGTGCACACGCGCGCACACACACACACACACATACAGACACTGGGATCTGGAGTCTGGACTTTAAGGAAGATGTGGAGTCCGGATCCAGGTATAAAATTCTCCCTCGTGAGCAGCCCAGTAAAACAGCAGAGCCAGCCAGTGAGGTTGCTTGAAGACAGAAATATTTCGCAGTTCAGTTCGCTCGACCCTGTCAGGACTAATCAGAGACACAGTCGCTTCTTGACCCACCAAAAAAACATAAGAGACATCAGGGTCCTTGTCCTGAGCCGCCTCGCGCAGCAACGAAACAGAGAAACGTCGCCAGGCCTTGATTTATTTGTCAAATGCCCAGCCAGGTTCTCCGTGCGACTGTGCGGCGGGCAAGGTGGATTCGGGTTGGAAAGTCACTTTTCATCCAGTGGGGAGAGACTGGGGTTTTTTTGGGGAGCGGGGGGAGATGTGGCGTTGGGATCGGAAAGGAGCTTGAGAAACAAATCATAGGATTTCGGCCCTTGGATCGGGAGGGATGGGTTTTCGTTGGGGCTCCTAGGCCAGCGAGTCCGGGAGCGCTTTGGGGCCTGGGAGGTGACTTGCCGAAGCAATATCTGTGAGGTGGAATTTCTCCATGAGAATTGGGGCGGGGGGAGGGATTGATTAACCAAACAAGAACCCCACTCAATGGCCAAATCCGGTCGGAGATGAATCCAGTGGCCTTCGCAACCCTGCATGGCTTTGAAGGCCGTTTCCGAGCCGCCGGTCCCATCAAAGAGTTTCCCCGGGGGCTGTCCCCTCGCCGAGAACAACTTGTGGATGCTCCACCGGCCGGGAAACCCTGTCGTTAAAAAGTCAATCTGGGATCTCCGGGGTTTGCCCATTTGAAGGGCAGTGGAGGTTCCTCGTGGCCAAGGCTTTTCCCCAAGACAGGAGTTGCCCGGATTGGGATATTTGGCCTGGCCGCTGGGATTTCTTGGTCCATCAGGCTTCCAGGGTTTTGATGTTTGCGGGGGGATCGAATGGGCCAGGCGGGATCCAGAGGCTGAGCCGGGAAGTGAACCAGGCTTAGCAGGTGTGATTGGGGTTCCCAGTTTTTTTGGGGGTTCCTGTCCTGGGGCAAAGGGGGTGTGATTGTAGTGTCAGGAGCAGGGAGGGGGATTTTCGACATGGGGCTCTTGAAGGAAGTTGAAACCCAGTGACACCTCGAAACCAAAGCAGGACCCAAAGAGGCTGTGAAGGATTGGACCAATGTCCCCCCCCAAACCCCAGTGCTTCAAGTGGAGTTTGGGGAACCCAGGAGTCCTGGCTCCCAGACCCCCTGCTCTAACCAACCAGCCCCCACTCCCCTCCCATATCCGGGGAAAGAACCCAGGAGTCCTGGCTCCCAGACCCCCTGCTCTAACCCACCAGCCCCCACTCCCCTCCCAGAGCCGGGGAAAGAACCCAGGAGTCCTGGCTCCCAGACCCCCTGCTCTAATCACCAGCCCCCACTCCTCTCCCAGGGCCGGGGAGAGAACCCAGGCGTCCTGGCACCCCATAGGGTAGGCCGTGGCAGCATAGACCCGAGTTTGCTTTGGGAAGGAAGCCGGTGATCTGGATGCAAATCCTGGCAGCACGTGGCTCTCAGGAAGCAGCGTGAAGCCGCCTGCCCCTCTTGTGCCATCCAGCAGCCCCCACCCCCCACGGGCCAGTAGCCGCCTGATGGGACTTCATGTGTAATATAGGTCCCAGCCCCACTGATGTCATGTGAAGCAGCGCTGGGCCGGGGCAGGATTTGGAGGGGAGACCGTGGAGCAGGTAAGGGGGAAGCTCAGCAGGGGGTGCTCTCCCCTGGCAGTGGGCTGGCCCCAGGGCGGCGCTAGGGGGCGCTGTGGGGCAGGGAGCAGGGTGGGAGGCTCAGCAGGGGGCGCTCTCCCCTGGCAGTGGGCTGGCCCCAGGGTGGCGCTAGGGGGCGCTGTGGGGCAGGGAGCAGGGTGGGAGGCTCAGCAGGGGGCGCTGTGGGGCAGGGGGCGCTCTCCTGTGGCAGGCAGGGCTGGCCCCATAGGGTGCTGTGGGGTAGGGAGCTGGATAGAGGCGGCAGGGGGCGTTCTCTCCTGGCAGGCAGGACTGGTCCCATGGGGCGCTAGGGGGCAGAGAGCTGGGCAGGGGGCTCGACAGGGGTCGCTCTCCCGTGGCAGGTAGGGCTGGCTCCAGGGCAGCACTTGGGGGCGCTGTGGGGCAGGGAGCGGAGGGGTGCTGTGGGGTGGGGGGGCTCAGCAGTGGGCGCTCTCCCCTGGCAGGCAGGGAGCGGGGTGGGGGGCTCATCAGGGGGCTGGCCCCAGTGCCCCAGAGGGGTGCCAAGGGGTCGGGGTTTGGGGGGGTCTGTAGCCCACAAGAGGGGTCGGGGGGGGAATATTTGCCCAATGCAAAGAGGCTGCTGGCACCATCTGGTGGCCTAATGTATTATTGCAGGGAGTCTACACCTGCAGCCGGGACCCGGGTGCCCAGGAGCTGCCCCCACACATCCCCCCACACCCCACAGCACCCCCTGCTGGCAGGGACAGGGGCAGGAGCAGCCAGGAGCTCCCCCACCCCACCTGGGGGCAGTGCACCTGCCCCCCTCTTATCACCCACTGGCCGGGGAAGAGTCCGTTTCGCCCCCACACCCCACATCCACACACCCCCTGCCGGGGCAGCCGGGCACGTCTAGATCCGGCAGGGGAAGGTGTGATATTGAGACAAGCAGAGACAGGCGCTGGGAGGGAACGTGACAGAGATGCCTCGCGCCAGAGAAAAAGGGGGCATTAAATCCCGTTATGGATGGGAGAGCCCAGCCTAGTGTGTGTCATAGCCCCTATACTGCTAAGAGACCAGGGAGATTCCTCAATGCCTATCCCACACCCTGAGAGCTGCCCCATCCCAACCCCCCCATGTTAATTAGTCTAGCACAATAAACAAACATCCCCCTACCAAAAACCCAGAACCTATTTGCAGAGACCCTACAATAACAAATCATTAGATGTTTTGAGCACCCTGCATACTTGCCCCTCTTTGTTACTGTAGGGTCTTCTGAGCATCAGTGGCAGCTGTCACACTTTGTTATCGTAGGGTCTTCTCGGAACACTGGGCCTGAATGTCACTTTGTTATTGTAGGGTCTGCCAGGGGCACAGGCGGCCGCCCCCATCCCCCTATAGGGGCAGCCCCACAGGCCCATCTACCCCAGCATCCCGGACCCTGCCAGGATCAGACCCAGCAGCCGAGCTAAGCTGGTAAGGCTGAGGGGCCCAGCTGGCCAGGTCTCTCCCGCCCCCTGCGACGCCTCTGGGAGGGGATTGGGGGCAGGTGGGTCAGAGCAGGGGGGCTGGGAGCCAGGACTCTTGGGTTCTCTCCCCAGTTCTGGGAGGGGAGTGGAGGCTGGTGGTTAGACCATGGGGCCCCCTACCAGAGCCGGGACAGAACTCAGGAGTCCTGGTTCCCAGGTTGGAAAGGGAACCCAGGAGTCCGGGAGGCAGGGTCCCTTTAAGGAGGCAAGGGGGTGGGGGGCTCCTGTTGCTTCTGGCCCCGCCTGGTTGCCCCTGATCCCGTCTCTGTGACATCACAGGAGGTTGCTGTGGCAACCGGATGCTGCTGGAAATAGGAGACTCAGGTTGGAAGGGAAGACCCGAAGGTGAGCTCTTAAAGGGACCGCGACCCACAGGCGGAGAGCCAGGCGGGGGTGTATCCAGGGGCTCCTCACCCGGCCCTGAGATGCAGCCACCTCTGGGGCGGGGCGGCCGGTTATACAGGAACTCCTCACCCGGCGCTGAGATGCGCCCACCTCTGGGGCGAGGCGGTCGGTTATCCAGGGACCCCTCGCCTGGAGCTGAGATGCAGCCACCTCTGGGGTAGGTGGTCAACTGTCTACACATGAACCCCTCCGCCCCCCAGCGCCCACCCCCTTCCCAGCACCCGTACGCAGGAGTCCCAACTCAGCCCCCCACCCCAATAACCTTTCGACGGACACTTGCGCCAGCTCGCGGCCCCCTTCCCTCCCCCGTGCAGAGGGCTATTTACCCATCGCCAGCTGTGTTTGACCAGCCGCTGCCAAGGCAAACCAACCCTGCGCTGGCCTGCTCGGCCCCAGACAGCACTTGTGGGGGAGGGAGTGGGGGATGTTCACACGCCTGGGGGGGGGCAGATGTGCCTGCCCCCCGTTACTGGGATGACTGGGGTGGGATAGATCATGCCCCCTCCTCTGTCAAACTTTTATTTTTCCTTGGGGACTTGGTCAATTCCCAACAGCGCTGGGTTCCTTAGGGCAGGTTGTTATCGTAGGGTCTCCTGGCTGGTTGTTATGGTAGGGCCTACCAGTAGGATGAAAGCCAGGGAAGCCGAAGCCCATGCCCCAGGTATGCGAGGGACGTAGGGGCTAGTGGTTAGAGCAGGTGGGGGGTGAAGTGCCCCCCCTTGGGGTATCAGACCCAGCTCCTGTCTGTCACCCGCCCCCCCCCCCCAAAAATTGACAGATTAAAAAAAACCAGAAGTTTTATGTCTGCGAACGAGCCAGCGAATAGAGACAAAGCTGAGAGCGTTATGTACAGATCCCCTCCGCCAAGCAGTGCCCCCCCCCATCTCAGCCACCCCCCCACCGAGCCATGCGGTGGCCACACAGTCCAGGCAGGCGGCCTCACGGGGCAGGGTGGTGCCCCCCGCTCTCCCCACACCACCACAGCTGTAGGCAGTTCTGGCCGCGGGCCGGGCGCTGGGGGGGCCCAGGCCCCCCTTCCTCATCCTCCTCGGCGCTGTCCCACGGCTCCGGGAACTCGCGCTGGCCGGACGCGCTGGCCAGCAAGGGCAGGCTGGGGTGCAGGCTGGGCAGAGGGGAGACAGGGTCAAGAGGGGGCCCCCAGCTCCTCCCTGACCCACAGCCCCCCCCACTCTAACCAGTGAGCCCCACTCCCCGACCACAGCCAGGGAGTGAACCCAGGTGTCCTGGCTCCCAGCCCCTCCTGCTCTAACCCACCAGCCCCTACTCACCTCCCAGAACCCAGGCATCCTGGCTCCCAGCCCCCCTGCTCCAACCATTACACCCCACTCCCCTCCCAGAGCCGGGGAAAGAACCCAGGAGTCCTGGCTCCCAGCCACCCCCCGAACCGACCAGCCCCCACTCCCCTCCCAGAGCCGGGGAAAGAACCCAGGAGTCCTGGCTCCCAGCCGCCCCCCGAACCGACCAGCCCCCACTCTCCTCCCAGAGCCGGGGAAAGAACCCAGGAGTCCTGGCTCCCAGCCCCCCTGCTCTAACCCACCAGCCCCCACGCCCCTCCCAGAGCCAGGGAGAGAACCCAGGAGTCCTGGCTCCCAGCCGCCCCCCCAACCGAACAGCCACCACTCCCCTCCCAGAGCCGGGGAGAGAACCCAGGCGTCCAGGCTCCCCGCCCCCCCAGCCCCCAGTACCTGATCCCGTTGACACAGTCCCGCAGGGCCTGGAATTGCAGCAGGGGTTCCAGCACTGGCTCGGGGTCTCCGGTCGGGGGCTGAGCCGTGTCCCACACCGAGACCAGCCCCTCCGTGGTGCCGCTCAGCAGGAACCGGCCGCTCCTAGGGGGCAGGGGGGGAACGACAACACACCCCATCTGGCGCTTAGAGGCTGCAGCCGGGGGGAGGGGAGTTATGGCTCCCAGGGGTCCTTGGGCTCCCACACTGGCAGCAGCTGGGTGCCAGGATGCCTGGGTTCCGTACCCAGACCCCGATAATTATCTGAAGGCGCATTATTAGGGGTGTTATGGTAGCAGTGAGACCCCACCAAGAGCCGCCCGGCCCCACGGTGAGCGCTGCTCCCTGCCCCACAGGCAAAGGAAGGACTCTTACCCCTCTTCTACCGGATGGGGAAACTGAGGCACGCAGGGAAACTGAGGCACGCAACCACAAAGCGACTCGCTTGCTCTCGTACTGAGCACGTGTGCGAGAGCTGGGGAGAGAACCCAGGAGTCTGGGCCCCCAGCGCCCACTGGGCAGGGATGTGGAGAAAGGAGAGAGAGAGTGTGTTTGTGTGTGTGTGTGTGTGTGTGCGCGCGCGCGCGTGTGGACGACACTCACGGCTCAAGGTCGAAGTAGAGGCGCTGGTTGGTGGCCACGGAGCGGTGCATGGAGAACAGGACCCGGCCCGGCTGCCGCAGGTCCCAGCTCAGGATCTCGGGGTCCTGTGGGGCAGGAGATGCAGTAAGCCCAGCAGACCTCACTGGAGAACCCCCCCCTGGACTCCACCCCCGACCCCTCAGCAGCCGCTTCTCAGGCCCCGCAAGCTCCACCTACCTTGCGCCCCCCGGTGAAGAGCCGGGTGCCATCGGGGGAGAAGAGGGCGTGGGTGACGCCGCCCCGGTGACCCTGCAGCATGGCCAGGGCCGTGCCCTCGGCCCGTGAATACAGCCCCACCGTCCGGGAGTAGGAGGCGCAGGCGTAGAGGGGCTGGGCCGGGCTGAAGGCGATGCAGGAGATGATGCCGCTCTGCCCCTGTTTCTTCACTGCATGCGGGTGGGGGGAGGACGAGGACAGGTTACAAACCACCAAACGATCCCCCCCGAACAGCCCTCCCATCCCCTCCACTCAGTGCCGGGTCGTTCACTCTGGAACCTAATGATGGCAGGCTGGCAAAATGGACACTGCCGAGACCTAATTCCCTGGGGTGGGTTTAACCCAACGTGCTCCCTCCGCATACCCTGCCTGCCAACCCAAACCTGGCCAGGGTGTTAACACTGGACCCTAATGATGATGGTACATTGCCAGCTCCCCGTTTCACCGCAGAGAGCAGGAGGGGCCGTTCCTTCACAGCCTCCCCTAAGCTGAAAGGGTAACTTCAAATCTTGGGGGGCATGTTAACTCTGGAGCTCAACGATGGCAGGAAGATGCCCGACGCCTATTTCACTGGAAGAAGGGGAGTAGCTGGGGTTGACACACACACACAAACCCCAGTGGTTCGTTAACTCTGGAACCTAGTGATGGCCAACTGACCGATTACTAAAGATTCCCTTTGGAACCTAACAATGGCGGCAGATAATTCCCTCTTGCTCCCCAAGAGCCCAAGCATCAGCTCAAATCTGCCTCCCCTGACCTCCACGGGCCCCTCCTTTCCCTGCCACGGAAGCGTTAACTCTGAAACCTAATGGGTTTATTTTTTTTTACAAAGCCAGGGCCGTGGTGCCATCAGCCGCGGTGCTGCCAGGGAGGGGGGGCTCACCAAAGGTGGGACGGCTCTCGCATACCCGGCCCGGGCGCTCCGTCTCGAACACCCGCACGGTCTTATCAAACCCGCAGAACAGCTGCGAGCCGTCGGGGGTGAAACAGAGGGAGTGAGCAGCCGTCAGCTCATCCTGGGGACAGACCCAAAGAGAGGGGCGTCAGGACGCCTGGGTTCTTTACCTGGCTCTGGGAGGGGAGTGGGGGCTAGTGGGTTACAGCAGGGGGGGCTGGGAGCCAGGACTCCTGGGTTCTCTCCCCAGCTCTGGGAGGGGAGTGGGGGCTGGTGGGTTAGAGCAGGTGGGGCTGGGAGCCAGGACTCCTGGGTTCTCTCCCCAGCTCTGGGAGGGGAGTGGGGGCTGGTGGGTTAGAGCAGGTGGGGCTGGGAGCCAGGACTCCTGGGTTCTCTCCCCGGCTCTGGATGTGGGGGGGACCAGGTGCCAGGCTCTGTACGCACCAGGTGGTTGTAGCTACGGAACGTGGCCCGCAGGTCCCCGCAGAAAGCGTCCCACACGTGGACAGGGTTGTCCCGGCTGCTGCTGGCAAAGCTGCGGGACCACAAGAGGGGAAGAAAGGTGAGAGGAGGGGTCAAGGGGGAAACATTGGGGGAGTGCAGGATAAGGGGCAGCTGGCACCCCCTAGACAAGAAAGGTCCCTGCCCCATTCCCCACCCCCTGAGCCAGCCAGTCCCTGCCCTGGGGCCGGGTGGGAGCCGGCGCCCCCTAGAGGGGAGAGGCCCCTGCCCCATTCCCTGCCCCCCTGAGCCAGCCAGTCCCTGCCCTGGGGCCGGGTGGGAGCCGGTGCCCCCTAGAGGGGACAGGCCCCTGCCCCATTCCCACCCCCCTGAGCCAGCCAGTCCCTGCCCTGGGGCCGGGTGGGAAAGGGCTCCACCCCATTCCCCGTGGGCCAGCAGGGGGCGCCCTCGCGGGCCGCGGCATTTACAAGCAGGTGGGTGGGTCGGCGGAGCTCATCAGCGGGAACCAGCAGTAGTCGTAGACTGTGTCTCCCTCGGCCATTCGCAGCACGGGGCTCTGCGGGGAGACAGACCCACGGATGGTGAGGTCACCCCTCCGGGGGGCAGGACTCCTGGGTTCTCTCCCCGGCTCTGGGAGGGGAGTGGGGGCTGGTGGGTTAGAGCAGGGGGGCTGGGTGCCAGGACTCCTGGGTTTTATCCCCGGCTTGAGGAGCGGCGTGGGCGCTACTGGGGGAAAAATGGGCCCCCACCCACACGCCCACTGCACCAGCACAGTTCTGCCCCACACAGGGACGGGGTGGGGGGTGACTGTCCCTTTAAGAGCACTTCCCCCTTCCCCTCCTACCATCTCGGCCACGGCCCCCCACTCCTGACCGAACAGCTCGGGGGGCAGGTTGTAAATGCGCAGGGTGTTGTCGGCGCTGTTGGTCAGCAGACAGGAGCCGTCGGGGGCCCTGCGGAGAGAGGAGGCAGAGCCAGGCCATCAGGGTGCCCCCAGTCCTGGGGGAGAGGACCCAGGTGTCCTGCTCCCCTGCTTTAACCACCAGCCCCCACTCCCCTCCCGGAGACAGGGAGGGAACCCAGGAGTCCAGGCCCCCTCCCCTACTCTAATCACTAGACCCCACTCCCCTCCCAGAACTCAGCTAAAAAAATCCCCCATGCCTCAGTTTCCCCTCCTATCCACATGTATTTAGGCTGAAGGCCTGAGCACCCAGCCCATTGTGGGGAGCCCCCCCCTCCAACTCGGGGTCCCCTCAATCGCAGGCAGCAGTGTCCATGCAGCACCGACTATGAAGCGTGTCTGGGACTCTGCTCCTGGCCTGACGCTCTGTCCAGCACCGGGGGTGGGGTGGGGGGTGTATCTGAGCTCCTCAAGGGGGCTCTGTGTGACACTCAGCACCCCGAGGGGGCAGCCAATCCCTGATCAGAGTCCCGGGACGTAACCCCAAATATCTACACCCGCCCACCCCCCGAGGGCCCGGCCCAGCGTCCTACCACTTGCAACCTTTCAGGAAATTCTCCGGTAGGCAACTGTATTCGGCCCAGGCGCCCGTCAGCAGTTTGGGCGGCCCCAGGAACGCGTAGCCCGGCACGCTGGGGGGAGAGAGAGGGGAGACACTGGTACAGAGGTTACCCAGCCCCCCTGATTTGATCCACCAGCCCCTACTCCCCTCCCGGAGCCAGGGAGAGAACCCAGGAGTCCTGGCTCCCAGCCCCTCCTGCTCTAAGCACCAGCCCCCACTCCCCTCCTGGAGCTGGGGAGAGAACCCAGGAGTCCTGGCTCCCAGCCCCTCGTGGCCACTCTAAGCATTAGGCGCCAGGTGACACACTTGGCCTTGAACCCCCCCCGGTGAATCAGGACACCCCGACCCAGCCCCTGCTCGGCACCAGTGACCAGGACCAGGAGCTCCCCGCCCCACTGAATCTCCGTATGTGTGGGGCCCGTGCCAACGCAATGGGGGGCCAGGATCGTCGCTCACTAGCACTCGTCCTCCCACTCGGGTTCCTGTCCTCCGTCCTCTGCCACTTCGGTCCCTGCTTCCGCCAGCCCCTCTCCGCCAGCCGGCTCCCCAGCCGGGTCCTCCTGCGGCACGGATCCCGCCCCCGGCGCCTCGCCCCCGGGGGAGCCGTTCTGCCGGACCAGCTTGGGGGGCGGCTCCGGGGACTCGGCGAGTCCCCCGCCTGGATCGGGCAAACAGGCATCGTCAGCGAGCGTCCCTGCCTCCATCGCCCGGGCGCTCAGCTGGGCGGGTGGCGGGGAGCGGGGCCGGGTCTGCTCCGGGGGGGCTGCAGCGACCGACGTGCCCCGGTGAGTCGGGCATCCCCAAAGCGTAGGGGCCTGGCAAGGCAGGAGACAAAGGGTTAATGGTGGGAGAGAACCCAGGCGTCCTGGCTCCCAGCGCCCCCTCCCCTCCCCTCCCAGAGCCGGGGAGAGAACCCAGGAGTCCTGACCACCAGCCCCCCCTCCCCTCCCAGAGCCGGGGAGAGAACCCAGGAGTCCTGGCTCCCAGCCCCCCTGCTCTAACCCACCAGCCCCCACTCCCCTCCCAGAGCCGGGGAGAGAACCCAGGAGTCCTGGCTCCCAGCCCCCCTGCTCTAACCCACCAGCCCCCACTCCCCTCCCAGAGCCGGGGAGAGAACCCAGGAGTCCTGGCTCCCAGCCCCCCTGCTCTAACCACCAGCCCCCACTCCCCTCCCAGAGCCGGGGAGAGAACCCAGGAGTCCTGGCTCCCAGCCCCCTGCTCTGACCCACCAGCCCCCACTCCCCTCCCAGAGCCGGGGAGAGAACCCAGGAGTCCTGGCTCCCAGCCCCCCCTGCTCTGACCCACCAGCCCCCACTCCCCTCCCAGAGGCGGGGATAGAACCCAGGAGTCCTGGCTCCCAGCCCCCTGCTCTGACCCACCAGCCCCCACTCCCCTCCCAGAGCAAGGAGAGAACCCAGGAGTCCTGGCTCCCAGCCCCCCTGCTCTGACCCACCAGCACCCACTCCCCTCCCAGAGCCGGGGAAAGGACCCAGGAGTCCTGGCTCCCAGCCCCGCCCCCAGACCACGTGTCTCTCTGCCCAGCTGGAATCTGGGCTCTTACCCCTGGACGGAACCATTCTCCAATAGGGGTGGGGGAAATGGACGGGACCATTCTGCCGGGGCAGGCGGGGGGGTGGACGGGACCATTCTCTCCCGGGGGGGAGATGGACGGGACCATTGTCCCGGGGCAGGCGGGGGGGGTGGAAGGAACCATTCTCTCCCGGGGGAAGATGGACGGGACCATTCTCCCGGTGCGGGGGTGTGTGTGGACGGGCCCCGTTACCTCCCAAGGTTCTCGTTCCGAGAGCACGAGCCGCTCAAGCGGTGGAGGCCCCCATGACAGCACCAGGCTCCACCCCCTCGGGGAGATCTCGCGAGACTTGCCCCGAAACACCGCGATACCTGAAGCGCGGCCTCTCACGTCGCCCCCCCTCACGGCTTGCCCCAAATCCCGCGAGATCTGAGCGGCTGGCCACACTCCTCCGCAAGTCCCGCGGGATCTCAGCCCCTGGCCCAGGGCTCCGCAAATCCCGCGTGATCTCAGCCCTTGGCCACACTCCTCCACAAATCCCGCGTGATCTCAGCCCTTGGCCACACTCCTCAGCAAATCTCGCGAGATCTCAGCCCCTGGGCCACACTCCTCCAAATTCCCCCCAGCCCTGCCAGTGCCCCTCACTCCTGATCTGCAGCCCCTGCTAGCCCAGCCCTGCCCCCCCCAGCTCTGCCGGTGCCCCTCACTCCCGACCTGCAGCCCCTGCTAGCCCAGTCCTGCCCCCCCAGCTCTGCCGGTGCCCCTCACTCCCGACCTGCAGCCCCTGCTAGCCCAGTCCTGCCCCCCCCAGCTCTGCCGGTGCCCCTCACTCCCGACCCGCAGCCCCTGCTAGCCCAGCCCTGCCCCCCCCAGCTCTGCCGGTGCCCCTCACTCCCGACCTGCAGCCCCTGCTAGCCCAGTCCTGCCCCCCCCAGCTCTGCCGGTGCCCCTCACTCCCGACCTGCAGCCCCTGCTAGTCCAGTCCTGTTCCCCCAGCTCTGCCGGTGCCCCTCACTCCCGACCTGCAGCCCCTGCTAGCCCAGGCCTGCCCCCCCCAGCTCTGCCGGTGCCCCTCACTCCCGACCTGCAGCCCCTGCTAGCCCAGCCCTGCCCCCCAGCTCTGCCGGTGCCCCTCACTCCCGACCTACAGCCCCTGCTAGCCCAGCGCTGCCGGTGCCCCTCACTCCTGACCCGCAGCCCCTGCCAGCCCAGCCCTGGCCCCCCTCCCGTTTCCTGTTTTTCGTAACTCTGTGGTTTGCGTTTGCTTGTGACACTGTCGGGCCTTTCTGGGGCTGGGGGCGGGAACCATTTACACGCTGGTTGCGCCAGTGGCCCCCACATGCCCGTCATGGGCCTCCCCTCCCCCAATACCCCCCCCAGTCCCCAGCTTCCATGGACTGCCCCCCCCAGGTGACAGACCGATGGGGCCCCCATGGTGCGGGATTGGAACCTATTGGGTGCCTCATCCCCTCCCCCCGAGGGATGACCGGGACCTCTGCTGGGGGGGCTGTCTGGAGGGGAGCTGCTGGGGGGGCTGATTTGCAGGGGCACAGCTGGGGGGGGCTGTCTGGAGCCTCAGGGTGGGGCCCAGTCGGGGCGCCCGGCTGTAGTCAGGGGGAGGCCGAGATAGGAAGGGGGCTGGTCTGACGGGGAAAGGGGGAGGCCTCAGCTGGAGATGGGGCAGGAGTCGCGAGGGGGGGGTCTCTTGAGGTGGGGGGGACCCACCTGGGAGGGGAAGCAGGTGAGAGGGGGCTGAGTGGAGCTGAGAGGAACCAGTCAGGGCAGGAGGCTGGCTGGGTCGGGGGGCTTGAGCAGGGGGGGCAAGTGGAGCTGGAGGGGAGGGGAAGTTGGCTGGAGGGGGGGTTGAGTAGGGGGCAGGTGGAGCTGGGGGGAGGGGGCTGGGAGAGGAGGCTGGCTGGAGGGTAGCTAGAGGGGGGGTTGAGTAGGGGGCAGGTGGAGGTGGGGGGAGGGGAACTTGGCTAGAGGGGGGGCTGGCTGGAGGGGGGTTGAGTGGAGGGCAGGTGGAGCCGGGGGGGAGCCTGGCTGGGGTGGGGGGGCAGGGAATGGGACACAGGGGCTTGGGGGGGCCCAGCCCGGTCTCCATAAGGACAAAGCCGGAAGGCGTCTGTGACGGACCCGCTGGGGTGGGGGGAGCCCCGTGAGCCCCCCCCCGTAGCTGAGCTCCCGGGCAGAGGGGGACACGGGGGGGGGGGCGTTTGGCAAGTGGAATAGTTTTTTATTAGCAGGTAACAAAGCCAACGCAGAGCCCCCGGGCGACCCCGCCCCCCCGCTCCCCTTGCTCCCACCCGGGATGGTAACAAAGCAGCTCCCCGGACGCCTGGGTCCCTTCCCCTCTGCCAGGCCGGGGGCCCTTTGCTCTGTACCCCTGTCCCTGCCGGGCTTCTTACAAAGCCAAACATGAACCCAGGAGTCCTGGTTCCTCCCTGGCCCCTGTTCCAAGCCACTAGACCCCCCTCAGAGCTGAAGAGAGAACCCAGGAGTCCGGGCTCCCAGCAGCCCCTCCCCCAGGCCCCACTCGTGACAGTCACAAAGCTTTTTGGGTGGAATTTCCTGAGGGGGGGGGTTGGTTTGGTTCAGGCTGTCCAGGGAGGGGCGCCCCCTGGTGGCCGGGGCGGAGTCCTGCGCCCGCCCCAGGGATGAGACCCTTCCAGGATGTACCCCAAAATCACAGCCCTGGGATTGCTCCGGACTTCCCGGACACCTGGGTCCCTTCTGGCCCGGTCCCTCTGCAGCTCCCCGGACGCCTGGGTCCCTTCCAGACGATTCCCTCTGCAGCTCCCTGGATGCCTGAGTGTCCGAGTCCTTCTGCAGCTCCCCGGACGCCTGGGTCCCTTCTGGCCCGGTCCCTCTGCAGCTCCCCGGACGCCTGGGTCCCTTCCAGACGATCCCCTCTGCAGCTCCCTGGATGCCTGAGTGTCCGAGTCCTTCTGCAGCTCCCCGGACGCCTGGGTCCCTTCTGGCCCGGTCCCTCTGCAGCTCCCCGGATGCCTGGGTCCCTTCCAGACGATTCCCTCTGCAGCTCCCTGGATGCCTGAGTGTCCGAGTCCTTCTGCAGCTCCCCGGACGCCTGGGTCCCTTCTGGTCCGGTCCCTCTGCAGCTCCCCGGACGCCTGGGTCCCTTCCAGACAATTCTCTCTGCAGCTCCTCGGACGCCTGGGTCCCTTACACTCCTGGGGGCGGGAGGGGTGGGGTGGCCGGCCCCCTACAGGCGGACCAGGCCCAGGAAGGTCCCGTGTGGGCTGAGGTCCAGGGACGCATTGGCCCGGGGCACACGGAGACTCAGCTGGTCCCCACGCTGCAGCTGGAAAACGCCTGTGGCGGGGGGGACACATCATCATGGGGGGGGCCCTGGAGAACCCATCCCTCACCTGCTGCCGGACAGCTCCCCGCTGCCCCACTCGTTCCCTGTAACTGCCCCCCAATGGCTGCAAATTCCTCTCCCCCCAGGGTGGTCCGCCCCCACCCGTAGCTATAACACCCCCCCATACCTGGATCCCCCCCCCCCGCTCACCTCCGCTATAACAGCTGTTGTAAGCCTGCTCTGGCTCGCGGGGCATGCTCTGCACACACCGTAGCAGGATCTGCCCCGGCCCCCCGGCCGACGCCCGCCACAGCACCTGCCCCATGGTGAACGTGGGGTCGTGGAACAGCACCTGGGGGGGGCGGCAGGGGAGAGAGGCTGAGGGTTGGACTGGGGGTCCCGGGTCCTGTCCCCTCTAGGGGGCTCTGGCTCCCACCCGGCCCCAGGGCAGGGACTGGCTGGCTCAGGGGGGCAGGGAATGGGGCAGGGGCCTGTCCCCTCTAGGGGGCTCTGGCTCCCATCTGGCCCCAGGGCAGGGACTGGCTGGCTCAGGGGGGCAGGGAATGGGGCAGGGGCCTGTCCCCTCTAGGGGGCGCTGGCTCCCATCTGGCCCCGGGGTGGAAAATGGCCCTTACCTGGCTGTAGACGAGGTACAATCCCGTCTGCTTCACGGTCACGTCCGGCCCACTCACTTCCAGCGCCCGGCCCTGCTGCAGGAACGGCTTCCACCAAATCTCAGTCATGTCCCCCTCATCTATGGGGGTGATGGGGGGCTATTAGTGCCCCCTGGCTCCCTGTCCCCCCTGCTCTGACCCACCAGCCCCCACTCCCCTCCCAGAGCCGGGGAGAGAACCCAGGAGTCCTGGCTCCCAGCCCCCCCTGCTCTGACCCACCAGCCCCCACTCCCCTCCCAGAGCCGGGGAGAGAACCCAGGAGTCCTGGCTCCCAGCCCCCCTGCTCTGACCCACCAGCCCCCACTCCCCTCCCAGAGCCGGGAAGAGAACCCAGGAGTCCTGGCTCCCAGCCCCCCTGCTCTGACCCACCAGCCCCCACTCCCCTCCCAGAGCCGGGGAGAGAACCCAAGAGTCCTGGCTCCCAGCCCCCCCTGCTCTGACCCACCAGCCCCCACTCCCCTCCCAGAGCCGGGGAGAGACCCCAGGTGCCCTGATGGTCAGTGGGGGTCACCCAGGGAAGGGGGATGCTGGGGTGGGGAATGGGGGGGGACTTACTGTTGGTCGAGCGATGGCTGGGGGCCAGGTGCAGAACCGAGCGTTTCCCTAGGAGTCAGGTGGAGAGACAGAGACAGTGACTCACCCGTTCCCCTCCCTTCACCCCTGTGCCCCTCTGCCCCATGGCTGCCATAGCCCGGATCTCCCAGTGGGCTCGGAGCCGCTGGGGACTTTAACAGCCCTACCAAGTGGCACTGAGATCCCACTGCTGCCACCAAGCGCTTGGGCTTGTGTGATTTCCCCAGAACCGCTGCCTGCACCGTGGGTCTGAGCCCAACGTCTCCACCCCAGAGGCCAACGCCAGAGCATCCCACCCCGCACCACAAAAGACATGTGGGTTAATGGAGATAATCAGCGATCGATCCCACCGCTCACACCAGCTCAACTGGGTGATCCACTGCGGCGGGCGCTGGGGCAACACCTCTTACCAGAAACTGACCTGGGAGGCAAAAATTGGAAATGGAATGCAGGCCTGACCACACTGCAATCAGGAGTGACTCCAGATTCACCCGGGGAGGCAGCTGACAGCCGCATCTGGCCGTTCCCCTTCTGAGTCTGTCACTTTCTACTTTCATTTCTCAATATCACGTTCCCCCGCCGCCCACAGCCAGTCCCCGCCCTGGGGCCAGGTGGGATCCGGCGACCCATACAGGGGACAGACCCCTGCCCCATTCCCTGCCCCCCTGAGCCAGCCAGTCCCCACCCTGGGGCCAGGTGGGAGCTGGCGCCCCCTAGAGGGGACAGGCCCCGTTCCCCACCCCCACCCAACAGTGGGACACCTTTCACTTCATCCCCAGCCACTCACTGTGTTGCTGCCACTGATCCTGCTGCCTTGGGCTCCCCTCGGAGCCCCTTTTCCCCCTTCGCCAAACCAGGGGGGCCTGGACCCCGGCAGCCTGGGTGGGGTCCAGCTCCCCGGGCCCCTGAACCAAGAGCAGACAGGAGAGGGTTAAACCTGGAAAAGATCCCCCGGCGCCAACCCCCACTGCCCTCCCAGAGCCGGGAGAGAACCCAGGAGTCCTGGCTTCCAGCCCCCCTGCTCTAACCACCAGCCCCCACTCCCCTCCCAGAGCCGGGAGAGAACCCAGGAGTCCTGGCTTCCAGCCCTCCTGCTCTAACCACCAGCCCCCACTCCCCTCCCAGAGCTGAGGAGAGAACCCAGGAGTCCTGGCTCCCAGCCCCCCTGCTCTGACCCACCAGCCCCCACTCCCCTCCCAGATCCAGGGAGAGAACCCAGGAGTCCGGGCTCCCCCCTCACCCCCTAAGCCGGCGGTAACTGGGTCGCTCTGTACATTCCTCTCCGCCAAGTGGGGTTTTCCCAGGTGGGCGGGTTGTTTCCGCCTCCTCGCCGAGCGCTAAAGGTCAGTGCCTGGTTTGTGTTTGCGGCTCTCCCCGGCCCCTTGCGTTGGGGTGGGGCGGGGGGCTTGATCTTTAACCCTTCAGGGGTCTCCCCCCTCCCGGCTGCTGCCCGGTGGAGAACAAGGGGGGAGCGAGAGCGAAGCAGCATCTCGGACCTTCCCCGGTAAGTGTCACTCGCCCTCTGCACCCCTTTCCCCTCCCACAGCCGGGGGGGAACCCAGGCGTCCGGGCTCCCAGCCCCCCTGCTCTAACCACCAGCCCCCACTCCCCTCCCAGAGCCAGGGAGAGAACCCAGGAGTCCTGGCTCCCAGCCCCCTTCCCCCGCGCTCTAACCACCAGCCCCCACTCTCCTCCCATGTGGATCACTGGGTGGGGGGAGCCTCTCACCTGAGTCTCTCCCCTCCTGGCAGCCACCAGCTCCCCCCGGAGCTGGGTCAGTTCCCCCCGCAGGGCTCCCAGGTGGGCCTGCTGGGCCATGAGGGCGATGAGACAGGCCAGCACCCCCAGGGCTGCAGCCCCCCCCAGCCACAGCCCCCCCAAAGTCTGGCACCCCGGGGCTCCGGCCATGAGGGCTATGGAGAGTCACCTCCTCCCTGTCTTTCCCCCCACCTGATCCCCCCAAGCCCAGTCCTGGACCCCCCCCTCTAGCTGCTCCCCCAAATCCCTCCCCAGATACCCCCAAATCCCCCTTCCTGAGCCCCCTAACTGTGCCCACAAATCCCTGCCCTGCTATCCCCAAATACCCCTTCCTGAGCCCCCCACCCCTTCCCTAGCTGCGCCCCCAAATCCCTGCTCAGACACCCCCAAATCCCCCTTCCTGAGCCCCCTAGCTGTGCCCACAAATCCCTCCTTGCCCCCCCTCAAAATCTCACACCCACAGCCCTTTCCCTCTCCCTAGCTGTGCCCCCAAATCCCCTTCAAATACCTCCCTGACACCCCCACAAATCCCATTCCCAGAGCCTCCCCTCCCCCTCCCTAGCTGCTCCCCCAAATTCCTGCCCGGACCCCTCCAAAATCTCCCCCGGCCTGTTCCCAAAGCCACCCCCCAAAAATCCCCCTGCCACCGCGACCTCTCTGGAGCCCAGCGAGGCTTGGGTTGGCCCAGGGGGTGCTGCCGGGATCTGGGGGTGCTGCCAGCGCCCTGGCCGGGGGCCCCTTTGCAGGTTCCAGGGGGTGGCCAGCGAGTCCCGGGCTGTGGCCAGCTTGTGGCGGGCGCTGGCGTCTGGGTCTTGCGTAAGGGGACGTGGGGAAGAGGGCGTGGGGGAGGAAACCGCCCGGTGCCCGGGGCCTTGCCAGCTGTATCCGTCTGCCAGCTGGCCGGGATTGTTAGCCCCCCCCAGCAGCGAATGGGTGGGGGTCCCCCCACTTCAGATCTCTGGGGGGTCTCCCCAAGGTCCCCCCAGAATTTTCTCCCCCTCCCACAAAATCCCCCCCTAAAATCCCTCTCTTGAGGTGTCCCCAAAATCTCTGCCCCCGAAACCATCCCCCCCGGGGAGGTCACCACCAAGTCTCTGAGCTCACCCTGAATTTTCCAGGGACCCCATGAATTCATCCCCAAATATCTGGCTCCTCCTCCTTACCTCAGGCCTCCAGAACTCCAGTCACCCCCTGATTTCTATCTCCCCCGCCAAAAATACTTGGATTCATTCATATTTGCATAGGAAGGATGAATGCACTCAGGTCCCGGGGTGTTAGCAACAGCTGGGAAACTTCCCTGCCCCCCACAATAGACTAGAACCCAGGAGTCCTGGCTCCCAGCCCCGCCTGCTCTAACCCACCAGCCCTGCTCCCCTCCCAGAGCCGGGGAGAGAACCCAGGAGTCCTGGCTCCCAGCCCCCCCTGCTCTAACCCACCAGCCCTGCTCCCCTCCCAGAGCCGGGGAGAGAACCCAGGAGTCCAGGCTCCCAGCCCCCCCCTGCTCTAACCCACCTGACCTCCCTCCCACTAGGCTACTGCCTATCCCACATCTGCCTGCAGCCCCCTCCCAACCGATATTCCCCTTGTGCCTTTTGAGCCTAAAGCAGTCACCAGGTTTGGCTACATAGGGACGCCTCTCCTGGCGCTGAGATGCGGCCACCTCTGGGGTGGGGTGGCTGGTTACCCAGGGACGCCTCTCCCGGCGCTGAGATGCGGCCACCTCTGGGGTGGGGCGGCTGGTTACCCAGGGACCCCTTGCCCAGCACTGAGATGCAGCCACCTCTGGGGCAGGGCGGCTGGTTACACAGGGACCTGTCGCCTGGCGCTGAGATGCAGCCACCTCTGGGGCAGGGCAGCTGGTTACCCAGGGACCCCTCACCCGGCGCTGAGATGTGGCCACCTCTGAGGCGGGGCGGCTGGTTACACAGGGACCCCTCGCCCAGATCTGAGATGCGGCCACCTCTGGGACGGGGCGGCTGGTTACCCAGGGACCCCTCGCCCAGCGCTGAGATGTGGCCACCTCTGGGGCAGGGCGGCTGGTTACACAGGGACCTGTCGCCTGGCGCTGAGATGCGCCCACCTCTGGGGCAGGGCGGCTGGTTACCCAGGGACCCCTCGCCCAGCACTGAGATGTGGCCACCTCTGGGGCGGGGCGGCTGGTTACACAGGGACCTGTCGCCTGGCGCTGAGATGCAGCCACCTCTGGGGCAGGGCGGGGCGGGGTGGCAGTTGAGATTACCCGGGTTCAGGCTTTCTCAGGAACTGAAATGTGTGATCATCAGTTTGTTCTGGTGAGTGTGAACACGAGATAAGGTACCGCAGGCCTGGCCCAGCCACCCACGCAGCCGTGGGCTCCGGGAAAGCGATCGATCGAGGCCTAGCGGCCTTCACCCCAGGGGGCAGAATCGAGAGGCCCTGGTGTGGCTGGACTAGTGGGGGCTGTGGGGCAGGACAGAGAGGGGGGCTGAGGCGGCCTGTGTCCTGCAGTGGATGGATGGAGGGTGCCGTGGAGAGGTCTGGCTGGCTCAAAGTCAAGGGTAGATAGATACAAGGTGGAACACACACCCCCTTTCTCCCCACAGTATCATGTGATCCAATGAATGAGCAGGGTTCACCGGGGCACCTGCCTCATAGCACCTGCTGCTGGCTCAGCATGATTCTATTGAGGCCTGCCTCAGTTTCCCCAAAACAACATCCACCCCCCTCTCTGGCCTCTGGTCTATTAAGGCCTGCACAAAGCCTTTCAAAAGAAAACTCACACCTGTTTTTCTGGGGCCAGCCGCCTCCTCCCTTGGCCCCGGCTTGCTGTTATGCCAGCACCTGCTGCCTGGAATTTGGCCTCCCTCCAGGCGCCGTCTGCCGGCAACCATCTCCGCCTTTATAAGCTGTCCCTTTTTGGCAGCTGGTAATGAGTCTAGCTGCCCGGGACTCTGCTCCCCTTCTTGCACCCTCTGACAAACCAAGTCACGGCTGTTTTGCTCGACCGATGGCTCCGGCTGAGCGGACCGATCCGGCTCAATGGAAGGAGCAACTAAGTGCCATATGTGTGCAGTGAGAGATGAAACCGTGGAAAGCCACCGCCCAAGGTGCGAAGCTCTGTGGATGGAGGGGTTTCCCTGCGACCGATGGTTAAGGGCATGGGCTGAGGGATCGACGGGTCGCCACTGTGTGTGAGGAACAGAACGCGATGGAGGCACAGAAAGCCAGCGAGGCAGGCAGGGCGTGGCTCACCCAGAGAGAAAGTCAAGAGACAGAGCTCCTTGGGGCACAGGACCGGCCGGAGAAGCGGGCCAGGGAATTTCTGAGCCAGGAAGCCAGCTGCGGCTGTCGGTCTCTGCCATGGCCAGGGAGGTGGGCCGGCGTTGGCCGTTCATGGTAAAATAAACGGGTTGGCGCCAAAGAACAAACCTCAGTGGCACCGTCCACATCTTCTCCTACGCGAAACACCCCCGCCGGCATTCAGGTCTGGGGAGAGAACCCAGGCGTCCTGGCTCCCAGCGCCCCCCCTGCTCTAACCACAAGGCTCCACTCCCCTCCCAGAGAACCCAGGCCAAGTGATTCTCCACAGACGAGGCCCCGGCGTTTTAATTGTCCTTTTAATAATCGATTCTGCTATAAAATAGTCTGTGTCCCCCCCCACCCCGCACGGGCACCCATGTGTGTGCGTGTCTGTGCCCTGCCCCCTCCAGGGGCGAGTGTTCATTGGCTTCCTGCAAGGCTCCACCCACCCACACCTCAGCCTATCAGGCACCGGTGGTCCTGGTGTCCTATTGGCCACCAGTGCTGTCAAGCGGTGGGCGAGGCGGGCAGACCAGCCAGCCGAGGGCGTCCATGTGCCCCCCTGGTGGCAGAAAGGGGCACTGCGCCCCCCCCCAGCCAGGGGGTGGATGTGTCCATGTGCCCCCTGGTGGCAGAAAGGGGCACTGCGCCCCCCCAGCCAGGGAGTGGATGTGTCCATGTGCCCCCTGGTGGCAGAAAGGGGCACTGCGCCCCCCCCAGCCAGGGGGTGGATGTGTCCATGTGCCCCCTGGTGGCAGAAAGGGGCACTGCGCCCCCCCAGCCAGGGGGTGGATGTGTCCATGTGCCCCCTGGTGGCAGAAAGGGGCACTGCGCCCCCCCCAGCCAGGGGGAGGTTGTGTCCATGTGCCCCCTGGTGGCAGAAAGGGGCACTGCGCCCCCCAGCCAGGGAGTGGATGTGTCCATGTGCCCCCTGGTGGCAGAAAGGGGCACTGCGCCCCCCCCAGCCAAGGGGGTGGATGTGTCCATGTGCCCCCTGGTGGCAGAAAGGGGCACTGCGCCCCCCAGCCAGGGAGTGGAGGTGTCCATGTGCCCCCTGGTGGCAGAAAGGGGCACTGCGCCCCCCCCCAGCCAGGGGGTGGATGTGTCCATGTGCCACCTGGTGGCAGAAAGGGGCACTGCGCCCCCCCCCAGCCAGGGGGTGGATGTGTCCATGTGGCCCCTGGTGGCAGAAAGGGGCACTGTACCCCCCCCACCGCCAGGAGGTGGGTATGTTCGTGCGCTCCCTGGTGGCTGCATCAGGTCCTGTGCCCTCCCATGTGCCACTTCTCCCTGCTGTGGGGGGAGGGGTTTGGCTGGAGTCACTGTTTTATCCCCGCCCTGAGGGTTGGGGACAGGAAGAGCCAGGGAGAGAACCCAGGAGTCCTGGCTCCCAGCCCCCCTGCTCTAACCCACCAGCCCTCACTCCTCTCCCAGAGCCAGGGAGAGAACCCAGGAGTCCTGGCTCCCAGCCCCCCCTGCTCTAACCCACCAGCCCCCACTCCCCTCCCAGAGCTAGGGAGAGAACCCAGGCATCCTGGCTCCTCACCTTAGGGGGGGCAGGGGGCTACTCAGACGTTAATGACCCCCCCACTGAAGCAGCAGTAAAGGAATTTGGGGGGGGGTGTCTCCGGCTGGACGGGAAGGATCTCGCCAGGGTTCTCTGGGTCGCTGGAGCCACGGGCCATTATCCAGTGGTGGGGAGTCGCGTGGGTCAGAACCGCACCCATACAACGCTGCGTAGGGTGTGCACCCCTCCCCCGACACTGGGGTCCGGGAGAAGCCGAGGGCACGGGGCGGGCAGGAGGGCGTGGTCCACCAGGATCCGATCCGAAAAAGTGGGAGCACAACTAGTGGCCCCATGGGTGTGATCCAGAACACTGGAGCGTGCTCCCTTCCCAGAGCCGGGGAGAGAACCCAGGAGTCCTGGCTCCCAGCCCCACCTGCTCTAACCACCAGCCCCCACTCCCCTCCCAGAACCGGGGAGAGAACCCAGGAGTCCTGGCTCCCAGTTCCCCCTGCTCTGACCCACCAGCCCCCACTCCCCTCCCAGCACCGGGGAGAGAAACCAGGAGTCCTGGCTCCCAGCCCCGACCTGCTCTAACCACTAGACTCCACTCTCGTCCCAGAGCTGGGGAGAGAACCCAGGAGTCCTGGCTCCCAGCCCGCTCCTGCTTTGGCCACTCAACGCCGCTGCTCTCCCGGGGAACCCAGGAGTCCTGCCCCGCCGCCCCGGGCTCAGTGCACCTGGAAGAGCCCGAAGAAGGTGAGATAGGGCTCGGCCTTGAGCCGCACGTCGCGGAGGGTGCGGAGACGCAGGACGGATTGTTTCTGGAGCAGCAGGAGCCCAGACACCTGGCACACACGCAGCTCGGGGTCCTGCGGGCCGGCGCTGGTCGGGGGGAACTGCTCCAAGCACCGCAGGGCAAGCACCCCGTCCACCAGCACGTCCAGCTTGATGTACACCGTCCGCCCTTCATTGAAATGCACCTGCCGGGGGCAGAGGGGGTCAATAGAACCCAGGGGTCCGGGCCTCAACCCCCCTGCTCTAACTCACCAGCCCCTGCTCCCCTCCCAGAGCCAGGGAGAGAACCCAGGAGTCCTGGCTCCCAGCCCCCCTGCTCTAACCACCAGCCCCCACTCCCCTCCCAGAGCTGGGAGAGAACCCAGGAGTCCTGGCTCCCAGCCCCCCCTGCTCTAACTCACCAGCCCCAGCTCCACTCCCAGAGCCGGGGAGAGAACCCAGGCGTCCTGGCTCCCAGTCCCCCCTGCTCTATCCCACCAGCCCCCCCTCCCCTCTCAGAGCCAGGAGAGAACCCAGGCGTCCGGCTGCCCCTCACCTGGCAGTACAGGTAGTACAGGCCCTTCTGGAGGACGCTGAATTCCCCGCTGGCCGGATTGTAGTTCAAGGGTCTCGTGGCATTGAGCGTCTCCTCCCAGCCCCGGATGGTCCCGTTAGGCCCTGGCATGGTGGGGGAGGGGGAGGCACAGAAGAGCAGGGGGGGCATTAGATTCCCACCCCCCCCGCCCTTGAGACCGAGGGCTGCCCTGGCCCCCCTGCCCCACTCCCACCTTCTCTGTCTCTAGCCCCGGTTTATAATAAGCTGCCCCCTGCTGGCTGCCCTCGGAACTGCCGGGCGCTCGTCTAGGGAGGGATCTTTGTCCAGGTACCAGGCCTCCCACCCCTAAGGGGGCAGCAGGGGAAGCTTAGTGAGACAGAAAGCTCCCAGCACCCCCAGCCCCCCTGCTCTGACCACCAGCCCCCACTCCCCTCCCAGAGCCGAGCAGAGAACCCAGGTGTCCTGGCTCCCCCTGCGCCGCTCTAACCATCAGCCCCCACTCCCCTCCCAGAGCCGAGGAGAGAACCCAGGAGTCCTGGCTCCCAGCCCCCCTGCTCTGACCACCAGCCCCCACTCCCCTCCCAGAGCCAAGGAGAGAACCCAGGAGTCCTGGCTCCCAGCCCCCCTGCTCTGACCACCAGCCCCCACTCCCCTCCCAGAGCCAAGGAGAGAACCCAGGAGTCCTGGCTCCCAGCCCCCCTGCTCTGACCACCAGCCCCCACTCCCCTCCCAGAGCCAGGGAGAGAACCCAGGAGTCCTGGCTCCCAGCCCCCCTGCTCTAACCACCAGCTCCCACTCCCCTCCCAGAGCCAGGGAGAGAACCCAGGAGTCCTGGCTCCCAGCCCCCCTGCTCTAACCACCAGCCCCCATTCCCAGAGCCGCGGAGAGAACCCAGGAGTCCTGGCTCCCAGCCCCCCTGCTCTAACCACCAGCCCCCACTCCCCTCCCAGAGCCGAGCAGAGAACCCAGGTGTCCTGGCTCCCCCTGCGCCGCTCTAACCATCAGCCCCCACTCCCCTCCCAGAGCCAGGGAGAGAACCCAGGAGTCCTGGCTCCCAGCCCCCCTGCTCTGACCACCAGCCCCCACTCCCCTCCCAGAGTCAGGGAGAGAACCCAGGAGTCCTGGCTCCCAGCCCCCCCTGCTCTGACCACCAGCCCCCACTCCCCTCCCAGAGCCGAGGAGAGAACCCAGGAGTCCGGGCTCCCAACCCCCTCCCCGCTCCCAGGTGGAGTCACTGGCTTCACACAGCCCCTCCTAGAATTACCTGAGTTGATCCCAGCTGAGTCCTTTGGCAATTTCACTGAAATAGAGACCAACATGAGCCATTACTACACTGGGGGGTGCTGAGAGCCGGACTCCTGGGTTCTCTGCCCTCTCTGGGAGGGGGGTGGGGCTGGTGGGTTAGAGCAGGGGGGGGTCTGGGCCAGGACTCCTGGGTTCTCTCCCTGGCTCTCGGAGGGCAGTGGGGCCTGGTGGGTTAGAGCAGTGGGGGCTGGGAGCCAGGACTCCTGGGTTCTCTCCCCGGCTCTGGGAGGGGAGTGGGGGCTAGTGGTTAGAGCAGGGGGGGCTGGGAGCCAGGACTCCTGGGTTCTCTCCCCAGCTCTGGGAGGGGAGTGGGGGCTGGTGGTTAGAGCCAGATGGGGGCTCAAGACCAGAATGACTTAATCAGCAACAAACTACCTCCAAATATGTATATTTATATATATTTTTTACCTCCCGATCCCAACCTGACCAGATGCCTCCCAGGTCTCTCTCACCTTTATAGTGCGCAGCAACAGGCTTCTGGCGAGGCTTCTTTCCCCTGGACGCTGCCAAATACAAGCAGGGAGAATCACACTTATCTTTATGCCATACGGGTCTCATGACACACACAGGTGTTATACGGTGAGCTGCCACTAGGGGGCAGCATTACATGGAGATGCATATGCAGACAACCACAGAATCCACCCGCCCTTGCTCTGACCCACCAGTCCCCCTTCCCTCCCTGAGCCGGGGAGAGAACCCAGGAGTCCTGGCTCCCAGCCCCCCTGCTCTAACCCACCAGCCCCCACTCCCCTCCCAGAGCTGGGGAGAGAACCCAGGAGTCCTGGCTCCCAGCCCCCCTGTGCTGGGTTGGGGACGATGCTGGGGGTTCACTCACCCGATCTCCTCTCCCGCCGCGTCTCCCCTTGGTCCAGGTGGTGCTGGAACCAGCCCTGGGGGCTGCGTCCAACCGCGGGCGCCAGCTGGGTGGGGGACAGTTCAGTGAGGAAAGAGTTAATGGGGGGGTCTAAGTGACACAGACACGGCCCCCCCCTGCAGCCCCCTACAATCTCTGTATCGCAGGAGCCCACCCCTCCTAAATAATACACCGTCTTGGGGGATGGGAGCCAGACCAGGAAGGGGGGAGTGGCGGGGGGGCGGGGAGTTACCCCATCTCTTTTCATGGCCCTGATCCCTCGAGGAGAGGGGACGACCTAGTCTCCCCCACCTCCCCCCGGGGTCCTGGACCCACTCCAGAGAATGAGTGAAAGAGAGGAAAAGAGTGAAAAAGTCCATGAAGAAAGAAAGAAAGAAAGAAAGAAAGAAAGAAAGAAAGAAAGAAAGAAAGGGGGACGAATGAGAAAGAAAGAAAGAAAGAAAAGGGATGAGTGGGAAAGAAAGAAAAAGAAAGAAAGAGAGAAAAGGGGTGAGTGGGAAAGAAAGAAAGAAAGAGAAAAGGGGCAAGTGGGAAAGAAAGAAAAGGGGCAAGTGGGAAAGAAAGAAAAGGGGTGAGTGGGAAAGAAAGAAAAAGAAAGAGAACAGGGGTGAGTGGGAAAGAAAGAAAAGGGGCGAGTGGGAAAGAAAGAAAAGGGGTGAATGGGACAGGAAGAAAGAAAGAAAAGGGGTGAGTGGGAAAGAAAGAAAGAGAAAAGGGGTGGGAAAGAAAGAAAGAAAAGGGGCGAGTGGGAAAGAAAAAGAAAGAAAGAAAAAGAAAAGAGGTGAGTGGGAAAGAAAGAAAAAGAAAGGAAGAGAGAAAAGGGGTGAGTGGGAAAGAAAGAAAGAAAAGGGGTGAGAAAGAAAGAAGAGGGGCGAGTGGGAAAGAAAGAAAGCGGTGAGTGGGAAAGAAAGAAAGAAAAGGGGTGAGTGGGAAAGAAAGAAAGAAAGAAAAAGAAAAGGGGTGAGTGGGAAAGAAAGAAAGAAAGAAAAGGGGTGAGAAAGAAAGAAAGAAGAGGGGTGAGTGGGAAAGAAAGAAAGGGGTGAGTGGGAAAGAAAGAAAGAAAAAGAAAAGGGGTGAGTGGGAAAGAAAAAGAAAGAGAAAGAAAGAAAGGGGGTGAGAAAGAAAGAAAGAAAGAAGAGGGGTGAGTGGGAAAGAAAGAAAGAAAAAGGGGTGAGAAAGAAAGAAAGGGGTGAGTGGGAAAGAAAGAAAGAAAAAGGGGTGAGAAAGAAAGAAAGAAGAGGGGTGAGTGGGAAAGAAAGAAAGAAAAAGAAAAGGGGTGAGTGGGAAAGAAAAAGAAAGAGAAAGAAAGAAAGGAGGTGAGAAAGAAAGAAAGAAGAGGGGTGAGTGGGAAAGAAAGAAAAGGGGTGAGTGGGAAAGAAAGAAAGGAAGAAAAGGGGTGAGTGGGAAAGAAAGAAAGAAAGAGAAAAGGGGTGAGAAAGAAAGAAAGAAAGAAAAGGGGCAAGTGGGAAAGAAAGAAAAGGGGTGAGTGAGAAAGAAAGAAAGAAAGAAAAGGGTTGAGTGGGAAAGAAAGAAAGAAAGAAAGAAGAGGGGTGAGTGGGAAAGAAAGAAAGAAAAAGGGGACCAATGAGAAAGGAAAGAACGAAAGAAAAGGGGTGAGAAAGAAAGAGAAAGAAAGAAAGGGGATGAGTGGGAAAGAAAGAAAGAAGAGGGGTGAGTGGGAAAGAAAGAAAGAAAAAAGGGGACCAATGAGAAAGGAAAGAAAGAAAGAAAGGGGGTGAGAAAGAAAGAAAGAAAGAAAGAAAGAAGAGGGGTGAGTGGGAAAGAAAGAAAGAAAAAAGGGGACCAATGAGAAAGGAAAGAAGGAAAGAAAAGGGGTGAGAAAGAAAGAAAGAAGAGGGGTGAGTGGGAAAGAAAGAAAGAAAAAAGGGGACCAATGGGAAAGGAAAGAAGGAAAGAAAAGGGGTGAGAAAGAAAGAAAGAAAAGGGGTGAGAAAGAAAGAAAGAAAAGGGGCGAGTGGGAAAGAAAGAAAAGGGGTGAATGGGAAAGAAAAAGAAAGAAAGAAAGAAAAAGAAAAGAGGTGAGTGGGAAACAAAGAAAGAAAGAAAAAGAAAAGGGGTGAGTGGGAAAGAAAGAAAGAAAAGGGGTGAGAAAGAAAGAAAGAAGAGGGGTGAGTGGGAAAGAAAGAAAGAAAAAAGGGGACCAATGGGAAAGGAAAGAAAGGGGGTGAGAAAGAAAGAAGAGGAGTGAGTGGGAAAGAAAGAAAGAAAAGGGGTGAGAAAGAAAGAAAGGGGTGAGTGGGAAAGAAAGAAAAAAAGAAAATGGGTGAGTGGGAAAGAAAAAGAAAGAGAAAGAAAGAAAGGGGGTGAGAAAGAAAGAAAGAAGAGGGATGAGTGGGAAAGAAAGAAAAAGGGGTGAGAAAGAAAGAAAGGGGTGAGTGGGAAAGAAAGAAAGAAAAAGAAAAGGGGTGAGTGGGAAAGAAAGAAAGAAAGAAAAAGAAAAAGGGTGAGTGGGAAAGAAAAAGAAAGAGAAAGAACGAAAGAAAGGGGGTGAGAAAGAAAGAGAAAGAAAGAAGAGGGGTGAGTGGGAAAGAAAGAAAGAAAAAAGGGGACCAATGAGAAAGGAAAGAACGAAAGAAAGGGGGTGAGAAAGAAAGAGAAAGAAAGAAAGGGGGTGAGTGGGAAAGAAAGAAAGAAAAAAGGGGACCAATGAGAAAGGAAAGAACGAAAGAAAGGGGGTGAGAAAGAAAGAGAAAGAAAGAAAGGGGGGTGAGTGGGAAAGAAAGAAAGAAAAAAGGGGACCAATGAGAAAGGAAAGAACGAAAGAAAGGGGGTGAGAAAGAAAGAGAAAGAAAGAAAGGGGGTGAGTGGGAAAGAAAGAAAGAAAAAAGGGGACCAATGAGAAAGGAAAGAAAGAAAGAAAGGGGGTGAGAAAGAAAGAAAGAAAGAAGAGGGGTGAGTGGGAAAGAAAGAAAGAAAAAAGGGGACCAATGGGAAAGGAAAGAAGGAAAGAAAAGGGGTGAGAAAGAAAGAAAGAAGAGGGGTGAGTAGGAAAGAAAGAAAGAAAAAAGGGGACCAATGGGAAAGGAAAGAAGGAAAGAAAAGGGGTGAGAAAGAAAGAAAGAAAAGGGGTGAGAAAGAAAGAAAGAAAAGGGGCGAGTGGGAAAGAAAGAAAAGGGGTGAATGGGAAAGAAAAAGAAAGAAAGAAAGAAAAAGAAAAGAGGTGAGTGGGAAACAAAGAAAGAAAGAAAAAGAAAAGGGGTGAGTGGGAAAGAAAGAAAGAAAAGGGGTGAGAAAGAAAGAAAGAAGAGGGGTGAGTGGGAAAGAAAGAAAGAAAAAAGGGGACCAATGGGAAAGGAAAGAAAGGGGGTGAGAAAGAAAGAAGAGGAGTGAGTGGGAAAGAAAGAAAGAAAAGGGGTGAGAAAGAAAGAAAGGGGTGAGTGGGAAAGAAAGAAAAAAAGAAAATGGGTGAGTGGGAAAGAAAAAGAAAGAGAAAGAAAGAAAGGGGGTGAGAAAGAAAGAAAGAAGAGGGATGAGTGGGAAAGAAAGAAAGAAAAAGGGGTGAGAAAGAAAGAAAGGGGTGAGTGGGAAAGAAAGAAAGAAAAAGAAAAGGGGTGAGTGGGAAAGAAAGAAAGAAAGAAAAAGAAAAAGGGTGAGTGGGAAAGAAAAAGAAAGAGAAAGAACGAAAGAAAGGGGGTGAGAAAGAAAGAGAAAGAAAGAAGAGGGGTGAGTGGGAAAGAAAGAAAGAAAAAAGGGGACCAATGAGAAAGGAAAGAAAGAAAGAAAGGGGGTGAGAAAGAAAGAAAGAAGAGGGGTGAGTGGGAAAGAAAGAAAGAAAAAAGGGGACCAATGAGAAAGGAAAGAACGAAAGAAAGGGGGTGAGAAAGAAAGAGAAAGAAAGAAAGGGGGTGAGTGGGAAAGAAAGAAAGAAAAAAGGGGACCAATGAGAAAGGAAAGAACGAAAGAAAGGGGGTGAGAAAGAAAGAGAAAGAAAGAAAGGGGGTGAGTGGGAAAGAAAGAAAGAAAAAAGGGGACCAATGAGAAAGGAAAGAAAGAAAGAAAGGGGGTGAGAAAGAAAGAAAGAAAGAAGAGGGGTGAGTGGGAAAGAAAGAAAGAAAAAAGGGGACCAATGGGAAAGGAAAGAAGGAAAGAAAAGGGGTGAGAAAGAAAGAAAGAAGAGGGGTGAGTAGGAAAGAAAGAAAGAAAAAAGGGGACCAATGGGAAAGGAAAGAAGGAAAGAAAAGGGGTGAGAAAGAAAGAAAGAAGGGGGTGAGTGGGAAAGAAAGAAAGAAAAAAGGGGACCAATGGGAAAGGAAAGAAGGAAAGAAAAGGGGTGAGAAAGAAAGAAAGAAGAGGGGTGAGTAGGAAAGAAAGAAAGAAAAAAGGGGACCAATGGGAAAGGAAAGAAGGAAAGAAAAGGGGGCGGATGAGGAAGAAAGGACGGAAAAGGGCGAAGGAGGAAAGACAAAACGCAGCAATGGAAGAAGAGGGGGAAGAGAAGGCGAAGTGAAGGGGGAGGGCAGCAGGCTGAATGTGAGACGAGGGGAGAACGGGGGAAAGATGGGGGGACCGGAAAGAAAAGGGGGAACGAGAAACTCGAGGCTGGAAGGAAAGGAGCGGGAGAAAGGAAGCGAGAGGAGGAGAAGAAAGGCGGAAGGAAAAGGCAAAGGAAAGAGAGCGACTGAGAAGGTCAGGGAAGAGGAAAGGAGGAAACCCACCCCCGAGGGAAGGGAGCCGGCGTTGGGGGGAACCGGCACCCCACACATACCAGCTCCAGCGCGCCCGGCATCTCCTCCGGCAGCTCCTGGCGGCACAAAGAGACAGATGCTAGGGGGTGCTGTGGGGCAGGGAGTGGGGTGGGGGATCAGCAGGGGGCGCTCTCCCCTGGCAGGCAGGGCTGGCCCCAGGGTGGCGCTAGGGGGCGCTGTGGGGCTGGGGGCTCAGCAGGGGGCGCTCTCCCCTGGCAGGCAGGGCTGGCCCCAGGGTGGCGCTAGGGGGCGCTGTGGGGCTGGGGGCTCAGCAGGGGGCGCTCTCCCCTGGCAGGCAGGGCTGGCCCCAGGGCGGCGCTAGGGGGCGCTGTGGGGCAGGGAGTGGGGTGGGGGATCAGCAGGGGGCGCTCTCCCCTGGCAGGCAGGGCTGGCCCCAGGGTGGCGCTAGGGGGCGCTGTGGGGCTGGGGGCTCAGCAGGGTGCGCTCTCCCCTGGCAGGCAGGGCTGGCCCCAGGGCGGCGCTAGGGGGCGCTGTGGGGCAGGGAGTGGGGTGGGGGATCAGCAGGGGGCGCTCTCCCCTGGCAGTGGGCTGGCCCCAGGGCAGTGCTAGGGGGCACTCTGGGGCAGGGAGCTGGGCGGGGGCTCAGCAGGGGGCGCTCTCCCCTGGCAGGGGGCTGGCCCCAGGGCGGCGCTAGGGGGCGCTGTAGGGCAGGGAGGGGGGGCTCAGCAGGGGGCGCTTTCCCCTGGCAGGCAGGGCTGGCCCCAGGGCAGTGCTAGGGGACACTCTGGGGCAGGGAGCTGGGCGGGGGCTCAGCAGGCAGGCCTGGTCCCATTGCCCTATAACCCAGCTCGGATTCAGGGCGGTGTCCCCTGGGCATCTCATGGTCTGGACCCACTGCCGCCTCAGGCCAGAAAGGCAACAGCCTCCCTACACCCAACACATGGGGAAACTGAGGCACAGGGCGGGGGGGGCACACACAGACCCTGCCATCCTGGAGGAGAGAGCACTCGTGGCTGCAGCCAGTGGGTGGGGGGGGGGGGGAGATCACAGATCAGATCAAGGCACAGAAGGGGGTGTGGGTGTGTTATTGTGGGTTTGTGTGTGTGTTTGGACAGTGTTGTATGTTAGAGTGTTATGTGCTTGCATAATAAGTGTGGGTGGGTGTGTATAGTGGGGTGTGTTGGCAGAGCAGTGTGGGTGTGTTTGTGTGTAGCATTGTGTGTAGCAATGTGGGGGGGCTTTGTGTTTAGTGGTGGGGGGCGTAGCAGGGGTGTGCGTCCAGTGGCAGTAGGGGCTGTGTGTGCTCAGCGGTGTGGGGTTGGGTGTGTGTAGCTGTATGTATAGCAGGAGTGTGTTTGTAGAGCAATGTGTGGTATCTGTGTTTGCACAGTTGTGTGTGTGTGTTTTAGAGTTGTGTGGGTGTGTGTGTAGTCTGTAGAGCAGTGTGTGTGTTTGTACAATAGTGTGTGTGTGTTTGCAGAGTGGGCTGTGTGTGTAGTGGGGTTGTTTGCAGAGCAGTATCTGTGTGTGTTGTGGGTGGGTGTTTGTAGGGCAATGTGTGTGTGTAGTGGGTGTCTCTTTGTAGAGCAGTGTGTGTGTTTGTAGCGGGGTGTGTGTTTGCAGAGCACTGCATGTATGTGGCGGTGTGTGCACAGCAGTGTGTGTGTGTGTGTGTGTACATAGTGGGTGTGTGTTTGTAGAGCAGTGTGTGTATGTGTAGTGTATGTGTGTAGCTGGGGGCAGGTTGTGTGGTGTGTGTGTGTAGCTGGGGGGCAGGTTGTGTGGCGGTGCAGTGTGTGTAGCTGGGGGGCAGGTTGTGTGGCGGTGTGGTGTGTGTGTGTGTAGCTGGGGGCAGGTTGTGTGGTGTGCGTGTGTATAGCTGGGAGGCAGGTTGTGTGGCGGTGTGGTGTGTGTGTGTGTAGCTGGGGGCAGGTTGTGTGGCGGTGTGGTGTGTGTAGCTGGGGGGCAGGTTGTGTGGCAGTGTGGTGTGTGTGTGTAGCTGAGGGCAGGTTGTGTGGTGGTGTGGTGTGTGTGTGTGTAGCTGGGGCAGGTTGTGTGGTGTGCATGTGTATAGCTGGGGGGCAGGTTGTGTGGTGGTGTGGTGTGTGTGTGTGTAGCTGGGGGCAGGTTGTGTGGCAGTGTGGTGTGTAGCTGGGGGGCAGGTTGTGTGGAGGTGTGGTGTGTGTGTGTGTAGCTGGGGCAGGTTGTGTGGTGTGCATGTGTATAGCTGGGGGCCAGGTTGTGTGGCGGTGTGGTGTGTGTGTGTGTAGCTGGGGGCAGGTTGTGTGGCAGTGTGGTGTGTAGCTGGGGGGCAGGTTGTGTGGAGGTGTGGTGTGTGTGTGTAGCTGGGGGCAGGTTGTGTGGCGGTGCGGTGTGTGTGTGTGTAGCTGGGGCAGGTTGTGTGGTGTGCATGTGTATAGCTGGGGGGCAGGTTGTGTGGTGGTGTGGTGTGTGTGTGTGTAGCTGGGGGCAGGTTGTGTGGTGTATGTGTGTATAGCTGGGGGCCAGGTTGTGTGGCGGTGTGGTGTGTGTGTGTGTAGCTGGGGGCAGGTTGTGTGGCAGTGTGGTGTGTAGCTGGGGGGCAGGTTGTGTGGAGGTGTGGTGTGTGTGTGTAGCTGGGGGCAGGTTGTGTGGCGGTGCGGTGTGTGTGTGTGTAGCTGGGGGCAGGTTGTGTGGCGGTGCAGTGTGTGTAGCTGGGGAGCAGGTTGTGTGGTGTGTGTGTGTGTGTGTAGCTGGGGGGCAGGTTGTGTGGCGGAGCGGTGTGTGTAGCTGGGGGGCAGGTTGTGTGGCAGAGCAGTGTGTGTAGCTGGGGGGCAGGTTGTGTGGTGTGTGTGTGTGTGTGTAGCTGGGGGCAGGTTGTGTGGTGTGTGTGTGTGTGTGTAGCTGGGGGGCAGGTTGTGTGGCGGTGCGGTGTGTGTGTGTGTAGCTGGGGGGCACGTTGTGTGGCGGTGTGTGTATGTGTGTGTGTGTGTAGCTGAGGGGGGAGGGGCTGTGTAACTGTGTGGGTTTCCCCTCCCCCACCACGTCCTCCCGTCGCCCTCGCCCGTAGCCCAGCCCCTGCCCCCTGTGCCTGCGGGGGGGGGAACGCGGGGGTCCCGGGAGGTCCCGGGCTCGGGGCGTGGAGGGCGCTGGGGGGGGTGTCCCTGGCTGACGGCGCGGGGGTGTGTGGGGAGGGGTCAGGAGGAGCGGCTGGGGCCGGGGGGGCACCAGGCTGGGGGGAGCGGGAGGAGCGGCTGTGGGGGGGGGGTCCCAGGCTAGGGCCGCTGAGGGAGCGAGGAGGGGGCGCTGGGAGGGGCGGCTCGGGGGGGGCTTCCTAGGTTGGGGGAGCCGCTGGGGGGCGAAAGAGCGGCTGGGGGGCCGCTGTGGGGGCGGGCTGGGGGGCCCAGGCTGGGGGCGCTGGGAGGTGGCGGGGGTCCCAGCCTGGGGGGCGGTGGGGGCCGAGGGGGGGCGCGCAGGAGTCCCAGGGAGGCCGTGGGGGGGTCCCAGGCTGGGGGCGCGGGGGGGTTGAGGGGTGGGCGCTGGGGGGCCGAGAGGGGGGTCCCACGCTCGGGGTGGTCCCAGGCTGGAGGCGCTGGGGGGACCGCGGGTGGCGCGGGGAGTCCCAGGCTGGGGGGGGGGCGCAGAGGGGGCCCAGACTGGGGGCGTTGGGGGTCGCAACGGGGCGCGCTGGGGGGCCGCGGGGGGTGCGCAGGGGTCCGAGGCTGGGGGGCGCTGGGGTCCGAGGCTGGGGGGCGCGGGGGGCGGCGCGCTGCGGGGCCGCGGGGGGGGGTGCGCAGGGGTCCCAGGCTGGAGGCGCAGGGGGGCCGCATGGCGGAGCGCGGGGGGGTGCGCAGGGGTCCGAGGCGGGGGGGCGCGGGGGGGTGCGCAGGGGTCCGAGGCTGGGGGGCGCGGGGGGGCGCGGGGGGGCGCGCTGGGGGTCCCGCTCACTCACCCTCGGGGGGCTCCGGGCCCAGGCCCAGGCCGCCAGCACCAGCCCCAGCCCGGCCAGCCCCACGGCGGCCCCCGCCAGCCCCAGCGCCCGCCCGGTCCGCGCCCGCCGCCGCCTGCGCCCCATGGACCCGCCGCCCCTCGCTCCGCCCGGACCGGGCCGGGGCATCGGGGCGGGTCCGTGCGGGGCCGGGCGGGGGCCGGGACAGGAAACAGGCCGGGTGGGGAGCGAGCGAGCGAGACCGTGTGTGTGAGTGTGTGTCAGTCTGTGTATGTGTGTGTGTTAGTCTCTGTGTGTGTGTCAGTCAGTCACTGTGTGTTTGTGTCACAGTGTCAGTCAGTCTCTGTGTGTGTGTGTCTGTGTGTCACTGTCAGTCTGTGTGTGTGTGTCTGTGTGTGTCAGTCAGTCACTGTGTGTTTGTGTCACAGTGTCAGTCAGTCTCTCTGTGTGTGTGTCTGTGTGTCACTGTCAGTCTGTGTGTGTGTGTCTGTGTGTGTCAGTCAGCCTCTCTGTCTGTCATTGTGTGTCAGTCAGTGTGTCAGTCTGTCTCGGTGTGTGTGTGTGTGAGAGGGAGACAGAGAGAGTGTGTGTGTCAGTGAGTCTGTGTGTGAGTGCATCAGAGAGAGTGTCAGTCAGTGTGTGTGTCTCTGTCGGTATGTGTGTGTGGCAGAGAGAGCAGGGTGTGTGTGTCAGTGTGTTTCTGCCTGAGAGACAAGTGTCAGTGTGTCTGTAGCACTCTGTGTGTGAGTGTATCAATGTATGCATGGGTGAGTGTTTGTGCAAGCCATCTCTGGGTGTGCAAGCAAGGCATCAGTGTGTGTGAGAAGCAGAGGAGCCGGCCCAGGGGGGTCGCCCTGCCCCCGACACACACACCAGATCCCGCGTCGGCCTGGCCCCAACAACGAAATCCTGCGACCCCCAACCCAACCCCCCACTCCCCTCCCAGAGCTGGGGAGAGAACCCAGGAGTCCTGGCTCCCAGCCCCCCTGCTCTAACCCACCAGCCCCCGCTCCCCTCCCAGAGCTGGAGAGAGAACCCAGGAGTCCTGGCTCTCAGCCCCCCTGCTCTGACCCACCAGCCCCCGCTCCCCTCCCAGAGCCGGGGAGAGAACCCAGGAGTCCGGGCTCCCAGCGCCCCCCCACTAACCCACCAGCAGGTCTCTGTTGCCCTCTGGTGGCCGGTGTGTGGAACAGCTCCAGGACCCGGATCCGACCCCAGCTGAACAGCTGGTTGACCCCTCCCCGCCCCCTCCCTGACCCCCACATGCCAAGACCCCCCCAGAGACTCGTGCATCTGCCCACTTCCCTCCCCCGCAACATCTGGCGTCCCAGTGCCTCTGGCCAGGCGGCCCCCGGGGGGGCTTGTGAGCCGGTCGCTCCGGATGCTCCGGCCAGAGACCTCCTAGAATTTGGCCCCTGCAAGCAAAAAGCGTCCCGCACTGGCCTCAGTCCCCATATCCAGGGGGCTGCGGGTCGGGAGATAGGGGCACCGCAGAGCTGGGGTGGGGCAGGGGCTATGGGGTCAGAGGGAGGGGCACCGGCAAGGCTGGGCGGGGCAGGGGTCCGGAGTGAGGGCCACCGGCAGAGCTGGGGGGCAGGGGCTATGGGTCGGGACTGAGGAGCACCAGCGGAGCTGGGGGGCAGGGGCTATGGGTCGGGAGGGGCACCGGCAGAGTTGGGGGGGGGGGTCAGTGGCTATGGGTCGGGACTGAGGAGCACCAGCGGAGCTGGGGGGCAGGGGCTATGGGTCGGGAGGGGCACCGGCAGAGCTGGGGGGCAGCAGGGGGTCGGGATCAAACCATGGGGGTGGAAGGATCCTATAGTGGCAAAGGGGTTAAAATAATCCGTGAAAACCACAACGTGACTTGGGCGGGAACCGAACCGGTGTCTCTTACTCCGCAAGCAGCGCCGCTCCCCGCTACATCGACTCGGCTGCTCAACTCCCTTCCCTGGGAAGAGCGACCGCCCCCCGCCGCGCCACATCCTGCCAGTGACGGCGCTAAAACTGGCCCCCAAAACACAACCTCCCTCGTGGCAGCGGTGGGATTCGAACCCACGTCCCCGGAGAGACTGGAGCCTAAATCCAGCGCCTTAGACCGCTCGGCCACGCTACCACTGGCACCTGCCTCCCCCAGCCGGGACTGCTGATGGGTCGGCAACAGGCACAAAAAGCCTCGAACTGGCTCCAGAGGTGCCAAGCCAGATCTGGAGCCAATCCGGATTCCCGGCCTGTGTAAACTGACACCTCTCCACCCGGCCCAGCTGCCGTCCCCTTGACGGGAGACTGATGTGGCTTCTGCACCCTCCAATTACCCCCATAAACCCCCCCAGCGTGACCAATTCGGTATGAAGTAGCACCCATGCGCTACACATCTTGGCCTGAGGCTTTAGGGGAGGGTGGGGAATGATCCGGAGCAGTGTAAATGAGGAGTGGGGGTGCCCCCCTGGAAGACCTCACTGTACCCCCAGGAGTACATGTACCCCCCCACTGGTAAAAACCCAGCTCACCTCTGCTTTCTGCTATAGCTGCATGAAACGAACATGCGGCCACCTCTGGGGCAGGGCAACTGGTTACCCAGGGACCCCTAGCCTGGCACTGAGATGCAGCCACCTCTGGGGCAGGGCAACCGGTTACCCAGGGACCCCTCACCCAGCGCTGAAATGCAGCCACCTCTGGGGCGGGGTGACCGGTTACCCAAGGACCCCTTGTCTGGCGCTGAGATGCAGCCACCTCTGGGGTTGGGAGCTGGTTACCCAGGAACCCCTGGCCTGGCAGTGAGATGGGGCCAGCTCTGGGGCAGAGCAGCTGGTTACCCAGGGACCCCTAGCCTGGCACTGAGATGCAGCCACCTCTGGGGCGGAGTGACTGGTTATCCAGGGACCTCTTGCCCAGAACTGAGATGCTGCCAGCTCTGGGGCAGGATGGGTGGTTACACAGGGATTCCTCGCCCGGCGCTGAGATGCGGCCACCTCTGGGGAAGAGCAGGCGGTTATCCAGGGACCCCTCGCCCAGCACTGAGATGCGGCCACCTCTGGGGCGGGGTGGGTGGTTACACAGGGACCCCTCGCCTGGCACTGAGATGCGCCCAGCTCTGAAGGTGTTGGCGTGAAATCTGCAGGGAATCGTCTCTTCCTACCCTCGCAGACTGTTCAAGAATGGGTGGGATTGCTGAGGGCTCGTCTGCACCCAGGCCCTGCTTGGGCCAGGCCCTGCCTGAACTCTGCCTCTGCCTCAGTTTCCACAGGGGGAAACCAAGGCACAACACAACAAAGGAACTTCCTCCAAAGCCTCCAAGGTAGGCACAAAACCCAGGCGGCCAAGTTCCAACCCGTTACCCCCACTCCCCTCCCAGAGCCGGGGAGAGAACCCAGGAGTCCTGGCTCCCAGCCCCCCCGGCTCTAACCCCCCAGCCCCCACTCCCCTCCCAGTGCTGGGGAGAGAACCCAGGAGTCCTGGCTCCCAGCCCCCCCGGCTCTAACCCACCAGCCCCCACTCGCCTCCCAGAGCTGGAGAGAGAACCCAGGAGTCCGGGCTCCCAGCCCCCACTCCCCTCCCAGAGCCAGAGAGAGAACCCCAGGAGTCCTGGCTCCCAGCCCCCCCGCTCTAACCCACCAGTCCCCATTCCCCTCCCAGAGCTGGAGAGAGAACCCAGGAGTCCGGGCTCCCAGCCCCCACTCCCCTCCCAGAGCCAGGGAGAGAACCCACAAGTCTGGGCTCCCAGCCCCCCTGCTCTAACCCACCAGCCCCCACTCCCCTCCCAGAGCCGGGGAGAGAACCCAGAGTCCTGGCTCCCAGCCCCTCCTGCTCTGACCCACCAGCCCCCACTCCCCTCCCAGAGCCAGGGAGAGAACCCAGGAGTCCTGGCTCCCAGCACCCCTGCTCTAACCCACCAGCCCCCACTCCCCTCCCAGAGTCGGGGACAGAACCCAGGAGTCTTGATTTTTTTCCTCTGGTGTCAGGAAAGACCCTGCCCCCCTTTTCCCCTGCCCCCTCTCTCAGCCCCATGTCCCCCTGTACCAAGCCAGCCCCCACAGAAGCAGCGCCGAGCAGTTTAAAGCACAGCCCCCCCCATCTCTCCAGGGTTAGGGGGAGCTGGCTTGGCCCCCCCAAGGATCCAGTTTTCAGCCCCAGGCCACACCGGTGCCCACCAGCGGTGAGCAGGGCTGCCTCCCAAGCCCTTGGCCCAGGTCTGATTCCTGGCCCACGCAGCTGGGTAAGTCCTTTTCTTTTAAAGGGCCAAGGCCCCTTTCCGCTCCCACTGCAAAAGGGGAGGGGCGGGGAGGCTCCTGCTGTTACTCCAGGGAAACTGAGGCAGAGAGTGCAGGCATGAGGGGCTATAGGCACAGAACTCATTCCTGACACACACAGCAGGGTCACAGAGCCAGGATGCCTGCGTCCTCCAGCTATGGGAGGGGAGTGGGGGCTAGTGGTTAGAGCAGGGGGAGCTGGGAGCCAGGATTCCTCGGTTCTCTCCCCGGCTATGGGAGGGAAGTGGGAGCTGGTGGTTAGAGCAGGGGGGGCTGGGAGCCAGGACTCCTGGGTTCTCTCCCGGGCTCTGGGAGGGGAGTGGGGGCAGGGGGCCAGGACTCCTGGGTTCTCTCCCCAGCTCTAGGAGGGGAGTGGGGGCAGGGGGGGTCAGAGCGGGAGGTCTGGGGGCCAGAACTCCTGGGTTCTCTCCCCAGCTCTGGAAGGGGAGTGGGGGCTGGTGGGTTAGAGCGGGGGGGGCTGGGAGCCAGGACTCCTGGGTTCTCTCCCCAGCTCTGGAAGGGGAGTGGGGGCTAGAGGTTAGAGCAGGAGGGGTCTCTAGCAGGCCAGACCTCCTGTGTTCTAGCACCCACTGGCGTTTGTCCACCCCACACACCCTGCTCGATTCTCGCAGACACAAACACACCTCGATCAAAATTATTAAAACCTTTATTTCCCTCACAAAGGTACAGTTATTTCTCCCTCCATGCAGGGAAGTCAAGCTTGAGAGACACAAAAAAAAAACAGTCATTGGGGGGGGGCTGGGGTATTTACAATCAGTCATTTGCCCCCTGGTGTTGGTGGGTGGAACCGGGGAGCGACCGAGGCTTCCCCCCCACAGTCAAACAGCGCTAGAGGACGTTTCATTAAAAGCCCCGAGCATCCCCTGTAACCGTCCCCCCCCCCGGAGATTTTCTACACTGGTTAAAATCTGCTCTCACATCGCCGGGCGGGCGAGCATCAACCAACACCTAACAGAACAAACAGCTCCAAGCACCGGCAGAAAAAGGCTTCAACTAAGGTATCGAAAGGCCGCTCGCAGTCCTGGCTGTATCACGCCAGGGGGGCGGGAGGGCAATGGCAGCCGTGTGCCCCCCCTGCCAGCTAGGTAGTCTAAATGTATCTACAAAGAATTAAAATGGGGGCCCTGTTTTTTGGGGGTCATGAACCATGTCCGCCCATGTTCCTGCCCCCCTTAGATTGCCCGGTAAGGAATTCAAGGGGGGTCAGCCGCCCAATCCTACCCCAATGGAGATCAGACTCTCCGGGCCCCTGGGATTTCCTGGGGTGACCCCCCACACAAAAAAAATCAGACACTCCTGATTGCAACAGGTGGTCTCCTTGTCCACCCCCCACCCCCATTTCAATGGCTCACCCCCTGAGCTGCAAGGACCCAGGCACTGCACCCCCTCAGTTGTCTTCGTCGCTGTCATCGGGGCTGATGGCCGGGCTGGTGAGGCTGTAGGTCGGCGAGGTGGGGCTGTAGCCGGGCGAGGTCGGGGAGTAGGTCGAGCCCTTGGGCGAGGTGGGGCTGTAGGTGGGCGAGGTGGGGCTGTACTTGGGGGAGGTGGGGCTGTAGGTGGGGCTGGTCGGGGAGTACTTGGGGGAGGTGGGGGTGTAGACGGGAGAGGTCGGGGAGTAAGTCGGCGAGGTGGGGCTGTACTTGGGGGTCGTGGGGCTGTAGGTCGGCGAGGTGGGGCTGTACTTCGGGGAGGTAGGGCTGTACTTTGGAGAAGTAGGGCTATACTTCGGAGAAGTTGGGGTGTACTCAGGCGAGCTGGGGCTGTAGGAGGGGCTGGTTGGGGTGTACTTGGGGCTGGTCGGGCTGTAGCTGGGGCTGCTGGGGCTGTAGCTGGGCGAACTGGGGGTGTAGGTTGGCGATTGCGGGGTGTAGCGGGGGCTGGAGGGTGAGTAGCTCGGAGATGTCGGGCTGTAGCTGGGACTCGTCGGGCTGTAGCTGGGAGAGGTGGGGCTGTAGTTTGGCGAGGTCGGGGTGTAGTTGGGGCTGGTGGGGCTGTAGCTGGGTGACGTCGGGCTGTAGCTGGGGCTGGTGGGGGTGTAGTTGGGGGAAGTCGGGCTGTAATTGGGGCTGGTTGGGCTGTAGCTGGGTGAGGTGGGACTGTAGCTGGGGGATGTCGGGCTGTAGCTTGGGCTAGTGGGGCTGTAACTAGGCGATGTTGGGCTGTAGCTAGGCGATGTTGGGCTGTAGCTGGGTGACGTCGGGCTGTAGCTGGGGCTGGTGGGACTGTAGCTAGGTGACGTCGGGCTGTAGCTAGGACTGGTGGGGCTGTAGCTAGGCGACGTGGGGCTGTAGCTCGGACTGGTCGGGCTGTAGCTGGGTGACGTGGGGCTGTAGCTCGGACTAGTCGGACTGTAGCTGGGTGACGTCGGGCTGTAGCTCGGACTAGTGGGGCTGTAGTTGGGGCTGGTGGGAGAGTAGGAGGGGGACGTCGGGCTGTACGAGGGGGACGTCGGGCTGTAGCTCGGGCTCTGGGGCGTATACCCTCCGGGCGAGCGGGGCTCGTACGCCGGCGACGTCGGGGAGTAGCTGGGAGACATGGCCCCACCTGTGGGGCGGAGGAAGAGGAGAAGGGACTGTTAGAGGAGGGGCAGCGTGGCGGGGGACACGGGCCAAGCACCAACACTCACCTGGTGATGGGACGTAGGGGCTGGAGGGGCCTGGGGAGCCAGGCGAGCCAGGCGTGGGGGACCACGCGGGGGAATAGCCCGGGCTGAAGCCGCTGGCATCGGAGGCGGCACTGGGGGAGAATCCGGCGGCGCCAGGGGTCATGCCGCTGCCTGTGGGGGGCAACAAAGAGGGGTGGGTTAATTTCACCCCCGACATGCAGTAAGGGTGGGGGGGACAGCAGAACCCATCCACTGCCCGCCACGGGATAACTCCCCCCACAACCCATACGCACCAACGCTCGGGGACCAGGCTCCGTAGGCTGGGGTGGCCCCCTGGTTCCAGGGGGTCATGGCGGGCGACATTCCCCCCATGGGGCTCGGGGCCGAGCCGAAGAACATGCCGGTGGCTGCGGGGAAGGACAGCGGAACATTAGAACCGAGAGGAGCAGGGTGACGGAGGGGGAGAGGTGAGCACCAACCCCCTGCCCCCCCCCCCGGCTGGGCGAGAAGCCACCCCCCACCAAAGCCATCCTGCCTTCCAGCCCCCCTGCTCTAACCACCAGCCCCCACTGCCCTCCCAGAGCTGGGGAGAGAACCCAGGCGTCCTGGCTCCCAGCCCCCCCCCTCCCCGCTCCGACCCACCAGCCCCCAACTGCCCTCCCAGAGCCAGGGAGGGAACCCAGGCGTCCTGGCTCCCAGCCCCCCGAGCCGGGGAGGGAACCCAGGCGTCCTGGTCCCAGCACCTCCTGCTCTAACCCACCAGCCCCCACTGCCCTCCCCGAGCCGGGGAGGGAACCCAGGCGTCCAGGGGCAGTACTCACGGACGCCCACGCCCAGCCCAGGGATGTTGGTGGGGATCTCCATGCCGTATTTGCACTTCTCGGCGTCCAGCAGCAGGTCGAAGCAGCCGGTGCCGGCGGGCGCCAGCTGCCCCAGCATGATGTTCTCCGACACCCCCTTCATGGGGTCGCTCTCCCCGTGGGCCGCCGCCTCCATCAGCACGTCCACCTGCAGGGGGAACCGGGGGTCAGGGGCTGTGCCGAGGGGGGAACGCAGGAACCAGGAGCCCCCCACAGCACCCCCTGCTGGGAGGGGCTGGGGTACCCAGGTGCTCCCCACAATAGCCAGCCCCAGTGTCCTGCCCCCACAGTGCTCCCTGCTGGGAGAGAAATAGCCAAAAGCCCCCCCCCAGCCACTCCCCATCCCACCCCCACAGCACCCCCGCCCTGCTCCCCCTGCCGGAGGGCCCCGGCTCACCGTCTCCTCGAAGGAGCACTTCATGAGGGGGCCGGTGTCCTGGCGGTTGACCCCGTGCCGGGTGATGGCCATGAGGTGACCACGGCAGGTCATGGTGTCACAGAGCAGCGCCAGGTGCCGGTAGTTGACATAGGAGCCGTCAAAGGAGATGACGTGGTACAGCTCCCGCTCCAGGGCCTTGCGCACTGCCTCGATGCCCAGCACCTGGGGGGGGTGTCACCGGAGCCCCCTTAGCACAGGGCTCCCTCTGCTGGGGCCAGCAACGGGCCCAGATACTGCAGGGTCTCCACCCTGCCCTAACCACCAGGCCCCACTCCCCTCCCAGAGCCGGGGAGAGAACCCAGGAGTCCTGGCTCCCAGCCCCCCTGCTCTAACCACTAAACCCCACTCCCCTCCGAGAGATGGGGAGAGAACCCAGGAGTCCTGGCTCCCAGAGCCCCCTGCTCTAACCCACCAGACCGCACTCCCCTCCCAGTGCCGGGGAGGGAACCCAGGCGTCCGGACTCACGGTGAAGATCTCCACGATGTCGTTGGAGGTGGTGCGCACGGGGTCCACGTCCTTCTCGCTCAGCACCCGCATGAGGCTGACCCCGTCCGTCTCCAGGATCCACTCCTGCAGGGCCTTGAACTCCCCGTCCTCCGTGATAATGATCTTCTTCTTGTTGTCTGTCTGCGGCAGGTGCATGTACACCTGGGGGGGGGACGGACACAGGGCAGGTCAACACTGCACCCCGGGGGGCTGGCCAGGGCCCCCTCGCCCGGCGCTGAGATGCAGCCACCTCTGTTAATCCAGGGATCCCTTTGTGGAAATGCAGCTGGTTCTGGGGTGGGGCGTGGGAGGGGTTGAACAGCTGCACAGCCATCGTACCAGCAGTTTAGGACGGGAAGTGACGGACGTGGTGCGACTGAAGCTGCAGAGGTCATAGGGAGTGACCCAACGGGATCTCCCCCAACCCCGAGATGGGGCAGGGCCAGGACACCGGGGTTCACACTGGGATTGATGTGACAGTCCCGGGGGTGGGGGGAGGTTCGGTGGCATTCACGGATGAGGACCCTGGTTTCACATCCATGGTGGTGGTGGGCACTGAGGGGAGAGCGCCCCCTACTGAGCCCTTCGCCCGGCTCCTGCAACACAGCGCCCCCCAACTACCCAGAGTGCCCTGGGGCAGGCCCAGTCCAGCTCTGTCACTCCCTTCCCCCCGGCTCTAGCCAAGTTACCCAGAGTGCCCTGGGGCAGGCCCAGTCCAGCTCTGTCACCCCCTTCCCCCCGGCTCTAGCCAAGTTACCCAGAGTGCCCTGGGGCAGGCCAAGCCCAGCTCTGTCACCCCCCCCCCCCCGGCTCTAGCCAAGTTACCCAGAGTGCCCTGGGGCTGGCCAAGCCCAGCTCTGTCATCACCTCCCCCCCCCCCCCCCGGCTCTAGCCAAGTTACCCAGAGTGCCCTGGGGCAGGCTCCCCCCCCACCCCTGGCTCTAGCCAAGTTACCCAGAGTGCCCTGGGGCAGGTCCAGCCCAGTTCTGTCACCCCCCTCCCCCGGCCGGCAGAGGCCCCTCACCTTGCTGATCTGCTCGATGCCCTGCAAGGTCATGTCCGTCAGCATGTTGGACTCGATGCAGCGAAGGAAAACGTCATCGTCCATCTTGTCCACCACCTCCTCCTCCTGCACCGCACAGGGAGAGGGGCTGGGTTAGCGACAGGCAATGCCCCCCCAACCATCTCCCCCCGCCCTGGTGCTGCCCCCCACCCCAGGCACCCACCTCCTGCATCTTGTTCTCGTCGCTGTTCATGATGCGGATCCGCAGCACCAACTTCTCCGCGTTGTCGTCATTGAAGATACAGTTCAAGTCGTCCCCGAAGCCTGCGGCGGGGAGGGGAGCCGTCAGCAGCAGCCCCCTACCCGCCGTGGGTCAGACCCCCAATACCCCTGCGCTCCCTCTTCCCCCAGAGAGCTGCCCCGCCTCATAACCCATCTCCCGCTGTGGGGTGAGTGCCGATTCTTCAGAGGAAGATGGGGGGGAAAACCCCCATGAGTGTCTAATTTTGCATTAATGCTTCCTGACCCCTGTAGACCGAAGCCCTGATGCATGAGAGTGGATTGGAATTTGCTTCAAAGCAGAGCTATGGGGGGGGCGAGGAACACATCTCTGCCCCCCCGGGCTGGGATGGCATGAAGGCTCCTGCCACCTTTGAGGTGTGTGGGGGGAAGACCAGCCCCGTATGTCCCCTCACCGGCATTGATCTTCTCAGCGATCTGCTCCATGGTGAGTTTGCGGTCGGTCATGTGCTTGCGGTCGAGCTCGACCCGCAGCAGCCAGGGCGAGATGCGGCTTACGTCGAAATCGGGCATCTCGTAGTAGACGTTGACCCACTCCTGGTCCTCCGCCACCACCGTGCTCTGCGGGTTGGGGTCATAGTAGATGGCCGTGTTGGCCGTCACCTTGCGCAGGGTGGTGTGCTCCAGCCGGCAGAGGATATCCTGGGGGGGGGGAGAGAGACGGGGTGAGGGGGACCCCACGCAGCATCCCCCCGTCTGCCCCTTCCCGAGCAACACCGGAGCCCCGCGGCGTTACCTTGGCCCGCTCGGCGTCCCGGGCCGACTGCCCCAGCAGGAAGACGGTGAGGGAGGGCGTCTTGGGTTTCTTGGAGATGTTGATCAGCTCCTTGAGCCGGGGGACGCCCAGCGTGACGTTTTTGGCCGAGACACCGGCGTAGTGGAAGGTGTTCAGGGTCATCTGGGTGGCGGGCTCGCCCAGCGACTGGGCCGCCAGGGCGCCCACCATCTCGCCCGGGTGAGCCTGCAGGAGTAGGGGAGACGGCGTCAGACCCGGAGAGGGGGAGGAACCGGCCTGGCGTCCCACCCGGATGGGCCCATCCCGTCCCCCTCTTGTCCTGCGATAGGCCAGCTGCCCCCCCACCCCACACACCGGCTCCGTCCCCCTCCAGCGCTTACGATGGCCTGGTTGAACTTGGACTCGATCTCGCCCAGCAGCCAGTCGAAGGCCTCCCCGCTGAGCCGAAACTCCTCCACCATACGCCGGCTGCACAGCGTGGAGCGCAGGTGGATGTTGAAGAGGAGGGTGGCGTTCTCCTGGGCCTGCCGGCTCAGCGGGTCGTCCCCGTTCACGATCACCAGCTTCTTGCTCAGCTCCTTCACGCCTGGGGGGGGGCGGACACAGCGTGAGACACGCCCCAGGGGTTGCCCCAGCGCCACCCAGGGTCCCCCCAGATCTGCCTCCCTCTCCCAGGCCAAGACAACTCCCCCCTGGCCCCCGGATCCGCCCCCCCGAGCTCGGACACTCCCCCTGGGCCAGGACACTTTTCTCCCTGGCCCCTGGATCTGCCCCACCATCTCTGAGCTGGGACACTTCCCCCCCTAATCCCCCGCATCCAGATCAGACAAGATCAGACCCCCACAGGCCGGTACCCACTCCTCAACCCCCGAATTGGACCCCAGACCACGCCAGATTGGACCTCAATCAGCCCCTGGCCCCTCCAGGCTGGCACACACACCCCGCCCCCCTGAGTCAGCGCCCCCCAGATCGGATCTGGGCCCCTCCAGGCTGGCACCCACCCCCATCCCCGGATCGACCCACAGGCCCCCTGAAGCTGATATCCTCCCCCCCCTTCCCTGATCAGACCAGTCCACAGGCCCCTTCCAGTCCAGTTACCCCCCTGCCTCGCAGCACTGGATCAGACCAGGGGCTCCCCTCCAGGGCTGGTACCCCCCCCTCCCCTCACCAGACTGGCATTCCCCCCGCCCCTGCCCAGGTCAGTTTCAGGGTCCCTGCACAGAAACACACCCCTCCCCGCCAGCTGTGCCCTCGACAGGGCCTGGGGGAGGACCCACCTTCCACCACCTTGATGGGGTGCAGGTCGGAGGGCAGGCGCGCGTTGATGTGGAAGATCTTCTGGGCGTTCCAGATCATGCGAAGCAAATTGCAGGGCAAGACCACCTGTGGGGGGCAGGGGGGCGGAAAACGGGGGCTCAGCACATGACGCAACCCAGAGCCTCCCCCCACACCGCCGGGTCCTGAGGTTTAGAATCAAGAGCAGGGGGCTGGGAGCCCGGACACCTGGGTTCTCCCCCGGGATCTGGTGGTTAGAGCAGTGGGGCTGGGAGCCAGGACTCCTGGGTTCTCCCCCGGGATCTGGTGGTCAGAGCAGGGGGGCTGGGAGCCAGGACTCCTGGGTTCTCTCCCCAGCTGTGGGGGCTGGTGGGTGAGAGCGGGGGTCCCGCTCACCTTGCTGTCGCCGGTCGGGAAGATGACTCTCAGCACCTCGCGGTCCTCCCGCATCTTCTCGAACTCCCTCTCCAGCTCGTTCTGGATGTGCGCGTTGCTCAGGATGTCCTTCACCATCTCCTCCTGCAGGGTGCGCCGCAGCGCCCGCTCATTGGTGTAGTCAAATTTGAACCTGGGGGCGGAAGGGCCAGGAGTGAGAGCTGCTGGGGGGGGCCTCCCCACACACCCACCCATGGGAGCTGCTCCCTCACACCCCTCCCTCCCTCTGGGGTGGCCACCTCTGGGGCGGGGCAGCCGGTTACCCAGGGACCTCTCGCCCAGCACTGAGATGCAGCCACCTCTGGGGCGGGGCGGCTGGTTACCCAGGGATCCGTTGCCCGGCGCTGAGATGCAGCCACCTCTGGGGTGTGGAGCTGGTTACCCAGGGATCCCTTGCCCGGCACTGAGATGCAGCCACCGCTGGGGCAGGGGGAAACAGCGCCCCACACGCCCAGGGCGACGTTCACTCACTTCTTCTCGAAGGCCTTGTTGGAGGGCTTGAGGGTGGCCAGGTTCTGGAACTCCACGCTCTCCCCGGCCAGCCCGTCCTCGCCGTAGCGCAGCTGCACCACCTGGTTGATGGAGTTGCGCACGGTGGCGTCGTATTTCACCATCACCGACTCCATGGATTTGATCAGCCGCCGCTGGATGTATCCTGGGGAGGGGGCAGTGGGTGTCAGCAGGGGGGGCAAACATCTTGGGCACTGCCCGGTAGATATCCCCAAGCAGCACCCTGGCACCCCCATATTCACCCCCCATGAGTTCTCAGTACACAAGGGACGCTGACTTGGGCGACGGATCCTTCCAACAAGCTGGAAGAAACCGGAAAAAGTGGGGACGCTCCCCCCACAACTCGACACCCACCTGGGGAACCAGGACTGAAGTGGGGGGTCCCCACTGGAGGGAAACCAGATGTTCCGATTTGGGGGGGGTCTTTTTCTTAGGCAGACACCATCAAGGAAGCTGAGCTGGGCGCAAACGTCTGTGTGAGCGCAGGACCTGGAGGAGTTTGCAGCTTGTTGCAGCACCCCAGTGCGAGAGCGACACCCCCAGCCCCCCGGGGGCCACGGCTCACCCGTCTCGGCTGTCTTGACAGCCGTGTCGATGAGGCCCTCGCGCCCGCCCATGGCGTGGAAGAAGAACTCGGTGGGCGTCAGGCCGGCCAGGTAGGAGTTCTCCACGAAGCCCCGGCTCTCCGGCCCGTAGTCGTCCTTGATGAAGTGGGGCAGCGTGCGGTGCTTGAAACCGAACGGGATCCGCTTCCCCTCCACGTTCTGCTGCCCCACCACGGCAATGACCTGGGGGGGGAAGGGGGGGGAGTGACCCTGGTGCCGACCCCGGTCCCAGCACCAAGCCAGACCTGGGTCTCCCCCTCTTCACCCAGCCCCCTACCCCCGTCTCCGCTCTCGCCCATTGGCCCCCGGGGTGGAGCCCCACAGACTGAGATCACCCCCCCCCACTGTGATGGGGGACTTCACAGCCCCCCTGCCCACCATGATCTGCACCTGGGACCGAGGGGCTGGCTTGATTCCCATGCTGGGGGCTGCCCCAGCTCCCGGCTCCACACACACAATTCCCCAAATCTGGCTGCGGGGGCCCCACGCTGCTTTCCTCCCCACCCCCACAGATCCTGAAGGGAGACAAGGTGATAAACTAGCACTGAATGGGCGGGACTGGAAGAGAGCCCCTCCCCCAACAAAGGGGTGGGGCTGGGAGAAGGCCCCTCCCACCATCTCAATCCAGGGGGCAGTGCCAAAAGGCCCCTCCCACCTCCCCAACCCAGAGCATGGGGCTGAGAGAAGGCCCCTCCCACCATTGCAATCCAGGGGGAGGGGCTCAGAGAAGGCCTCTCCCACCTCCCCAATCCAGGGGGAGGGGCTCAGAGTAGGCCCCTCCCACCATCTCAACCCAGGGGAAGGGGCTCAGAGAAGGCCCCTCCCACCTCCCCAACCCAGGGGGAGGGGCTCAGAGAAGGCCCCTCCCACCTCCCCAACCCAGGGGGTGGGGCTGAGAGAAGGCCTCTCCCACCTCCCCAACCCAGGGGGAGGGGCTCAGAGAAGGCCCCTCCTACCTCCCCAACCCAGGGGGAGGGGCTCAGAGAAGGCCCCTCCCACCTCCCCAAAGCAGGGGGAGGGGCTCAGAGAAGGCCCCTCCCACCATCTCAACCCAGGGGGTGGTGCTGGAAGAAGGCCCCGCCCACTCCCAGCAGTAAGGCACCAAGGCAGCAGCCAGTCCACAGGTTCTAGCCCCGGCTGGGCTGGCAGCGCCCACCTGGGAGATGTTGATCTTGGAGCCCTTGGCCCCCGACACCACCATGGATTTGAAGTTGTTGTACTCGGACAGGGACTTCTGGGCGGAGGAGCCGGTCTTGTCGCGGGCGTCGTTCAGGATGCGGTTCACCTGGTTCTCGAAGGTCTGCCGCAGCGTGTTGCCCGGCGTGGGCTCCAGCTCGTTGTTGTGAGCCTTCTCGATCACCTGGGGGCGGCACGGGGTGAGCGCTGGAGGGCACGGGGTCCCCAAAGCCAGCTTCCATGCCCCCCGCCACCCCACAACCCAGCCCCCTGTGGGCCCCTGAAACCCAGCCTCCATTTCCCCCAGACTCAGCCCCCAGACCCCTCCACTGCCCCCCCCGAAACCCAGCCTCCACTGCCCCCAAACCTAGCCCCCCACGGCCCCCTGAAACCCAGCCTCCACTTCCCCCAGACTCAGCCCTCAACCTAAAACCCAGCCCCCAGGCCCCTCCACTGCCCCCAAACCTAGCCCCCCACGGCCCCCTGAAACCCAGCCTCCACTTCCCCCAGACTCAGCCCTCAACCTAAAACCCAGCCCCCAGGCCCCTCCACTGCCCCCAAACCTAGCCCCCCACGGCCCTCTGAAACCCAGCCTCCATTTCCCCCAGACTCAGCCCTCAACCTAAAACCCAGCCCCCAGGCCCCTCCACTGCCCCCCCCGAAACCCAGCCTCCACTGCCCCCAAACCTAGCCCCCCACGGCCCTCTGAAACCCAGCCTCCACTTCCCCCAGACTCAGCCCTCAACCTAAAACCCAGCCTCCAGACCCCTCCACTGCCCCCCCCCGAAACCCAGCCTCCACTGCCCCCAAACCTAGCCCCCCACGGCCCTCTGAAACCCAGCCTCCACTTCCCCCAGACTCAGCCCTCAACCTAAAACCCAGCCTCCAGACCCCTCCACTGCACCCCACCCCTCCACTGCCCCCAAGCCCAGCCCCCATACCCCTCCATTGCCCCCAAACCCAGCCCCCACTTCCCCCAAACCCAGCCCCCATACCCCTCCATTCCCCCAAACCCAGCCCCCACTTCCCCCAAACAGCCTCCAGACCCCTCCACCGCATCTCTCACCCCTCCACTGCCCCCAAACCCCGCCTCCACACCCCTCCATTGCCCCCAAACCCAAAACCCAGACTGCACCCCCTGAAACCCAGCCTCCACTTCCCACGGACTCAGCCCTCAACCCAAAACCTAGCCCCCAGGCCCCTCCACTGCCCCCCCGAAACCCAGCCTCCACTGCCCCCAAACCCAGCCCCCCACGGCCCCCTGAAATCCAGCCTCTACTGCCCCCAGACTCAGCCCCCGACCCAAAACCCAGCCTCCAGGCCCCTCCACTGCCCCCAAACCCAGCCCCCAAAGCCTTCACATCCAGCCCCCCACAGCCCAACCTCCACTGCACCCCCTGAAAGCCAGCCTCCACTGCCCCCAAATCCAGCCTCCACAACCCTCTACTTCCCCCAAACCCAGCCCCCACTTCAACCAAACCCATAACCCAGCCTCCAGGCCCCTCCTGCCCCCAAACCCAGCCTCCACACCCTTTCACATCCAGCCCTCCACTGTCCCCAAACCCAGCCCCCCAAGGCTCCCTGAAACCCAGCCTCCATGCCCCCCCACAACCCAACCCCTGCATAGTCCCCCAAAACCCAGCCTCCACGCCCCTCCATTTCCCCCAAAACCCAGCCTCCACTGCCCCCAAAACCCACCTTCCTCAGTCCTCCACAGCTCCCCAAACACCAGCCTCCATTGCTCCCGAAACCCAGCCCCACTGCCCTCCAAATCGCAGACCCCCCTACAGCCCCCAGAGCCCATCCACCATTCCACACCTCAAACCCAGCCCCCCACTGTCCCCCCAAACCCATCAACACCCCCCCAAGCCCCAAAATGCAGACACAAACCCCTCCCAAACCCCAGCACAAAGGGGCCAGGCTGGCTCCCCCTCCCCCACTGTGCTCCCCGATCCTGCCCCCCACATCCCTGGCACCTCTATGACATCCTGCTTGGCTTTCTTGATGGTGTTCTGAATGTCCTGGTAAGTCTTTGCGTCAGCGATGGAGTCCCCAATGCCGATTGTGTGACCTGGGGGGGGGGGGGGGGAACAGTACCGTCAGATCTGGCCCCCCACCCTGTCCTGCTGAGCACCAGGCCGGCCCCAGCAGGACCCATCCACGAGGAATGGGCAGAGGAGATTTCTGGACTCCCAAGGCACATGACAGACCTGGGGTCCCACCTCCAGAAAGCAGCAGTGTAGGCTAGGGCTGGGAGCCCGGATGCCTGGGTTCTCTCCCCAGCTGTGGGAGGGGAGTGGGGCCTGGTGGTTAGAGCAGGGGGGCTGCGAGCCAGGACATCTGGGTTCTCTTCCCCGTTCTGGGAAGGGAGTGAGGGCTGGTGGGTTAGAGCAGTGGGGGCTGGGAGTCAGGACTCCTGGGTTCTCTCCGCAGGTCTGGGCGGCGAGTAGGGGTTGGGAATCAGGGTGCTTCCTGACATCGGGCGATCCCCCTTTGTCTCTCAGACCGGAAGGCGTTCTGTGCACGGACTATCTCCCTCTGTGAGGTGCCCGGTCCGACAGGGCCCCGATCTCTGTCCTGGGTGGGGAGTGAGTTCATGCTGTGCCCAGGCTTACAGGGGACCCCCGGTCACCCCATACCACATAGAAGCAGCCAGCCCTTTCTGCAGGAGCCCCGTCAGCAAGGTGCCGGAACAGGGCACTTGCCAGGTGAGCCAGGAGCAGGCACTCAGGGGCAGGAAGCCCCCCGCAGACTCACCCTCGATGAGCAGCCAGTTGTTGATGACCGTCTGGATGTTGCTGTAAAAGAGGCGGGTGGTGTCGTGGCCCATCTCCAGGTAGGAGATGTGGACCAGGGAGCCTGCCGAGGTACCGAGCGATTTCTTACACAGGATGCCCATGATCAGCTCCCCGTTCTCCACGATCACCTGGGGGGAGAGGAGGCAGGGCAGTCAGATCGCATCGGATCAGCCGCGCCTGGCTAGGTAGAGGAGCCTCGCGAAACAGAAACCTCACAAGATAACCCCATGCCCCGGGAACTGGTTCTATATTAATGGGGATCTGCCTTGATTGGTTTGCGATCCCTTATGATCGATTCATAGATTCACAGACTAAGGTCAGAAGGGACCACTATGATCTAGTCTGACCTCCTGCACAACGCAGGCCCCAGAATCTCACCCACCCACTCCTGGAACAACCCCCTAACCTACGTCTGAGTTACTGAAGTCCTCACATCGTGGTTTGAAGACCTCAAGCTGCAGAGAATCCTCCAGCAAGTGACCCATGCCCCACGCCGAAGAGGAAGGCGAAAAACCTCCAGGGCCTCTGCCCATCTGCCCTGGAGGAAAATTCCTTCCCGACCCCAAATATGGCGATCGGCTAAACCCTGAGCATGTGGGAAAGACACCAGCCGGCACCCAGGAAAGAATTCTCTGTAGTAACTCAGATCCCATCCCATCTAACATCCCATCACAGACCACTGGGCGTATTTACCTGCTAATAATCAAAGATCAATTAATTGCCAAAATTAGGCTCTCCCATCATCCCATCCCCTCCATAAACTTATCAAGCTTAGTCTGGAAACCAGATATGTCTTTTGCCCCCACTGCTCCCCTTGGGAGTCTGCTCCAGAACTTCACTCCTCTAATGGTCAGAAACCTTCCTCTAATTTCAAGGCTAAACTTCCTGATGGCCAGTTTATGTTCAAATCCACCTCTCGTCGTGAAATCCATTGATTTCTGGTTCATTTCAAACCCCCGTTTGTATAGAAAGCTGCATCCATCTCCCGCCACAGGAGAGAGGGGGCGAGTTTTCTGAGCTCTCGCGGTGCAGATGGGTGTATGTGGCGCAAGCCAATATAAATTTGGGGTTCACACGTGTCTCAGTGTGGGGGAGTCACTCCCACTTCCTGTGATATACCGTGACTCTCAGCTAGCTGGTAACACCGAAGGTTTATTATCCGACAGGAACGCAGTCCAGACCAGAGCTTGGAGGTACAGACAACAGGACCCCTCGGTCAGGTCCATCTTGGGGCAGGGAGGCCAGAGACCCTCTGCCCTCCCTCCATTTCCCCAGCCAGATCCGAACTGAAACTCTCCAGCCCCTCCTCTGCCTTTGTTTCTTTCCCCGGCCAGGGGCCACCTGATCTTTGTTCTCCAACAGCACCTTGCGCCGGGGAGGGGCCCAGGCCATCGGTTGCCAAGAGACAGGGTGTTGCCCATTCTCTGCGCAGACACCACCACACTGGCCCTCTAGGACTGCGCAACAATCACACGCCCTTATCCCACCACCTAGGTACTTAAAGGCATAGGGGAAACTGAGGCATGACAGCAAGTCACATTAAAAGCGGTGCCCATCTCCCGCTGCGTGAGGGAGGTTGCGCATTTTCTGAGCTCGCGCAGTGCAGATCGGTCCGTACAGTGCAAGCCAATATAATTTGGGGTTCACACACACAGGAACACTGGCATCTCCCTAGCGGAGTCCTCCCACAGAGAGCCGATGGGGAGACACTGTGATTCGACAGCTGGGGGGGTGAGCTGGAACAGGGCTTGAGAGCCGCTCAGGGGCACCCCGGGGTGAACCCAGCACCCCGTCCCGGGCAGGTACCTTGGTGTCGCCGGGCGAGATGTGCTTGTAGGGCCCGCTGTCCTCGTCGTCGGGGTGGGTGCTGTGCGTGCGGATGCAGTTGATGTGGCCCGGGATGATGAGGGAGAAGATCTGTTTGCCCGTCCAGAGCGGGCGGGGTTTGAGGATGGCCGGCTGGGGCACCTTGCCGTCCCACGTGGACAGGAACATGAGCAGGTTCATCACCTCGCCCTGGCGAGACAAGGGGGGAGTGTTGGGGTGGGGGAGGAGATGCTGGCCCAGCCCTCTCCCGGCCCAGCGCCCCCCCCCGCGATTTGCACCCGGCCGCCCGCTCACCCGCTCCAGGAAGACGTCGCGTTTGGTGAACTTGCGGACGGCCGTGAGGGTGTCCTGCACGATGCCCATGACGGGCCGGTTGGACTGGGGGGTGACGATCATGCGGGGCACCATAGCCAGCTCCTGGATCTCCGCCCGGGTCTCCAGCGATTGGGGCAGGTGGAGGTTCATCTCGTCCCCGTCGAAGTCGGCGTTGTAGGGAGTGGTCACGCTGGGGGGGAGGGGAGCCCGTGAGGGGGGGCTGTGCCTGGCAGATCAGCCCCCCACCCCCATGGGAGCAAGCCGGGGTCACGTTGGGGGCTGGGTTAACAGACCCCTATTCGCTCCATCGGCACCCCCACAGCTTGGGGGGCTCCCACACACATGGGGTGCCACCCGGATGAGGTAGGGAGGTACCGGGGGGGGGGAGGGGACTCTCACCTGAGGTTGAGGCGAAAAGTGGACCAGGGCAGGATTCGCACCCGGTGCCCCATCATGGACATCTTGTGCAGCGTGGGCTGCCGGTTGAAGATCACTATATCCCCGTCGCACATGTGTCGCTCCACCTGGGGGGATGGGGGGGGTGAGTCCCCAGCCTCCTGAGATCCCACCCCCAATCCCCTGCTCCAGCCTCCCACCCCCCGAGATCCCATCCTGCCCAGACCCCACCCCTCTCCTCCAGCCTCCCACCCCGAGATCCCACCCCACAGACCCCACCCCTCTCCTCCAGCCTCCCACCCCGAGATACCATCCTGCCCAGACCCCACCCCTCTCCTCCAGCCTCCCACCCCTCGAGATCCCATCCCCAACCCCTTCCAAGCCCTCGTCTCACTTCCACACCCCTCCCCACCCAAACTTCCCGAGACCCCTCCCCCCATCCCCACCCACCCAACACCCTCCTACCCCAGACCCCCCATCCCCTCCCCACAACGGCCTCCCACTCCAGAGACCCCATGCCTCAACCCTCCCCAGAGAACACCTCCCAACACCCTTCCCCCAACCACCACACCCGATACCCACTCCCCAATCTGAACCACACACCATGCCGCCCCCGAACCGCCCAACCCCATACATCCCTTCCCAATCAGACCCCCTCCACATCCCTCCCCCCTTTTAAGGTATGGAAACCCCCTCTGCAGCCCCCACCAGGGTGATGGGCAGGTCCTCTGGGAGATCGGGGAACCTATTGCCCTGAAAGCCAGGCACTGACTCCCATCTGGGGGCGCTCGATTCCCCCCCCGGCCTCCCCGGGCCAGGCCCAGCCTGCAGCCGCTCTACACTCCCCGGCCACGCCCACCTTGTAGCCGATTTGCAGGTGGAGGTCACTGGGCTTGGGGTGGAAACGCAGGTCGATGCGGTCGCCGTTGTCTCGGATGATGTACTTGGCCCCCGGGTACTGGCTGTTGCCCCTGCGTACCAGCTCCTGGAGCCTATGGTGGAGGGAGCGACAGAGGCATTAGCTGCGGGGGGCGGGGGAGATCTGGGCCCTCCCCTCCCCTAGCCCCACCAGGCTCGCCGGCTGCCCCACCTGTCGATGTTGAAGGGCGTAACGATCTCGGCAAAGGTCATGTTGGCGGCAATGGAGCGGGGCACCCCCACCTGATCGATAGAGAGGTTGGGGTCCGGGGTGATGACCGTCCGGGCGGAGAAATCCACCCGCTTTCCCATCAGGTTCCCCCGCACACGCCCCTCTTTCCCCTTCAGCCGCTGCTTCAGGGACTTGAGGGGACGCCCCGATTTCTGCATAGCCTGCCGGAGGAGGGAAAGGAGGGGGTTAACTGGGCTTGCACACAGATTAGCGGAGCAAAGGGGGGGCACCCCCACCCCGGGTAAAGCAGGGCACACAGGAACCACCGTCATCATTAATGTAGAGGTGCTGCCCACCAAGACTACAAGTCCCAGCATGCAACACTGGGCAGCCAGGCAAGCCAGAGACCACAAATCCCAGCATGCAATGCCGCACCTAAGCCAATGGGCAAAGCAGGGACACCTCCCTGCATGCAATTCTCCCTTACAAGTCAAACCAACTACAATTTCCAGCATGCAATGCTTGGCTGCACAGCATTGCATGCTGGGATACACAGTCTCTGGATTGGCTTATAATGCAGCATTGCCTGCTGGGATTTGGCACACAATGCACCATCTCAAGGAGCCCACGAAGACCACAAATCCCAGCATGCAAGGCTTCATCTTTTCCCAATTGATGATAGGATCCAGCAGGACATGTCCCAGCATGCAATGCTCCATCATTATAAAAAATTACAAATCCCAGCATGCAGTGGTCCATCATAATCAAAAGAAAGTACAAATCCCAGCAGGCAATGCTCCATGTTTTCCCAAATTGGACTGAATGCATGGGGTAAAACGTCCCAGCATGCAATGCTTTATCACTGGCTGAGCAGAGCAGCAGGACTATGGAGACGACAAACCCCAACTCGCAACCAGCAGGGGCACAGACTGCAAGTCCCAGCATGCACGGCACTGCCAGGCTACCAACGCAGCGAGGAGAGCCAGGCTCACCCGGGGCAGGCCAGGCAGCTCGTTGTCCACCATGGTGGCCACATGGAACTGGAGCAACTTGACGTCCTCGGCGATGACGTGGGCGGCCGCCCCGTTCTGCTCGTTGCGCCGCAGCTGGTTGTTGATCTTCACCACATCCGCCAGCTTGTGGGTCAGATCGTCCTGAGAGAGGGGAGACAGCAGGAGTCAGGGAACAGTCCCGCCCCTCTCCCAGCATTGGGAGAGAACCCAGGAGTCCTGGCTCCCAGCGCCGCCTGCTCTGACCCACCAGCCCCCACTCTCCTCCCGGAGCCAGGGAGAGAACCCAGGAGTCCTGGCTCCCAGTCCCCCTGCTCTAACCCACCAGCCCCCACTTCCCTCCCAGAGCTGGGGAGAGAACCCAGGAGTCCCGACTGCCACCCGGGGCTGACCTGGTTCCTGGCCGAGCCCTGCATGACCACGGCGGGCCGGACAGAGAGCGGGGGCACGGGCAGGACGGTGCAGATCATCCACTCGGGCCGGGCGTACTTGGGCTCCATGCCCAGGATGAAACACTCCTCGTCCGAGATGCGCTTGAAGATCTCGTGCACCCGCTCGGGGCTGAGCAGGATTTTCTTCTCCTGCGAGTCCTCGTTGACGTGTTTCCACTCGGCGTAGAGCTCCAGCCCGGTGCGCCGGATGCGGGGCTGGTACCGCCCGCAGCCGCCGTGACCCTGCGGAGGGGAGGGAGGTAGTCCCAGGGTCAGGGCCAGCCCAGCGTGGTCCCTGCCCTGCTGCGGTCCCTCTGTGACTTGATATGACGTTCTGAAAATATGCTAATTTATGCTCCGTTTGCTTACAAGGGTACGTCTAGACTAGTGTTCGATGCATCGGGGATCGATGCGCCGCGTCTCGTCGGGACGCGACGCATCGATCCGCGAATCGATGCCCCTACTCCACCTCGGTGGGAGGAGGAAGCGGCAACGACGGGGTAGCCGTGCCTGTCAACTCGCTGCCGTGAGGACGGCCAGGGAAGTCGAACTAAGATACTTCAACTTCTAGCTGCTGTTACGTCTCTTAGTTCGAACCCCGCCCCCCCAGCTAGTGTAGCCCAGGCCTCAGTTTCCCTATGCTGGCAAGTGGGTAATGAAATCTTACAGTGCCATGTGACCGGACTCGGACTCCATCTTTAACCCAGTGCTTTTCCATTTAGGAGGGGTGGGGCCAGAGGATTCCCACCTTGTGCAAAACCTATGTAAGGAGGTGGAACAGAACAAAGGGGGCTGCAGTCACGAGAAATCCCCCAGCTACCACCTGAGCTGGAACAAGGGCTGTGCGAGGGGAAAGGATCGGGCCCAGACTAGGAAGGGGTCCGGGCTGTAAAAGACGCTTAATGAAACATCTCTGAGAGTGAGATTTACCTGTATTCAGTTTCTTAATGTATTAGGCTTAGACGTGCGTGTTTTGTTTTATTTTGCTTGGTAACTTACTTTGTTCCGGCTGTTATTACTTGGAACCTCTTAAATCCTCCTTTTTATACTTAATAAAATCACTTTTGTTTATTACTAAAGCCGAGTAAGTGATTAATTCCTGGGGGAGCAAACAGCTGTGAACCTCTCGCTCTCAGCATTATGAGGAGGTGAACAATTTATGAGTTTACCCCGTATAAGTTTTATGCAGAGTAAAACGGATTTATTTGGGGTTTGGATCCCAATGGGAGCTGGAGGTCTGGGTGCTGGAGACAGGGGCACTTCTTAAGCTGTTTTTGGTTAAGCCTGCAGCTTTGGGGGGGACATGGTTCAGGCCTGGGTCTGGGTTGCAGCAGGCTGGTGTGTCTGCCACAACCAGGCAGGGTTCTGGAGACCCACGCTGGCAGGGAAAACAGGCTCAGAGGGAGTCTCAGCGCATCAGGTGGCCGTTCCCAAGGTCGGTTTCTACGACCCAACCCCGTCACACCCTCTCTACCTTCTCCTTGGTCAGGTCCTCGTCGCCGTCCGGCTGCTCCACCCCGAACTTGTTGTCCATCTCCTCCCCACCTTCACAGATGTTCTTGCCTTTGCAAAGGTCGTAGACGTGGGTCAGGCGCTTTTTGGGCTGCCCCTTCGACTTGCCCAGGATGTCCTTGATTTTTGGGTTGTTCTGCAGCGGGGGAGACACGGCAGGGGGTGAGACCCAGGGAACCCCGAGATCCCCGGATTCACAGAGAGGGGCATGGCGAGGTGGGTGGTGATGGGTCCCCAGGGGATGGGTCTACAGCAGAGGTCCCCAAAGTGTGGGGGGCACAGCAGGGGGCAGGCCAGCCCCCACAAGGGTGGGGAGGGAGCGCCACCTAGCCCCTCCTCGTCCCACAGCTCTGTTCCGGTCCCATCCCCAGCCATGTCTCAGCCCCCTTACCCCTGTCCCCATTCACCCACCCCACCTCCGAGCCACGTGCCTGCCCTTGACCCCTAAGAGACTGCACCCCTGCCCCCAGCCCTGTTCACATCCCAACCCCACCCTGGAGCCTCCCCCTCCCAGATCCACCCCCAGCTGCAGCCTCGGCCCCATTACTCATCTGTGTCCTCGTGCCCTGCCAGGCATGGACCAGGCTAACGGGGGGGGGGGGGGGTGACCCTCAAACGCTTGGGGACTGCTGATCTATGGTCTTACAGAGCAAGTGGGAGCGGAGGAAGGACTCGTCTCAGGGTGGGGAGGGGGCTATCAAAAGGGGGGAAAATTGTACTGCCACCCCCCAGCCGTGCCACAGGGTCCCGCGGGGAGGGGGGTCGGCTCACCGAATCCACCAGCAGCTTGGAGCAGAAGAAGCAGACGCAACGCAGCACCTTCATGGTCTTGCCCAAGAAGCCCACGTGGAAGACGGGCTTGGCCAGCTCGATGTGGCCGAAGTGGCCCGGGCACTCGGTCATGTTCCCTGCGGGGAGAGCAGCCCCTGGTGAGCACCACGGCACCCCAGAAACACCCACGCCGGGGGCACCCCCATGCCCGGCAGGTGGCCAACCCAGCAGGTGCCTGCCTGGGAATGTTTGGGTCTTAGGGGGCAGGGAATGGGGCCTGTCATCTCTAGGGGGCGCCGGCTCCCATCCGGCCCCAGGGTAGGGACAGGCTGGCTCAGGGGGGCAGGGATCTCAGCTCCTGGGGATGCCAGGCTGACATCTCGCCCCACACCGCCCTCAGGAGCAAGGTCTTTCGGTCTCACCTGCACACGTCTGGCACCTGCCCGTCTTCTCGATCACTCCTTGCCGGGGGTCCATCAAGCCCCCTAGCTTGGGGCGGCCCCCCTCCGTCGTCTCGGGGTACTTGATCCCCCCCTCCGTCACCGACATCCGTTTCTGGGAGGGTGGCAAAATGGAAACGGAGGGTCAGGCTTGTGCGGGAAGCGGCACCACGCCCAGGGGAAACTGAGGCAGGCGCCGGCATGGCAGCGCAGGGTGGGCAGCCTGGGTGACACTGCATCTGGAGGGCTTATGGACTATGAGAAGCCCAGAATGTTTCATGGTGGCTCCGACCACTATCCCAATATCCTGTCTCCAGCAATGCCCCAAAGCACAACAATTCACCCCGTTGGTTTGCATCCTCATAAAACCCGCTAGGATTCCTGTCAACACCTCGCAGTTTGCAATGACTGCCTCCATTTCATGTGGCATGGAGTTCCACAGGTTAATTTGCATCGGCTAAGCCTCCCACCCCCAGCACCAACCTATAATTAACCTGCCAGGGCTTTCAAACTTAATCAGATGAGGATCTTCAGAAAGCTAAATCAGTGGCTCCCGATAAGACAAGGAGCTGGTAACTTTGCATTGTTTACTGATCGCATTTTAGCAGCAAGGGCTAAGATAAATTAAGGACCCATCCCAAACCCCCTTGCAATTTGCCGTTGTAAGATTTAACTAATCATATTGTGAGCTGCTACGCATGACCCTAAACAGAAAGCTGTGTCTAAAACTTTCTGAAAACTCCTTTAATACCAGCATTTGCCTCTGACTAGATTTTTCGGTTACAATTTTTCAACCTGCCTTCACTGCGAACAGCGCTTAAAAATTACTGCGCCAGGAAAGCGGGCGCTCAGACCATTTCGGATATTTGAGCACGGTTATCTCTTCGTACGGCCAATTTCACAAGCCGCCCCGTGGAGGAAAAACATTGAAAGGTGGCTGGAAGATCACAAAATTTGGCAGGATTCGAGCAGAGGTCCTACACTTGAAATGGCTTGGAATTGATTTTTTTTTTTTCAAATCGTATTGCATTGCCAGTTGGTGGCGTCACTTCCAAATCGATCTGAGTCAGACCAAAGGTCCATCTAGCCCAGTATCTGTCTTACCACAGCGGCCAACGCCAGGTGTGTATTATGGGAATAAGTAAATAACTTTTCCTTATCCACTTTCTCCACATCACTCATAATTTTATATACCTCTATCATATCCCACCTTAGTCTCCTATTTTCCAAGCTGAAAAGTCCCAGCCTCTTAAATCTCTCCTCATGTGGGACCCGTTCTAAACCCCTAAACATTTTAGTTGCTCTTCTCTGAACCTTTGCATATAACGCTCTGCGACCCGCGTCCAAAAATGTTTTGAAGAAATTAAACCAGAAATATTTGCACCACAATTCCCTGTCTCCCGTTCCATCCCGGTGTATTAAAACTGCACGTCGACACAATCGGTGTGAAATGGTCCCCAAACACCACCACTGGAAAAGTGTTACAAAGATCAAGGTTGCTCCCAGCGTCCAGGAACAAACTGCCCAGAACATCCAATTTCGTGCCGAGTCGTACACCTGTCTGTCCCTGCCCATATTCCACAGCTGGCCCCCCATGATCCCAGTCGCAAGCACCCCCAAAACTTGGTCCCACTTTTCCACACCCTTAATTAGGTTATGTAGCCATAAGAGTCCTTCGCTTCCAAGTGTACTCAAAACCCCAGTTATGTCATGCCCCGTCAATTTCCCGTACCCCTTAGCTGTTCCGTGTACCCCAACTCCGGTATATACACTCCCCACCCCTCTGCTGCCCGTGTAGACCAACTCCCCCACACGTGCACCCCCCCCAAAGCGCGTCACCCCAAATGTATTGCCTATGCCTTGTTTATAATGCAGACGCTACCAAAGAGGACTCGGGTCTGTGTACACTCCTCTCGCACACTGCAAGGGCCCCACAGGCCCCTTCACTCTGCACAGCACCTCCCCAATGGTCCCTCACTCCAATGCATCCCCCTAACAGCATCACTGGGCAATGCAGGCCCCCAGATAACACTACACTGTGGTATGTGCCCCCATTTCACTGCACAGCACCTCACTCACTGGAACGTGGTAAAATGTGGGGTACAGCAAGTCCCCTAGATACCACTACGCTGTGCATCCCCCCAATGCATCTCCAAATGTTACATTGTGCACAGCCCTCACACAACATCACACGCTGCAATGCCCCCTCTAGTGCAATGCACTCCTTCCCACACTCCAATGCGCCCCCAAATACCACTATGCTGTGCAATGGAGCCCGCAGTGCAACGCGCTGCATCCCCCCCATATTACATGGCATGCGAGAGCTGTGCACAATCAAAATGTGCAATGCACCCTCTAGTGCAATACACTGCTTCCTGCACTCCATTGTACCCCCAGATACCACTTCGCTGTGCAATACACCTTATAGTGAACTGGGGGTCGGGATGCCTCAGGGGGTCACAGGGTTATTACATGAGGGGTCACAAGCGGTCAGCCTAAACCCCAAATCCTGCTTTGCCCCATTTATAATGGTGTTAAATATATAAAAAAGATTTTTCAATTTATAAGGAGGGGGGCACTCAGAGGCTTCCTATGGGAAAGGGGTCACCAGTACGAAAGCTTGAGAATCCCTGCACTACGCTGTGCAACACCCCCTAGCGCCATGCACAGCCCCCTAATGTCCAATGCACCCCCAGACACCACTCCACTGGGCAAGTCACCCCCCTTGAAAATGCACAGCCCCTAACCTCCCATTCACCCCCAAATACCACCTGACTGTGCAACACACTAGTGCAATACATTAGCCCGCAACCCCAATGCACCCCCTAGTGAATACACAGACCGCCCAACCCCCAAACACTTCACTGTCAAACGTATGCTCTGGTGCAATGGACAGTGTTCAACCTCCCATGCACCCCCCAAATACCACTCAACTGTGCAAGGCACTCTAGTGCAAAGACCCAGCGCACCCCCAGATAGCGCTGAGCTGTGCAAGGCACTCTCTAATGCACTCAATGCACAGACCCCCAACCCCAATGCACCCTCAAACAGCGCTAAGCCGTGCAATGCACTCCGTAGTGAACGCACAGATCCCCAACTCCCAATGTAACCCCAGACACTTCAGTGAGAATACACTGTCTCCTCCATGGCACAGTCTCCAAGCACTCCCGAAATACCACTCTAGTGCAATGCACGAGCCCCAATGCACCCCCAGCCAGCAGGGAGCCGTGCAATGCACGAGCCCCAAAGCACCCCCAGCCAGCAGGGAGCCGTGCAATGCACGAGCCCCAAAGCACCCCCAGCCAGCAGGAAGCCGTGCAATGCACGAGCCCCAAAGCACCCCCAGCCAGCAGGGAGCCGTGCAATGCACGAGCCCCAAAGCACCCCCAGCCAGCAGGGAGCCGTGCAATGCACGAGCCCCAATGCACCCCCAGCCAGCACGGAGCCGTGCAATGCACGAGCCCCAATGCACCCCCAGCCAGCACGGAGCCGTGCAATGCACGAGCCCCAATGCACCCCCAGCCAGCACGGAGCCGTGCAATGCACGAGCCCCAATGCACCCCCAGCCAGCACGGAGCCGTGCAATGCACGAGCCCCAATGCACCCCCAGCCAGCACGGAGCCGTGCAATGCACGAGCCCCAATGCACCCCCAGCCAGCACGGAGCCGTGCAATGCACGAGCCCCAATGCACCCCCAGCCAGCACGGAGCCGTGCAATGCACACCCTAGTGAATGCACGGACACCCCCCATCACTCCCCTAGCCAATGAATTGGCTGGTGCAATGCAGAGCGCCCCCACCCCACAACGCGCACGAAGCTATGCAATGCACCCCCCCACTCTCCTTTTGCCCCCGGGCACCCACCATCTCATCGGGGCTGAGGATGCCGAACTGCACGCGCTTGATGGTGCGCAGCGGGCACGCGCTGTCCCCGGAGGGCGGGCCCCCGTGCATGGCGGGTCACGTGACGCGGCCGCGCGCCGCGGCGGCCTCCTCCGGCAGGCAACGACCGTCCCCTGCCCCCGCGCCCCTTTCCCCGCGCTTCAGGGCCCGCGGCCGCCTGCCCCCCGCTGCACCGCGGGCTCCCCGCTGCACCCAGCGCCCCCGCGCGAGCTCGCCCAGCCGCCCGCTCCCCTCCCTCCGATCCGCCCCCGGCGCGCTCCTCAGCGCGACTGAGCCGCGAGCGGCCGGGAGCCGCCTTATATAGCCTCGCCCCCTCGCTGGCCCCGCCCTCCCCTGCCGCGGGGAAGAGCCGGGCCAGGCGGCAGGGGCGAGCACGCACGGGAGGGGGCGTGGTCAGGGCTGGGAGAAGGAAGCGGTGGCGGGAGAGGGGGCGGAACCAAGTGCAAAAGGCGGGGTGGGGGCGGAGCCCGCTGTTGTGTGAGCCAGTCCATGTGAAATTTGGGGAGGGGATTGTCCTTCCCCTCCTTTATTAGCAAAGGAAGGGCTCGGTACGTGCCGGAATGACCCACCAACCTTTCCCCACCAACCAACCTCCCCCCTCTCCGGTGGTAATGGTACGCGCTCATGAATAATTAACCTCAACGGTCGTCCCCCTCTATGAATAATTCATGAGGACGGCTGAATATGCATAAGAGGGACAGGCGGGGCTAGCCGGAAAGGGCCGGAGATGGCCGAGCGTCGCGCCAGCTTGGGAGCCCGCTGGGCCTGAGGAGCGAAGTCGAGGCTCGGAGTGCGGTGGCGGTGGGGGGGAGGGGTGGGAACGCTCCGGGCGCGGCCTGGCGGAGCCGGGGGCCTCGCGTGAGCCGCCTGCCGGGGGAGGCGCCTCGCGGCCCGGCCGCCCGGGCTGGGAAAGGCCGCGGCTCGGGCCTTGGCCCGGAGCTAAATCACAGCGGAGCTGGGCTGGGGGCGCTGCGCGGTCAGGGGCCGGGGGGGGTCCGGGGGAGGGGGGGGCGCTGCGCGGTTATGGGCCGGGGGGGGGATCCGGAGGAGGGAGGGGCGCTGCGCGGTCAGGGGCCGGGGGGGGATCCGGAGGAGGGGGGGCGCTGCGCGGTCAGGGGCCGGGGGGGGATCCGGAGGAGGGGGGGCGCTGCGCGGTCAGGGGCCGGGGGGGGGATCCGGAGGAGGGGGGATCCGGGGGGGGATCCGGAGGAGGGGGGGGCGCTGCGCGGTCAGGGGCCGGGGGGGGATCCGGAGGAGGGGGGGCGCTGCGCGGTCAGGGGCCGGGGGGGGATCCGGAGGAGGGGGGGCGCTGCCCGGTCAGGGGCCGGGGGGGGGATCCGGAGGAGGGGGGGCGCTGCGCGGTCAGGGATCGGGGGGGGATCCGGAGGAGGGGGGGGCGCTGCGCGGTCAGGGGCCGGGGGGGGGGTCCGGAGGAGGGGGGGGCGCTGCCCGGTCAGGGGCCGGAGGGGGGGATCCGGAGGAGGGGGGGGCGCTGCGCGGTCAGGGGCCGGGGGGGGGATCCGGAGGAGGGGGGGCGCTGCGCGATCAGGGGCCGGGAGGGGGGGATCCGGAGGAGGGGGGGCGCTGCGCGGTCAGGGGCCGGGGGGGGATCCGGAGGAGGGGGGGCGCTGCGCGGTCAGGGATCGGGGGGGGGGATCCGGAGGAGGGGGGGCGCTGCGCGGTCAGGGGCCGGGGGGGGATCCGGAGGAGGGGGGGCGCTGCGCGGTCAGGGGCCGGGGGGGGATCCGGAGGAGGGGGGGCGCTGCGCGGTCAGGGGCCGGGGGGGGATCCGGAGGGGGGGGCGCTGCGCGGTCAGGGGCCGGGGGGGGATCCGGAGGAGGGGGGGCGCTGCGCGGTCAGGGGCCGGGGGGGGATCCGGAGGAGGGGGGGCGCTGCGCGGTCAGGGGCCGGGGGGGGGATCCGGAGGAGGGGGGGGCGCTGCGCGGTCAGGGGCCGGGGGGGGTCCGGAGGAGGGGGGGCGCTGCCCGGTCAGGGGCCGAGGGGGGATCCGGAGGAGGGGGGGCGCTGCGCGGTCAGGGGCCGGGGGGGGATCCGGAGGAGGGGGGGCGCTGCGCGGTCAGGGATGGGGGGGGGATCCGGAGGAGGGGGGGCGCTGCGCGGTCAGGGATGGGGGGGGGATCCGGAAGAGGGGGGGGCGCTGCGCGGTCAGGGATGGGGGGGGGATCCGGAGGAGGGGGGGCGCTGCGCGGTCAGGGGCCGGGGGGGGTCCGGAGGAGGGGGGGCGCTGCGCGGTCAGGGGCCGGGGGGGGGAGCTGGAAGAGGGGGGGGCGCTGCGCGGTCAGGGGCCGGGGGGGGTCCGGAGGAGGGGGGGCGCTGCTCGGTCAGGGGCCGGGGGGGGGATCTGGAAGAGGGGGGGGCGCTGCGCGGTCAGGGGCCGGGAGGGGGGGATCCGGAGGAGGGGGGGGCGCTGCCCGGTCAGGGGCCGAGGGGGGATCCGGAGGAGGGGGGGCGCTGCGCGGTCAGGGGCCGGGGGGGGGATCCGGAGGAGGGGGGGCGCTGCGCGGTCAGGGGCCGGGGGGGGATCCGGAGGAGGGGGGGCGCTGCGCGGTCAGGGGCCGGGAGGGGGGGATCCGGAGGAGGGGGGGGCGCTGCCCGGTCAGGGGCCGAGGGGGGATCCGGAGGAGGGGGGGCGCTGCGCGGTCAGGGGCCGGGGGGGGATCCGGAGGAGGGGGGGCGCTGCGCGGTCAGGGGCCGGGGGGGGGATCCGGAGGAGGGGGGGCGCTGCGCGGTCAGGGGCCGGGGGGGGTCCGGAGGAGGGGGGGGCGCTGGGCGGTCAGGGGCCGGGAGGGGGGGATCCGGAGGAGGGGGGGGCGCTGCGCGGTCAGGGGCCGGGGGGGGGGATCCGGAGGAGGGGGGCGCTGCGCGGTCAGGGGCCGGGGGGGATCCGGAGGAGGGGGGCGCTGCGCGGTCAGGGGCCGGGGGGGGATCCGGAGGAGGGGGGGCGCTGCTCGGTCAGGGGCCGGGGGGGGGATCTGGAAGAGGGGGGGGGCGCTGCGTGGTCAGGGGCCGGGGGGGATCCGGAGGAGGGGGGGCGCTGCTCGGTCAGGGGCCGGGGGGGGGATCTGGAAGGGGGGGGCGCTGCGTGGTCAGGGGCCGGGAGGGGGATCCGGAGGAGGGGGGGATCCAAGCTCCGATATCTCGTGCCCGACGTGTGATCCGCCCGCCCCCGGGCCGCAGGCGGGTGCCTAGCGGGGTCGTTCCCGCCCCCCCTGCTCCGGCCGCAGATCTGGGTCGCCTTGAAACCGAACCCAGCTCCTCCCGCCGGGGGAAACTGAGGCACGTCTGGGCCTCCGAGAAATGGGAGAAAAAATTCCACCCCCCAGCACGCGGAATTGGGCCCGGTCACGGGGGCCTTCCAGCGTGGGGGGCAGAGGGCAAAAGCGCGGTGCCAGCTGGGCCCCCACCCCGCCAGCCGGCGTTGCCGGTAGGGGGAGGGTACGATTCAGGCCCCCCAAGTAAGAGCCCACCCCCTGGAGGGTCGGTTCAGAGCAAGGCTGGGACTGCAGCTCCGGCCGCTGGGCACTAGAGGGCACCAGCGCGTGTTGAAACCCAGCACCCATTGGACCCATAACCCCTCTGCCCCATTCCCTGCCCCCCTGAGCCAGCCAGTCCCTGCCCTGGGGCCGGGTGGGAGCCGGCGCCCCCTAGAGGGCACAGGCCCCTGCCCCATTCCCTGCCCCCCTGAGCCAGCCAGTCCCTGCCCTGGGGCCGGGTGGGAGCCGGCGCCCCCTAGAGGGGACAGGCCCCTGCCCCATTCCCTGCCCCCCTGAGCCAGCCAGTCCCTGCCCTGGGGCCGGGTGGGAGCCAGCGCCCCCCAGAGGAGATGGGCCCCGTGTCCCCTGAGTGCCCGGCCAGAGCTGGTGGGTACAAACCGGGTGGGGGGGGGCACACTGAAGGTCTCCTGCCTGCTAATTACCCCCCCTGAAAAAAGCTGGGGTAACGAAGGACTGGAACAGATGTGTCCCCATGAGCAGATATCAAATAAAGGTGCAATTGCCCACCCTCCCTTGTCTGCCTGGTCTTTGTGCCCCCCCCCCCGCTCTAACCCACCAGCCCCCACTCCCCTCCCAGAGCCGGGGAGAGAACCCAGGAGTCCTGGCTCCTAGCCCCCCCTGCTCTAACCACCAGCCCCCACTTCCCTCCCAGCACTGGGGAGAGAACCCAGGAGTCCTGGCTCCTAGCCCCCATCCTGATTTAACCACCAGACCCCTCTCCCCCCCTCCCAGAGCTGAGGAGAGAACCCAGGAGTCCTGCCATGTTCCCCCTCCAACCCCAAATGAGAAGAGTTTATGATGAGCATGGCAGGAGCACTACCCAGACCCCCCCTCCCTCCCAACTGAGATTGGGGCCCCATTGTGCCGGGCGCTGCCCAGGACCCCCCCCCCCAGCATCGGGGCCATTCAGGGACTTGGCCTGCTGTGCCCACTGGGCAGTTCTGCCACTAGGCATCAATTTCTGCCCTCAACCAACTGCAGCTGCTCAGAGTGGGGCTTGACTCTGGGTGACCCCCATTCTCCCACCCCTGATTTCCCCACTCCCCCCCCAAATCAGCGTGGCTGGAAATGCCGGGGCGGGGTGGTGCCGAAGGTACCACACTGGGAACACTTAACACCCCAAAGCACCACACGGGCATCCCCTGCTCCCGTTCAGCCCAGTCCCACTTTAAACCTCATGCTTCAGGGCTGTCACGGCCCAGGGTCAGGAAGGGACCTACGGGGCAGGATGGCTCTCGGCCGGTGGGGCACTTCCGACTTCACGCGGGGCTATTTAGGATGGCCGAGACAGCCCCGCCCGCCCAGCGAGGGGGCCGTGCCCCCGGGGACACCGGGATCGAGCTGCCCCACAGGCCCATTCTCAGACGTACATGTTTTATTTCTGGCCCTCGGCTTCGGCCCCGGGGCGTCCGCACAACCTGTCGGGGAAGGGCTCTGGGAAGCCCGAGTCTGGCATGTCCGTGGGGCCGGTCCTGCCCATCCACACTGCATGGGATCTGTACCGGGCGACTGTGTCCACACCAGGAGGTGGGCGCTGGGCACCAGTGCCCTGTTGGATCAGACCTTGTTTCAACATCGGAGTGTCCCAGCCCGGCCTGATGCATGGGGGTCTCCGGCTGTGTCCATAGGGCAGAGGGTCCCAGCTTGGCCTGGTACATGGGGGTCTCCAGGTGTGTCCATGGGGTGGAGGGTCCCAGCTTGGCCTGGTACATGGGGGTCTCCTCTGGGTGTGTCCATGGGGCGGAGGGTCCCAGCTTGGCCTGGTACCAGGGGTCTCCAGGTGTGTCCATGGGGCGGAGGGTCCCAGCTTGGCCTGGTACCAGGGGTCTCCAGCTGTGTCCATGGGGCAGAGGGTCCCAGCTTCGACTGGTACATGGTGGTCTGCAGCTCTGTCCATGGGGCACAGGGTCCAAGCCCGGCCTGATACATGGGGGTCTCCGACTGTGTCCATGGGGCGGAGGGCCCCAGCCCGTCCTGGTACCTGGGAGTCTCTGGGTGTGTCCATGGGGTGGAGGGTCCCAGCTTGGCCTGGTACCTGGGGTCTCTGGGTGTGTCCATGGGGCAGAGGGCCCCAGCCCAGCCTGATACATGGGGGTCTCCGGCTGTGTCCATGGGGCAGAGGGCCCCAGCCCGGCCTGGTACATGGGTGTCTCTGGCTGTGTCCAGGGGGTGGAGGGTCCCAGCCCGGCCTGGTACATGGGGTCTGGGGGGTCTCCGGCTGTGTCCATGGGGCGGAGGGCCCCAGCCCGGCCTGGTACCTGGGGGTCTCCAGGTGCATCCATGGGACAGAGGGCCCCAGCCCGGCCTGGTACCTGGGGGTCTCCAGTTGCATCCACGGGGCACAGGGCCCCAGCCCGGCCTGGTCCCCGCCCTCACCCCTCCTCGCCCTCCTCGTCCCGCGGGTGGCAGCTGACGTTCTGGGCGGCGATGATGGAGATGCTCCCGAGGATGACGCCGGCCCCCATGACGTCGAAGGGGGTCACGGCCTCCCGCAGCACGTAGTACTGCACGGCCAGCGTCACCACCACCTCGGAGTGCAGCACCGCGCACACCAGGGCCGGGTGCGCCAGCGTCACGGCGTGGCTGGCGCACAGGAAGGAGGCCACGGCCAGCACCCCGACGGCCACCGTGCAGCTCCAGGTGAGCGGCTCGGCCGGCAGCACCGGTTCCTGCAGCAGGAACATGGCCGGGGCGCACACCAGGCCCCCCAGCGCCCCGAAGGCGAACGCCGCCGTGGGCAGCTTGGCCGGGAAATCCAAGGCCCGGAAGATGGCCAAGCCCAGGGCCAAGGCCACGCCGCCCAGGCAGGCCAGGGCGTAGCCGAAGGCGTCGGCCAGGCGGGTGCTGGGGTCCAGGCTGAGCAGATCCGGCACCACCATGATCAGCAGCCCCAGGGTGCTGCCCAGCAGGCCGAACCAGTCGTAGCCGCTCAGCGGGCGGCTGTCCAGGCACAGGCCCAGCAGGGCCGAGCCCAGGGTGGAGCAGCCCTTGCGGACGGTGGCGGCGTTGGCGCTGGGCACGGCCACGAAGGCGCTGTAGGCGCAGGCCACGGAGAGGACGTTGGCGGTGGCGTGGAGCAGGAGGCGGCGCCGGGCCGAGCCGGGGCCGAGCAGCGGGGCCCGGAGCCAGCGGAGGCGGCAGGCGAAGGCCAGGTGGAAAAGGCAGCGGACCAGCAGGATCTCCAGCGAGGGGATGGCGGAGGCCTCGTGGGCCATGCGGGCGAAGGGGGCCACGAAGCCGGCCGGCAGCCCGCCCCCCAGCAGGGCCACCAGCAGCCCCTTCATGCTCTCCGAGAGGCGGTACCGGCGCCAGGGGGGGCGGCCGGGCGGGGCCGCGGGGGAGCCGGGGCGGGACGAGCGCAGCAGGGCGGCCAGCGGCGGGGGGGCGCTGGGGGGCCGCATGCCCGGCGGGGGGCGGGACTCACGCCGCAGCCTGGGGGAGAGAGGGGGAGGGGGAGTGAATGGGGCGTCGGCCCGACGTGCACCCCCCCAATGAGCATCTAACCCCATCCACCCCCCGTCTGTCTGTCTGTCCAGCCCCATCTGCCCCATCCATCCCCCGTCTGTCTGTCTGTCCTTCTCCACCTACCCCTATCCACCCCATCTGTCTGTCCATCCCCATCTGCCCCATCCACCCCCCGTCTGTCTGTCTGTCTGTCCATCCCCACCTACCCCCATCCACCCACCCCGTCTGTCTGTCCAGCCCCATCCACCCACCCCATCTGTCTCTCTGTCCATCCCCATCTACCCCATCCACCCATCTGTCGTTCCATCCACCCCATGCGTCCATCTCCATTTACCCCCTACCACTGCGTCCGTCCGTCCGTTCCCATCTCACCCCGTCCACCCACGCCATCTGTCCATCCCCATCAAGCCCCGCCCCCCTCCATCCAGCCCGTCCATCCACCCACTCCACCTCCGTCTGTCCGTCCAGCCGCCCGCGCCTCCCGTCCGGTCCCGTCTGCGGCCTGCTTCTCTGTCTGTCCATCCAGGAGCCTCCAGTCTGGTCCTGTCCGTGGCCCCATCTCCGTCTGTCCGTCCAGCTGCCCGCGCCACCCGTCCACTCCTGTCCACGGCCCCGTCTCTATCTGTCCATCCAGGAGCCTCCCGTCCGGTCCCGTATGCGGCCCCACTTCCGTCTGTCCGTCCAGCCGCCCGCGCCACCCGTCCGGTCCCATCTGCGGTCCCGTCTCTATCTGTCCATCCAGGAGCCTCCCGTCCGGTCCCGTATGCGGCCCCACCTCCGTCTGTCCGTCCAGCCTCCCGCGCCACCCGTCCGTCCCGTCCACGGTCCCCTCTCTATCTGTCCATCCAGGAGCCTCCCGTCCGGTCCCGTATGCGGCCCCACCTCCGTCTGTCCGTCCAGCCGCCCGCACCTCCCGTCCGGTCCCGTCTGCGGTCCCCATCTCTATTTGTCCATCCAGGAGCCTCCCGTCCGGTCCCGTATGCGGCCCCACCTCCGTCTGTCCGTCCAGCCGCCCGCACCTCCTGTCCGGTCCCGTCCGCGGTCCCGTCTCTATCTGTCCATCCAGGAGCCTCCCGTCCGGTCCCGTATGCGGCCCCGCCTCCGTCTGTCCGTCCAGCTGCCCAGGCCACCCGTCCGGTCCCGTCCATGGCCCCGTCTCTATCTGTCCATCCAGGAGCCTCCCGTCCGGTCCCGTATGCGGCCCCACTTCCGTCTCTCCGTCCAGTCGCCTGCGTCACCCGTCCGGTCCTGTCTGCGGCCCCGTCTCTATCTGTCCATCTAGGAGCCTCCTGTCCGGTCCCGTATGCGGCCCCACTTCCGTCTGTCCGTCCAGCCGCCCGCGCCACCCGTCCGTGGTCCTGTCTCTATCTGTCCATCCAGGAGACTCCCGTCCGGTCCCGTATGCGGCCCCACCTCCGTCTGTCCGTCCAGTCGCCCGCGCCACCCGTCCGGTCCCGTCCGCGGTCCCGTCTCTATCTGTCCATCCAGGAGCCTCCTGTCCGGTCCCGTATGCGGCCCCACCTCCGTCTGTCCGTCCAGCCGCCCGCACCTCCCGTCCGGTCCCGTCCGCGGCCCCGTCTCTATCTGTCCATCCAGGAGCCTCCCGTCCGGTCCCGTATGCGGCCCCACCTCCGTCTGTCCGTCCAGCCGCCCGCGCCTCCCGTCCGGTCCTGTCCGCGGCCCGCTTCTCTGTCTGTCCATCCAGGAGCCTCCAGTCTGGTCCTGTCCGTGGCCCCATCTCCGTCTGTCCGTCCAGCTGCCCGCGCCACCCGTCCAGTCCTGTCCACGGCCCCGTCTCTATCTGTCCATCCAGGAGCCTCCCGTCCGGTCCCGTATGCGGCCCCACTTCCATCTGTCCGTCCAGCCGCCCGCGCCACCCGTCCGGTCCCATCCGCGGTCCCATCTCTATCTGTCCATCCAGGAGCCTCCCGTCCGGTCCCGTATGCAGCCCCGCCTCCGTCTGTCCGTCCAGCCGCCCACGCCACCCGTCCGGTCCCGTACATGGCCCCGCCTCCGTCTGTCCGTCCAGGAGCCTCCCGTCCGGTCCCGTATGCGGCCCCGCCTCTGTCTGTCCGTCCAGCCGCCCGCGCCACCCGTCCGGTCCCGTCCGCGGCCCCGTCTCTATCTGTCCATCTAGGAGCCTCCTGTCCATTCCCGTATGCGGCCCCATCTCTGTCTGTCCGTCCAGCCGCCCGCTCCACCCGTCCGGTCCCGTCCGCGGCCCCGTCTCTATCTGTCCATCCAGGAGCCTCCCGTCCAGTCCCGTATGCGGCCCTGTCTCTATCTGTCCATCCAGGAGCCTCCCGTCCGGTCTCGTATGCGGCCCCGCCTCCGTCTGTCCGTCCAGCCGTCCACGCCACCCGTCCGGTCCCGTCCGCGGTCCCCATCTCTGTCTGTCCATCCAGGAGCCTCCCATCCGGTCCCGTCCGCAGTCCCCATCTCTATCTGTCCATCCAGGAGCCTCCCGTCCGGTCCCGTATGCGGCCCCACCTCCGTCTGTCCATCCAGCCGCCCGCACCTCCCGTCCGGTCCTGTCTGCGGTCCCCATCTCTATCTGTCCATCCAGGAGCCTCCCATCCGGTCCCATATGCGGCCCCACCTCCGTCTGTCCATCCAGCCGACCGCGCCACCCGTCCGGTCCCGTCCGCAACCCCGTCTCTATCTGTCCATCCAGGAGCCTCCCGACCGGTCCTGTATGCGGCCCCACCTCCGTCTGTCCGTCCAGCCGCCCGCACCTCCCGTCCGGTCCCGTCCGCGGTCCCGTCTCTATCTGTCCATCCAGGAGCCTCCCGTCCGGTCCCATATACGGCCCCGCCTCCGTCTGTCCGTCCAGCTGCCCGCGCCACCCGTCCGGTCCCGTCCGCGGCTCCGTCTCTATCTGTCCATCCAGGAGCCTCCCATCCAGTCCCATCCGCGGCCCCACCTCCGTCTGTCCGTCCAGCCGACTGCGCCACCCATCCGGTCCCGTACGTGGCCCCGCCTCCATCTGTCTGTCCAGGAGCCTCCCGTCCGGTCCCGTCTGAGGCCCTGCCTCTGTCTATCTGTCCAGCTGCCCACACCACCTGTCCGGTCCCATCCGCAACCCCACCTCCGTCTGTCCGTCCAGCCGCCTGCGCCTCCCGTCCGGTCCTGTCCGCGGCCCCCGTCTCTATCTGTCCATCTAGGAGCCTCCCGTCCGGTCCCATACGTGGCCCCGCCTCTGTCTGTCCGTCCAGCCGCCCGCGCCTCCCGTCGGGTCCCGTACGTGGCCCCGCCTCCGTCTGTCTGTCCAGGCGCCTCCTGTCTGGTCCCGTCCGCGGCCCTGCCTCCGTCTGTCTGTCCAGCCGCCCGCGCCTCCCGTCTGGTCCCATATGTGGCCCTGCCTCCATCTGTCCGTCCAGCCGCCCACGCCACCCGTCCGGTCCCATACGTGGCCCCGCCTCCGTCTGTCTGTCCAGCCGCCCGCGCCTCCCGTCTGGTCCCATACATGGCCCCGCCTCCGTCTGTCCGTCCAGCCGCCCACGCCACCCGTCCGGTCCCATACGTGGCCCCGCCTCCGTCTGTCCGTCCAGCCGCCCACGCCACCCGTCCGGTCCCATACGTGGCCCCGCCTCCGTCTGTCTGTCCAGCCGCCCGCGCCACCCATCCAGTCCTGTGTGTGGCCCCCACCTTTGGCCTCGGTCTGGGGTCAGGGTGGGGCCTGACTCGTGCCCCCACTGCCTGTGTGCGAATCCCCCAGGGGGAGGACTCAGGCAGGTCCTGCAGCAGCTGCTCAGCTCCCCGGGGAATTGTGATGTCACCCACATGGCTCTATGACATCACCTCCATCATAGATGATGTCAGCCCTGCCCTGCTCCCCCCCCTCCTCGTTGGGCTTATTGCTATGGGGGTTGGGATTTGGAGGCACTGACTGGGCCATGACAGGAGGTAGGCACGGGTGTGTGTGTACACACATGCAACCTGGTGGGTGGGTGTGTATGAGTGTGCAACCTGGTGTGTGTGTTGTGAGTGTGCAATCTGGGCCTGTGGGAGATCCGGGGGTGTCTCTAGGGGGTGTCGAGGCCTCTAGTGTTGCTGGGTAATTTGGGTCTGTGTGTACGTGTGAGATGTTTGTGTGTGTGTGTGCACGCACACATTTGAGAGACACATCCAGGCCTCTGGGCACATGTGTGTGTGCACACGTGTGAGAGATGGAGCTAGATGTGTGTGCGTGCACACATGCGTGTGGGAGGCGGATCCAGGCCTCTGGGTGTTTGTGTGTGTGCACATGCATGTGAGAGATGGAGCCAGGTGTGTGTGTGCACACGCATGTGAGATACTGATCCAGGCCTCTGGGTGCATGAGACAGAGATTTGGAGGAGTGCGTGTGTGTGAGAGAGACAGAGAGCAAAGTGTCGTATATATGATGTACTTGGTGGGTGTGATTTAGCTGTGGGTGTGTATGTGAGAGAGATCTAGGCCTGTGTGTGTGATCTAGGCCTCTGTGTGTGTGTATGTGTGTCATCTAGGCCATTGTTTGTGTAAGATCTAGGCCTGTGTGTGTATGATCTAGGCCTCTCCGTGTGTGATCTAGGCGTCTGTGTGTGAAATTGGCCTGTGTGTGTGTGTGAGAGAGATCTAGGCCTCTGTGTATATGTGATATCCAGGCCAGAGTGTGTGTGTGTGTGTGTGTGTGTGTGTGTAACCTTGGCCTCTATGCGTGTGTGTATGATATAGGCTTCTCTGTGTGTGTGATCTAGGCCCGTGTGTGTGTGAGATCTAGGCCCGTGTCTTTGTCTAGACTTTTGTGTTTCCAATACCTCGGCCTCTGTCTGTGCAGGGGTGAGCTATTTAGAGTTGTGTGTGAGAAAGAAAGATGAGCACGTGTGTGTGTGAGATCTAGTGTGTGTGTGTGTATCTATCTGATATCTAGGCCTTTGTGTGTCTGTGAGTGAGATATCTAGGCCTCTGTGTGTGTGTGTGTGTGTGTGTGTATGATCTAGGGCTCTGTGAGAGCTAGGCCTCTGTGCTTGTCTAGGCCCTTGTGTTTCTGATCTGCCATATTTAGGCCTGTGTGTGAGAAAAAATTGGGGTGTGTGTGTGTGAGAGAGAGAGAGAGACACACACACACACACACAGAGTTCTAGGCCTCTGTGTTTGTCTAGGCCCTTGTGTTTCTGATATCTAGGCCTCTGTTGTGTGATGCCATATTTAGGCCTGTGTGTGTGAGAGACACACAGAGAGTTCTAGGCCTGTGTGTGTGTGTGTGATTTGTGCCTGTATGTGGAGAGGGATCGGGGGCGGGGGGTATGAGAGAGAGAGATGTTCCCTGCTGGAGAGGATGTGTGTGTGTGTGTGAGAGAGAGAGATCTAGGCCAGTGTGTGTAGGATTTAGGCTGTGTGTGTGTGTATGAGAGAGAGAGATCTAGGCCTGTGAGCATGTGTGATCTAGGTGTCTGTGTGTGTGTGTGTGTGAGAGAGAGAGATCTAGGCCAGTGTGCGTAGGATTTAGGCTGTGTGTGTGTGTATGAGAGAGAGAGATCTAGGCCTGTGAGCCTGTGTGATCTAGTGTCTGTGTGTGTGTGTGTGTGAGAGAGAGAGAGATCTAGGCCAGTGTGTGTAGGATTTAGGCTGTGTGTGTCTGTGAGCTGGGCCTGTACCTTTGTGTATGTCTGATATCAAGGCCTGCGTGTGTGTGAGATTGGCGTGGGGGGGTTGTACGTGTGATCTAGGCCTGTGGATGTTAGACAGAAGAAGGCCTCTGTGTGAGATCTAGCCCCCTTCAGATATGTGTGTGTGTGTGTGTGTGTGTGTGTGTGTGTGTTTAGCTCACATACATACCAACACACACAAGGCCTCTGTGTGTGTGTGTGATCCAAGCTGCTGTGTGTGCACATATGGGATCCAGGCCGCTGTGTGTGCACGCATGTGATCCAGGCTGCTGTGTGTGCGTGTGCGTGTGTGATCCAGGCCACGGTGCGTGTGCGTGTGTGATCCAGGAAGATGTCTGTGTGTGTGTGTGCGTGATGCAGGCCTTTGGGTGTGTCTGAGCATGTGTGCACACGATCCAGGCTAGTGTGTGTGTATGCATGTGTAATCCAGGGCCATGTGTGTCGGTGTGCACACACACAATCCAGGCCTCCGTGTGTGTGTGTACACCCACATGTGATCCAGACCTCTGTGTGTGTATGTGTGTGATCCAGGAGTCTGTGTGTGTGTGTGCAATGCAGGCCTGTGAGTGTGTGTGCATGACATAGGCCCATCTGTGTGTGTCTGTGTATGTTGGAGTGTGTGTGTGCACGTGACGCAGGCCTGCAAGTGTGTCAGTGTGAGTGTGCACCAGGTGCTGGGCAGGTCTCTGGGTACGTGTCTATGTCTCTGGGTGATGCAGCCCTGTGTGTCTGTGTGAGATGCAGGCTCGTGTCTGTGTGTTTCAGGGTGTGTGCACGTGACACAGGTTTGTGTATGTGTGTGTCTTTGTGTGTGTGTGTCTGTGTGGTGTGATGCAGGGCTGTGTCTGTGTGTGTCTGCCTAACAGGTCGGTGGGTGTGTGTGACGCAGGCTTGTGTGTGTGTGTGCGGGCGTGTCTGGCTGATGTGTGTATGTGTGTCTCTGGGTGTGTGACGCAGGCCAGTGTGTGTCTGTATGTATTTGTGTGCATCTGTGTGTGTGTCTGACAGGCTGATGTGTGTCTCTCTGGGTGTCTGATGCAGGCTGAGGTGTATGTCTGGGTATGTGACGCAGGCTGGTGTGTGTGTGTGTGTGACAGACTGGTGTGTGTGTCTGGGTGTGTGATGCAGGCGTGTGTGTGTCTCTGCATGTGTGATGCAGGCCAGTGTGTGTCTGTATGTGTTCGTGTATGTGTGTGTGTTTCTGACTGGCTTGTGTGTGTCTCTGGGTGTGTGACGCAGGCCGGGGTGTCTGTGTGTTTACGTATGAGTGCGGGGAGGCCGGTGTGTGTCTATATGTGTGTGTGTGTGTGTGTTTCTGTGTGTGACAGGATGGTGTGTGTGTCTGGGTGTGTGACGCAGGCCAGGGTGTCTATGTGCGTGTGTGTGTATATCCGACTCTGACAGGCTGCTATGTGTGTGTGTGTGTCTGTGTCTGAGTGTGACACAGGCCGGTGTGTGTCTATATGTGTGTGTCTGACAGGCTGCTGTTTGTGTGTGTGTCTGGGTATGTCACACAGGCTGTTGTGTATCTGTGTGTGTGTGTGACACAGGCCGGTGTGTGTGTGTATGTGTGTGTGTGAGAGGCAGTTGTCTGCGTGTGTGTGTCTGGGTGTGTGATGCAGGCTGGTGCGTGTGAGTGTGATGCAAGCCAGTGTGTGTGACGCAGCCGGTGTGGGTGTAGGTGTGAGGCAGGCCAGTGTGTGTGTGTGTATCGGGGTGTGTGTGTCAGGTTGTTGGTGTGTGTGTGTCTGTGACCAGGCTGGTGTGTGTGTCAGGTTGTGTGTGTTTGACGCAGGCCAGGGTGTGTGTGTCGGGTTGTGTGTCTGTCGGTGTGTGTCTGTGTGACGCAGGTTGGGGTGTGTGTGTCGGGTTGTGTGTCTGTCGGTGTGTGTCTGTGTGACGCAGGCTGGTGTGTGTGTGTCGCGGTGTGTGTGTGTGTGTGACGCAGGCCGGGGTGTGTGTGTTGGGTTGTGTGTGTGTGTGACGCAGGCCGGTGTGTGTGTGTCGGGGTGTGTATGTGTGTCTGTGACGCAGGCCGGGGTGTGTGTGTCGAGTTGTGTGTGTGTGTCGGGGTGTGTGTGTGTGTGACGCAGGCCGGGGTGTGTGTGTCGGGTTGTGTGTGTGTGTTGAGGTGTGTGTGTGTGTGTGACGCAGGCCGGGGTGTTTGTGTCGGGTTGTGTGTGTGTGACGCAGGCTGGGGTGTGTGTGTCGAGGTGTGTGTGTGTGTATGTGTTGGGCTGTGTGTGTGTGTGTGTGTGTGTATCGGTGTGTGTGTGTGACGCAGGCTTGGGTGTGTGTGTCGGGTTGTGTGTGTGTGTTGAGGTGTGTGTGTGTGTGTGACGCAGGCCGGGGTGTGTGTGTCGGGTTGTGTGTGTGTGTGTCGGGCTGTGTGTGTGTGTGTGACGCAGGCCGGGGTGTGTGTGTCGGGTTGTGTGTGTGTGTGTGTGTGTGTGACGCAGGCCGGGGTGTGTGTGTCGGGTTGTGTGTGTCGGGGTGTGTGTTTGTGTGTGTGACGTAGGCCGGGGTGTGTGTGTCAGGTTGTGTGTGTCGGGGTGTGTGTGTGTGTGTGACGCAGGCCGGGGTGTGTGTGTCGGGTTGTGTGTGTGTGTGTGTGTGTGTGTCGGGGGGTGTGTGACGCAGGCCGGGGTGTGTGTCGGGTTGTGTGTGTGTGTTGAGGTGTGTGTGTGTGTGTGTGACGCAGGCCGGGGTGTTTGTGTCGGGTTGTGTGTGTGTGACGCGGGCTGGGGTGTGTGTGTCGGCTTGTGTGTGTCGGTGTGTTTGTGTGTGACGCAGGCCGGTGTGTGTGTGTTGGTGTGTGTGTGTGTGTGTTTGTGTGTGTGACGCAGGCCGGGGTGTGTGTGTCGGGGTGTGTGTGTGTGACGCAGGCTGGGGTGTGTGTGCGAAGCAGGCCGGGGTGTGTGTGTTGGGTTGTGTGTGTGTGATGCAGGCCGGGGTGTGTGTCAGGTTGTGTGTGTGTGTGTGTCGGGCTGTGTGTGTGTGTGTGTGGGTGTGTGTGTGTGTGACGCAGGCCGGGGTGTGTGTGTCGGGTTGTGTGTGTGTGTGTGTCGGGGTGTGTGTGTGACGCAGGCTTGGGTGTGTGTGTCGGGGTGTGTGTGTGTGTGACGCAGGCTGGGGTGTGTGTGTCGGGTTGTGTGTGTGTTTGTGTGTGTGTGTGACGCAGGCGGGTGTGTGTGTGTCGGGGTGTGTGTGTCTGTGTGATGCAGGCCGGGGTGTGTGTGTCGGGTTTTGTGTGTGTGTCGGTGTGTGTGTGTATGTGACGCAGGCTGGGGTGTGTGTGTCGGGTTGTGTGTGTGTGATGCAGGCCGGGGTGTGTGTGTCGGGTTGTGTGTGTCAGTGTGTTTGTGTGTGACGCAGGCCGGGGTGTGTGTGTCGAGGTGTGTGTGTGTGTATGTGTTGGGCTGTGTGTGTGTGTGTGTGTGTGTATCGGTGTGTGTGTGTGACGCAGGCCGGGGTGTGTGTGTGAGGTTGTGTGTGTTTGTTGAGGGGTGTGTGTGTGTGACGCAGGCCGGGGTGTGTGTGTCGGGTTGTGTGTGTCGGTGTGTTTGTGTGTGACGCAGGCCGGTGTGTGTGTGTCGGGTTGTGTGTGTGTGTGTGTGTGACGCAGGCCGGGGTGTGTGTGTGTCGGGGTGTGTGTGTGTGTGTGTGTGTGACGCAGGCCGGGGTGTGTGTGTCGGGTTGTGTGTGTGTGTGTGTGTCGGGTTGTGTGTGTGTGTGTGTGTCGGGGTGTGTGTGACGCAGGCCGGGGTGTGTGTCGGGTTGTGTGTGTGTGTCGGTGTGTGTGTGTGTGACGCAGGCCGGGTTGTGTGTGTGTCGGGTTGTGTGTGTGTGTGTGTGTGTGTGACGCAGGCCGGGGTGTGTGTGTCGGGTTGTGTGTGTGACGCAGGCCGGGGTGTGTGTCGGGTTGTGTGTGTGTGTCGGTGTGTGTGTGTGACGCAGGCCGGGTTGTGTGTGTGTCGGGCTGTGTGTGTGTGTGTGTGTGTGTGACGCAGGCCGGGCTCGGGGCGGGGCCGGGCCGGAGCGGAGCCTTCACACGCCAGCGCCGCGGCTGCTGCTGGGCGGGACGGGCCGGGGCGGCGCCTCCATCTTGGGCTGCAGCGGCCGCGGGGAGCCCAGGTACCGACCGGCCCCCCCGGCCCCCCTCGGGACCCCCCCGCGCCGCGGGACCCCCCCTCGGAGTCCCCCGCGCCCCTCTCCGCCCGCGCCCCAGGGCCCCCCTCGGGGCCCCCTGTTTCCTGGGGCCCCCCTCGGGCCCCCCCGCGCCCCTCTTCGCCCGCGCCCCAGGGCCCCCCTCGGGGCCCCCTGTTTCCTGGGGCCCCCCCTTGGGCCCCCCCGCGCCCCTCTCCGCCCGCGCCCCAGGGCCCCCCTCGGGCCCCCCTGTTTCCTGGGGCCCCCCTTGGGCCCCCCGCGCCTCTCTCCGCCCGCGCCCCAGGGCTCCCCTCGGGCCCCCCCGCGCCCCTGGCCCCCCCTCGGGCCCCCCTGTTTCCTGGGCCCCCCTCGGGCCCCCCCGCGCCCCTCTCCGCCTGCGCCCCAGGGCCCCCCTCGGGCCCCCACGCAGCTCTCTTCTCCCGTCCCCCTCGGGACCCCCCCTCGAACCCCCCTGCGCCCCGGGACCCCCCCTCGGACCCCCCGCGCCTCTCTCCGCCCGCGCCCCGGGACCCCCCTTCGGGGTCCCCCGAGCCTCTTGCCCTTCGGGACCCCCAGCGCTCTTAGAGCCCCCCTGGTCCCCCTGCGGGGCCCTCCCACCGCCCGTAGCCCCCCCCCCCGTGACCCTGCGGCTCCTGTCACCCACCCCCGGGGCCCCCCGCTCCTGGAGCCCCCCCGGGCCCCCCCAGCCCCTGCCGCCCCCTCGCACACCCTGCTCCCCCTGTGCCCCCCTACTCTTGTCACCCCCTCGCACACCCTGCTCCCCCCAGCGTCCCCCCTGTGCCCCCCTGATCCTGTCACCCCCCAGCACCAGCTGCCCCCCTCGCACACCCCGCTCGCCCCAGTGTTCTCCCCGTGCCCCCCTGATCCTGTCACCCCCTCGCACACCCTGCTCCCCCCAGCGTCCCCCCTGTGCCCCCCTGATCCTGTCACCCCCCAGCACCTGCTGCCCCCCTCGCACACCCCGTTCGCCCCAGTGTTCTCCCCGTGCCCCCCTGATCCTGTCACCCCCTCGCACACCCTGCTCCCCCCAGCGTCCCCCCTGTGCCCCCCTGATCCTGTCACCCCCCCAGCACCTGCTGCCCCCCTCGCACACCCCGCTCGCCCCAGTGTTCTCCCCATGCCCCCCCCGGCTCCTGTCCCCCCCGGGGTCCCCTCCCATCTGCTCCTGCAACCCCCCCAGTTCCCCTCACCCCCCTGGAGCCCCCCTGCCCTGTCCAGTCACTCCCGGGACCCCCGCCTCCCCCCACCAGTGGCTGCGAGCAGCAAAGGTAGGGGACCCCCCCCGTATCTCCCGGGTCCCCCTCCGAGCACAGGTAGTCCTGGGATGCCCCTCCGGGTCACCCCCTTTCTTCCCCCCAGCACCCCCTGTCACCCCGAGGTCTCCCCAGCACCCCCCTCTGGCCCCCCGTGTGTGGGGGGGGTCCCTGAGCCATTCCCAGCTTCCTCCCCCCATGGGGAAAGTGTAGGGTACTGAGGGGTTGGGCAGGGCATTGGGGATCCCCGGTAAGGGGGTGTCTGGGCTGTGGAGGGCAGGGTCCTGCGGGGGGGGACCTGGGGTATGTGTGGAGACCGCCGGGGGGGAGGATCCAGGCCAGTGCCCCCCTCACACCACCACTGCACCCCTCTGCTGCCCCCTTGCACCCCCCTGCTGCTCCTCTCGCTGTCACACCCCTCTGCCCCCACCCCACTGTCACACCCCCCCATCCCAGCTACCATCCCGTCCCCTGCTGTCACGCCCCCCACCGCCCCCTCCCCCTCCTGATGTCAAAGGGTTAAAAGTGCCCCCTTGCTTCTGCCTGCCGCCCCTCATATGCCCCCAGTGCAGCCCCCCTGTATGCCCCACTGCACCCCCAGTGCACCCCATACACTGCACTCCAATGCACCCCATAACCCTCAATGCAGCCCCACCACAGACCCCACTACCTTCACCCCTTCTATCTTCCCTGCTCCCCGATTCTCCCACATACCTTCCCCCCAGCCCTGCTGACCTCTCATGCGCCCCGTTGTGCGCCGCCTCCTGCCTGTACCCCCCTACGGCACCTCTCCCGTGTACCCCCTGCACCCCCACAGGCTGCTACAACCCCTCCTTTGTACCCCAACCCGACTGTACCCCCTGAACCCCCACAGCCTGCTACAACCCCTCCTTTGTACCCCCAACCCGACTGTACCCCCAACCCGACTGTACCCCCTGCGCCCCCACACCCTGCTGCAACCCCTCCATTGTACCCTCACCCAACTGTACCCCTGTGCCCCCACACCCTGCTACGACCCCTCCTTTGTACCCCCACCCGACTGTATCCCCTGCACCCCCACAGCCTGCTACAACCCCTCCTTTGTACCCCCACCCCGACTGTACCCCCTGAACCCCCACAACCTGCTATAACCCCTCCCTCATATCCCGCCCCAACAGCCTGCTACAACTCCTCCTTTATACCCTCACCCGACTGTACCCCCTGCTCCCCCACACCCTGCTATAACCCCTCCTTTGTACCCCCAACCCGACTGTACTCCCTGCACCCCACAGCCTGCTACAACCCCTCCTTTGTACCGCCAACCCGACTGTACTCCCTGCACCCCCACAGCCTGCTACAATCCCTCTCTTGTGCTACAACCCGACTGTACCCCGTGCACCCCACAGCCTGCTACAACCCCTCCTTTGTACCCCCAACCCGACTGTACCCCCTGCACCCCCACAGCCTGCTATAACCCCTCCCTCATATCCCGCCCCAACAGCCTGCTACAATCCCTCCTTTATACCCTCACCCGACTGTACCCCCTGCTCCCCCACACCCTGCTACAACCCCTCCTTTGTACCCCCAACCCGAGTGTACCCCCTGCGCCTCCACAGCCTGCTATAACCCTTCCCTTATATCCCACCCCGACTGTACCCCCTGAACCCCCACACCCTGCTACAACCCCTCCTTTGTACCCCCAACCCAACTGTACCCTCAACCCGACTGTACCCCCTGCGCCCCCACACCCTGCTGCAACCCCTCCGTTGTACCCTCACCCAACTGTACCCCTGTGCCCCCACACCCTGCTATGACCCCTCCTTTGTACCCCCACCCGACTACCCCCTGCGCCCCCACAGCCTGCTACAACCCCTCCTTTGTACCCCCACCTGACTGTACCCCCTGCACCCCCACAGCCTGCTACAACCCCTCCTTTGTACCCCCACCTGACTGTACCCCCTGCACCCCCACAGCCTGCTACAACCCCTCCTTTGTACCCCCACCTGACTGTACCCCCTGCACCCCCACAGCCTGCTACAACCCCTCCTTTGTACCCCCACCCGACTACCCCCTGCGCCCCCACAGCCTGCTACAACCCCTCCTTTATACCCCCAACCCGACTGTACCCCCTACACCCCCACAGCCTGCTACAACCCCTCCTTTGTACCCCCACCCGACTGTACCCCCTGCCCCCCCACAGCCTGCTACAACCCCTCCTTTGTACCCCCAACCCGACTGTACTCCCTGCACCCCACAGCCTGCTACAACCCCTCCTTTTTACCGCCAACCCGACTGTACCCCCTGCACCCCCACAGCCTGCTACAATCTCTCTTGTGCTACAATCCGTCTCTTGTGCTACAACCTGACTGTACCCCGTGCACCCCACAGCCTGCTGCAACCCCTCCTTTGTACCCCCAACCCAACTGTACCCCCTATGCCCCCACAGCCTGCTACAGCCCCTCCTTTGTACCCCCACCCGACTGTACCCCCTGCACCCTCACAGCCTGCTACAACCCCTCCTTTGTACCCCCAACCCAACTGTACCCCCTATGCCCCCACAGCCTGCTACAGTCCCTCCTTTGTACCCTAACCTGACTGTACCCCCTGCGCCCCCACAGCCTCTATAACCCCTCCCTTATATCCCACCCCGACTGTACCTCCTGTGCCCCCACAGCGTGCTATAACCCCTCCCTTATATTCCACCCCTGCTGTACCCCCTACACCTCACTGCCTGCTACAACCCCTCCTTTGTACCCCCTGCGCCCCCACCTCTACTGTGCCCCCCCATACACTCCCACACCCTCACAGACCCTCTCACTTCTGCATCGTCTTCTCCCCGCCCTAATCCCTGGTGCCATGGCCGTGCCCTGCACCCCCTTTGCCCCCTCATGGCCCTTCCCCACATGGCACACCCGGGACATAGGGTCATTCCTCACGCCCCACAAATGCAGTTATTACCTGCATCCCTCAAGCCTCCCCGCCCCGTGGCCCTTCCTCACATCGCTCACCGCCCTACACCCTCGCACGCTACCCTGTACCCACAACCCTCACCGCCCTACACCCTCGCACGCTACCCTGTACCCACAACCCTCACCGCCCTACACCCTCGCACGCTACCCTGTACCCCCAACCCTCACCGCCCTACACCCTCGCACGCTACCCTGTACCCACAACCCTCACCGCCCTACACCCTCGCACGCTACCCTGTACCCACAACCCTCATCGCCCTACACCCTCGCACGCTACCCTGTACCCACAACCCTCACCGCCTTACACCCTCGCACGCTACCCTGTACCCACAACCCTCACCATCCTACACCCTTACCTCCCTCAACCCTCACCCCCTACACCCTCACCCTCCCCACACCCACAGCCCTCACCATCCTATACTTTCCACACCCCCTGTACCCACAACCATCACCCCCTATGCCCTTATCCCCTCAACCCTCACCCCCCTACACCCTCCCCATACCCACAGCCCTCACTGTCCTACACCCTGTACCCACAGCCCTCGCCCCCATACCCTCAACTCTCTTCCCCCTACACCCTTCCCATATCCACAACCCTCACCGTCCCACACCCTCCACACACCCTGTACCCTCAACCCTGACCGCCCTACACCCTCGCACGCTACCCTGTACCCACAACCCTTACCGCCCTACACCTCGCACGCTACCCTGTACCCACAGCCCTCACCATCCTACACCCTCGCACGCTACCCTGTACCCACAACCCTCACCGCCCTACACCCTCACACACACCCCTTACCCTAACCACTCACATCCCTCACTGCCTTATGCCCCCCCCAAACACACCCCCTTCCCCATACACACATCCTTCACCCCCACACCTTTCACCCCTCACACACAACCCTTACCCTCACTGCTCACCACCCTACACCCTCACACCCCCTTCACCTCATACACACCCCTCACCACCCTACACCCCTCCAATGCCCCCTTCACTCCCTGGCGAAGGTCCCTCACTGCCCTCCCCCTGCCCTCCCTATTGCCCTGATTCACGCCCCTCCAACACAAACACAGCCATCACACACACACACCCCATGGCCTGTTACACCCTTCCCCTCCATGCACACAGCCGCTGCTGCTGGGGCGGGGGGCGGGGGTTGCTCAAGCCAGGGCCTGGTGTCGTGGGGGGTCTTAGAAATTAATTTATTGACGGGCCCTTGTGACTGTGTGTCTGTGAGAGAGCGTTGCCGTGTGTTTGTGCGTTGCTGGTTGTATGTATGACACAATGCCGCTTGTGTGTGCGGTGCTGCATGTGTCTGGGTGGTACCATGGACGGGCATGCTGGTTCGGTGCCGAGGGTGAGTGTGTGTGTGGGGTTGTGTGTGTAGTGCTTGTGTGTCTGTGCAGTGCTGCGTGTGTGTGTGGTGCTTGTGGGTCTGTGCAGGGCTGTGTGTCTGTGCAGTGCTGCGTGTGTGTGTGGTGCTTGTGGGTCTGTGCAGGGCTGTGTGTCTATGTGGTGCTCTGTGTGATTGTGTGTGCAGTGCTGTGTGTGTGTGTGTACACGGCTGGGTGCTTGTGCGGTGCTGTGTGTGTGGTGTGCTTGTGGGTCTGTGCGGTGCTGTGTGTGCGCGCGTGGTGTGCTTGTGGGTCTATGCTGTTTGTGTGCGTGAGGTGCTGCGTGCTTGTGTGTCTGCGGTGCTGGTGTGTGTGCGCCTGGGGGGTGCCAGGTGTGATTGAGTGTATGCAGTGCCGTGTGTGGTGCTGTGTGCTTGTGTGTCCGTGGGGTGCTAGGTGTGTGTGGGGGGGCAATGGAGGGTGCGAGTTTGTGCGCACTACGCTCTGGGGTCTCAGGGCCAGGAAGCAGGACGTGGAGGGGGTCCAGGTCTGGGGTGCAGACAAGGCCCGGGACTGTGGGGGGGCGGGACGGACCAGGGCCTGGTCCGGGCGGGTGGGGAAGGGTCAGAGGGTGCCAGGAGCCGCATTGGGGGTGGGGGATTGAAGAACAAGTGGGGAGGGGGGGGTCATATGGGACCGGTCTGGTGAGGGTGGCGTATGGGACTGGTGGGGGGGGGGGATATGGCTCCAGGCCGAGGAGCAGGGATGTTTGGGCCTGTATGACTCCCACTCCGACCCCCCCAGCGTGCTCCTCGCTCTGTGTGTGTGGGAGGGGGGTTGTGTGGATGATTGGGGCGGGGGGTGTCCCTTCCCCAGCACCCTTCTCTTCCAGCCCCGGTCCCAGACACAGCCCCGGCTCTGGGCTGCTGGCGGCTGATCCGGACAAGGGGGTGGGCCTTTCCGCCCCTTTGATCTCCGCTGTGCCGCCCGCCTCTCTCCCTCCATCCCCCTCTCGCCTCAGTCGCTGTGACTCAGGCCTCCTGTGTTTCCCGGAGGGAGAGGTCACTTCTCCACGGGGCCCGTCGCCATCCGGATTCCCCGCGGCCCAGCCTGGGAGCTGTTGGGGTAAAGCCAGCCGCGAATCCAAGAGACCTGCCCCGATCCGCCCTCGATACCCGGCGTTCGGGTCAGGAGGAGCGGGAAGGACTGGCATTAAAAAGCCTGGGACGATGCCCCCACCGAGGAACTTTGGGAGAGCGGAGAATCGGGGTGACTTGTAAAAATCGGCTACAGGCAAGATGTGAGAAAAGCCCCCAGTGTAGATAAAAACAACCCGGCACCTGGCACTGAAATGCAGCTGCATCTGGGGCGGAGCAGCTGTTAATACAGGGAGCCCTCGCCTGATGCTGAGATGCAGCCACCTCTGGGGCGGGGCTGCTGGTTACCCAGGGACCCCTCGCCCGGCGCTGAGATGCGGCCACCTCTGGGGCGGGGCGGCCGTTAATACAGGGACCCCTCACCTGGTGCTGCAGCCGGGGAGGAGTGCCCTCTGCTGAACCCCCACCCCTCTCCCTGCAGCACCCCGGGTCTCCCATCCTCTTCGTGATCCATCTGCTCGCTGTTTAATGGTGAGATCAGCCGGGCTCCCCGGCCAGGGCCAGGGCGTCGGGCGGCCAAAAGAGAGGAGTTTAAGATATTCCAGATGTAAGGGATGGGGAATTGCAGAGACGGGTTTTGTTTGCAACATGTTTGAAATTCACTCCAGTGTGAGGCTGTCCTAGTGCAAAACCAGTTCACGGTCGGCTAGTGAGTGCTTGGTCTGCGTCAGTCCTGTGTGTCTCCCTTTGGGAGGGAGGGGGTGTGTGCACGCGCGTGCAGGCTGCCCTTGCGTGTGTTCGTGGGTGCGCCTTTGCGTGTGTGTTTCTACAGCGGGGGTGCGATTGTGAACGAGTGTGGATTTGCACGTGTACCGTGGGTGGGTTTGTGAATGCGTGTGAGTTTGTCGGCGTAGCATGGGCCTGTACAATGTGAATGTGTTTGTGCGTGTCCCATGGGTGTGCTTGAGTGGCTGACAGTGTGCACGTGAGTCTGTGCGTACTTGTGGATAAGTGTAAAGTGTGTAGGTGAATGGATGTGCATCTGAGTGAGGTTGTATTTGGGTGTGTACCATGTAAGGATGTGTTGGTGAATGTGTGGCCTTGTTTGTACAATGGGTGTGCAAACAGGAATGTAGTTGTGTAACGGTGGGTGTATTTGTCAGTGAGTGTATTTGTGTATGTACAATGTGACTGTGCGTGAATGAGTGTACCTATATGTGTTTGTATAGTGTGTGTGTGAATAAGTGTGCATTTGTGTCTTTTTTGGTATGCTCACAAGTGGGGTGAGTGTGTTTGTAAGTGTCTGTACAATGAACACATTTGCGTGTGCCTGCCATGGATGGATGGGGGTGTGTGTTTGTCAGCGTCTGGTATCTGGGTGTGTACACGACAGGTATGTATGCTTGTGAACGTATGTTCTGATGCGTTGGTATGTACAGCGTTGGTATGTTGTTGGTTTAAGTGTGTGTGCGCGCAGGTGTAGAGCATAGGAATGAGTGCATGAGTGTGAGTTTGCAGTGTAGAGGTAATATGGGGTAGAGGTGTTAAGTGTCTGTGTATATGGGAAGCTTGCGTATGGTACGGGCCCACAAGTGTGTGTTTGTGAATTAGCGTGTGCATGGATGTGTTGGCGAGGGTGTGCATGCGTGCAGTGGGTGAATCTGTTGCGTGTGATGCAGCAGGAGTGAACTGAACTGTGTCCGATTGTCCATCTTTGGTACGCTGTATCCCATGTGTTTGTGTGACATGTTTGTGCCAACATCTCGGTGTGCGGTTTTGTATAGCCTAAGTGGGTGTGGCGCTTGGTATGGGTCTGTCAGTACTGTGTGTGTGTGTATGCATGCTGTGTAGGGGTTGTCTGTGCTGGGTGTGAGTTTACTCTCTGTGTGTGTGTGTGTGTGTGTGTGTGTGTGTGTGTGTAGATTTGCAGTGTTTTTGTTTATCCAGTGTGTTTATATGTATGCAGTGTGTGCATGTGTGTTTGTCCAGTGTGTGTGAGTGTGATCACACCCCTCCTTTTAAAGGGGCATTTTGCTTGGAGAACATTTTTGTAGGGGCTGTTTCTTTAACGCAGGTCCCAGCTGAATCACAGAGGTTGACATGGGAAGGGTCCTGGTGACATCACAGCCAGTTCAGCCAACGAGTATCCAGGTGAGCCGAGTGCATCCCCTCGCTTGCCTCCTATTGGCTCAGGGGTGTGTGTGATGGCCCTCGTTGGGCTGTCAGTATTTTGTACTGGCCAGGTTAAAGGTCTTTTCCCCTGCCAAGACCTGGGTTCTGGGGCTGTTACCACAGCAACAGCGGGTGACATCCTCCTCCCCGGAGAGCTGTTGGGGACGTCATAGGCTGTTGCCATGGGGACCACCGCCTGACCCAGCTCTCCTGTCCTGGCAGGTAGGTGAGGGAGGAAATGGATCTGTCAGTCGCTGTGGCCGGGAGGGGGGGCGCGGGGAGGGTAAGGGAAAAACAGCCGTTTGTGGTTTCTATGGTAATGCCTAGTTTTTGGTGTTTTTGTTCAGGGGTCCGTTCGATTGAGTGCTGGTTTTTTGCAGTGAGGGGTTGATGTGGTCGGAAGGGATTTAAGGGCCCCCGATTTCCAGCATGGCTGTGGCAGGGATGCCCCCGATACCGTCAGACTGTACTTGACGTGCGCCTCGTGTCCTGAGTGTGTATTCCTCGTGTCTGCCCCCGACGATGTCCGACTGTATTCCTCATACACACCCCAGTCACACCATTCTGTACCTGACACCCCCCTCAGTTATGTCAGACTGTGCCTGAACGTACACCCCAATTATATCACGCTGTGCCTATGAGATACAGACCGATTTACATCAGACTGTACCTGACGTATACAGCTGTGACATCAAACTTACAACTCGGTTATCAGATTGTACCTGACCCGTGTGCTCCAATTACGTGAGATTGTACCTGCCGTATACATCCCAGTTTTGTCAGATTGTACCTGGCCCTAGTCACATTACATTATATCTAATGTGTACACCCCAATTACTTGTGATGGTATTGACACACACACGGACCAGTTAAGGCACGTTGTACCTCCATTTCTATCCCTTGCTATTCTCACACACACACACCAGATACATCACGCCCTACCTGATGTGCAACCCTGAAAGTCACACCGTACGTAAAACTTACCTCCAGACTTACCTCGCGTCAAATGAGACACACACCGACTTCATCAGACTGCACCTGTTGACCCCCACCCCCCTGTTACACCTTCCCTGTCTCTAAGTACTTCTGATGGTCCCTGGGACAAACGTACAGACCATTTGCATCAGATTGTAGGTGTGATACACCTCCTCCCCATCTCTGATTAGCTTCGACTGTAAACAGTGGTGGTTACCCCAGTGTTCCACTTGTGATTATCTCTGACTGTATCTAGGGAAACAATGTGTCCCCCCTCCCCATTAATCAGCATGTCACTGTGATATACCACCCCACCGTCTCTTGATTAATTCTGACTGTAGCTTAAGGGGGGGGAGACACCCTTCACCATTTATATCAGAGTGTAGCTGTGACGCATCACCCGCTTCATCCCTGATTTATATCCGACTGTACCCACCCACCCCCTTCCGAATTTTAATCCGAACAGAGCCTGCGATACAGCTCCCCACCGTCTCCAATTAGCTCTGGCTGTATCTGGGACACGCACGCCAGTTACGTCACGGTGTAGCTGGGCTACCCCTCCCCCCCCCCGCTCCGGTCTCGGAGCCTGTACCACTGACACGCACCCGCCTCTCCGGTTTCTAACACGTTTCCAGCCGCTCCTCCAGCCCATGACCCGTTTGCCTGGATTCGTTGCAACCTGCGGGTGCCGATGACGGTGTGGCAGAAGGTTTTGTTTGGCTCCTGGGGATTTTGTGTGTGTGTGTGTGTGTGTGTCTGTCCGCCTGGCTGGGCCCCTCCAGCGTCAGGCCGCGTTGTTAATGTAACGCGACGGCTGCTCGGCCGAGATCCCAGGCTGTCTCCGGAAAGACGCGGGGATCGTTTTTAATCCCCCCACCCACCCTCCTCACCACCGCAGTGTTTGCTTAGCTGGTGGGACGGGTTGGGAGCCCCACGGGAGGGGTGTGGGAGAGGCTCCTTTTGAATTCAGCCGGGAGCTGGAGCCGCCCCTTAATTAGTAACATGTTACCCACCATGTGACCTTGGTATGGGACTCGGAGCCGGGACTCCTGGGTTCTCTCCCCGGCTCTGGGAGTGGAGTGGGGGCTGGTGGGTTAGAGCAGGGGGGGCTGGGAGCCAGGACTCCTGGGTTCTCTCCGCAGCTCTCGGAGGGGAGTGAGGTCTGGTGGTTAGAGAAGGGGGGCTGGGAGCCAGGACTCCTGGGTTCTTCTTTAAGTTATGTGCTCTGAAAAATTCCTTCCCCTCTGTGCCTCAGTTTCCCCACCTGTAAAATTGGACTGGCTGTCCTTCCTCCCCGCATGTGGGGGCTTCATTAATTCTCCTCTGAGACCAGTGGAAGGAAGGTGTCCCCCCATAAATAAACCCAACTAATTCACTGATCGCTGGGCCTGGGACCATCTCTTTGTCCTTTGGGCGTACAGCTCCTTGCGCAAAGGGGAGCCAGGTGACTGGGGCTCCCAGGTGCTGCCCCAGGGCAATAATTAAGAACAGTGTTAATCATAATTAATTAAATGTTCCTAGAGTCTCAGTTACCTGGGCCCCTATCAGAGCCCCATGTTAGGCTGTTCTGTGCCGGGCCCCCTTCATAAACGCCCATTCGTTCATAATTTTATGATTTCATTATCAGTCGGTTTTGGAGGCCGTGCGCCCTGGTTACTAGACACATGAGCCAGGGATAGAACCCAGGAGTCCTGCCGCTGGCCAAGTTGCTTTTCCCGTGCCGTGCCTCAGTTTCCCCCTGTTTAGCACGATGCTCTCTTTCCAGCGTTTAACCGCCGGAAGATGCGCAGAGTCGTCAGCTCAGGGAAGTCTCCACAGGGCAGTGAAAGACGGAGGCAGCTGGGCTTTAACCGGCAGGTGGCAGGGCCTAGTAGGTAGAGCACGGGGCTGGGTTCTGGACGACCTGTGTTCTCTGTATTTTACGGAAGGAGGAGGGGGGAAATTCACTGCCAAAAAACTTTGTCCGGGTGGAGCAACTGGGAGCAGCAAGCACGGAGGTTTGGGCTAGGAAGAGATGGAGCGTCAAATCCAGGCCCCTCTTATCTGGGAAACCCTGATCCTGCTTCACCCTCGCGCTCAACCTCAAGTGTTTAACCCCGCCCCAAAATTAGTTTAGTAATTGAGGGATTGTAAACATGGTCCTTGGTGTATAATTTTTTTCTGGGATCTGGGCCCGTAGCTGGGTCCCTTTTCCCAGCATTTTCTCTCCCAGTGATCAAAGCTTTAATCCCATGACTCCAGGAGCTGGGACTTTAATAGAAAATGAAAACCATCTGATTGGGTCTGTGCCTCCTGTCGCTGGGCCCAGACTCGCTGCATCGGACGCCCCCAGAGCAGGATGCAGTGAGAGTGATGGGTGTGCGTTACCCCCTACTCCGTGGCGCAATCACACTGCTACCCTGATTTACAGAGAGGGGAAACTGAGGCACGGGGGGGCCTGGGACTTACCCAGGGACAAACAGTGAGTCAGGAATGGAACCCAGGAGTTCTGGTATCCAGCCTCACCTTCCCCCCACTCTCACCACTAGACCCCACTCCCATCCTAGAGCTGGGGAGAGAACCCAGGAGTCCTGGCTCCCGGCTCTTGCCGTGGGTCTCAGCACCTAACCCTTGACATCTACCCACAGCGGATCCTGTCTGGGGAGAGGCAGAGCCGAGGAGCCGTGGGGCAGGAAGCCGTAGTCGATGAGGGCACCTCCCACAGGTAAGGGGCAATTCACCATCGGGCCCCAGGGCAGGGGCTAGCTGGCTCAGGGGGGCAGGGAATGGGGCAGGGGCCTGTCCCCTCTAGGGGGCGCCGGCTCCCCTCCGACCCCAGGGCAAGGGCTAGCTGGCTCAGGGGGCCAGGGAATGGGGCAGGGGCCTGTCCCCTCTAGGGGGCGCCGGCTTCCCCCCAGCCCCAGGGCAGGGACTGGCTGGCTCAGGGGGGCGGGGAATGGGGCAGGGGCCTGTCCCCTCTAGGGGGCGCCGGCTCCCACCCGGCCCCAGGGCAGGGACTGGCTGGCTCAGGGGGGCAGGGAATGGGGCAGGGGCCTGTCCCCTCTAGGGGGCGCCAGCTCCCGCCTGGCCCCAGGGCAGGGACTGGCTGGCTCAGGGGGTGGGGAATGGGGCAGGGGCCTGTCCCCTCTAGGGGGCACCGGCTCCCACCCAGCCCCAGGGCAGGGACTGGCTGGTTCAGGGGAATGGGGCAGGGGCCTGTCCCCTCTAGGGGGCGCTGGCTCCCACCCGGCCCCAGGGCAGGGACTGGCTGGCTCAGGGGGGCAGGGAATGGGGCAGGGGCCTGTCCCCTCTAGGGGGCGCCGGCTCCCACCCAGCCCCAGGGCAGGGACTGGCTGAGGAAGGAGGACAGGGAAGGAGGAATGGGGGGATGAGGGGATGGGCAGGAGAAGGAGGCAGGAGGAGGAGGGGGAAGGAGAGAGAAGGGGACAGGCAGGGGAAGGAGGGATGAGGACGGGAAGGAGGGAAGGAGAGATGAGGGGCCGGCGGAGGAAGGAGGGATGGGACGGGAAGGAGGGATGAGGAGAAGCAGAAGGAGGGATGAGGAGGCTGAGGGGCCAGCGGAGGGAGGAGGGAGAGAGGAGGATGAGGACGACGGGAAGGAAGGAGAGATGAGGGGACAGCAGAGGAAGGAGGGATGAGGACGGGAAGGAGGGATGAGGAGGAGCAGAAGGAGGGATGAGGAGGCTGAGGGGCCGGCGGAGAGAGGAGGGAGAGAGGAGGATGAGGAGGACGGGAAGGAAGGAGAGATGAGGGGACAGCAGAGGAAGGAGGGATGAGGCTGAGGAGAAGCAGAAGGAGGGAGGAGGAGGCTCGGGACGGCAGAGGAAGGAGGAGGAGCAGAAGGAGGGATGAGGAGGCTGAGAGGATGGGAGGCTGGGCAGAGGAAGGAGGGAGGAGGCTGAGGAGAAGCAGAAGGAGGGAGGAGGAGGCTCAGGGGACGGCAGAGGAAGGAGGGATGAGGAGGCTGAGGGGACGGCAGAGGAAGGAGGGAGGAGGAGGAGGCTGAGGGGACGGCAGAGGAAGGAGGGAGGAGGAGGCTGAGGGGACGGCAGAGGAAGGAGGGAGGAGGAGGCTGAGGGGACGGTAGAGGAAGGAGGGAGGAGGAGGCTGAGGGGACGGCAGAGGAAGGAGGGAGGAGGAGGCTGAGAGGACGGCAGAGGAAGGAGGGAGGAGGAGGCTGAGGGGACGGCAGAGGAAGGAGGGAGGGGGAGGCTGAGGGGCTGGCAGAGGAAGGAGGAGGAGGAGGGATGAGGAGGAGGCTGAGGGGATGGGAGGCTGGGCAGAGGAAGGAAGGAGGAGGCTGAGGAGAAGCAGAAGGAGGGAGGAGGAGGCTGAGGGGACGGCAGAGGAAGGAGGGAGGAGGAGGCTGAGGGGACGGCAGAGGAAGGAGGGAGGAGGAGGCTGAGGGGATGGGAGGCTGGGCAGAGGACAGGCAGAGGAAGGAAGGAGGAGGCTGAGGAGAAGCAGAAGGAGGGAGGAGGAGGCTGAGGGGACGGCAGAGGAAGGAGGGAGAAGGAGGCTGAGGGGCTCTCAGAGGAAGGAGGGATAAGGAGAAGGACGGAGGAGAAGGCTGAGGGGACGGCGGAGGGAGGGGGAGGCTGAGGGGCTGGAGGAGGAAGGAGGGAGGAGGAGGCTGAGGGGACGGAGGAGGAAGGAGGGAGGAGGAGGCTGAGGGGACGGCAGGGGAAGGAGGGAGGAGGAGGGATAAGGAGAAGGAGAGATGAGGAGGCTGAGGGGATGAGCAGAGAGATGAGGAGAAGCAGAACGGATGAGGAGGCTGAGGGGACGGCAGAGGAAGGAGGGATGAGGAGGACGGGAAGGAGGAAAGGAGAGATGAGAAGGAGGGATGAGGAGGCTGAGGGGCTGGCAGAGGAAGGAGGGATGAAGACGAGGACGGGAAGGAGAGATGAGAAGGAGTGATGAGGAGGCTGAGGGGCCGGCAGAGGAAGGAGGGATGAGGAGGCTGAGGGGCCAGCGGAGGGAGGAGGATGAGGGCGATGGGAAGGAAGGAGAGATGAGGGGACAGCAGAGGAAGGAGGGATGAGGAGGCTGAGGGGCCAGCGGAGGGAGGAGGATGAGGGCGATGGGAAGGAAGGAGAGATGAGGGGACAGCAGAGGAAGGAGGGATGAAGACGAGGACGGGAAGGAGAGATGAGGAGGAGGGATGAGGAGGCTGAGGGGCCGGCGGAGAGACGAGGGAGAGAGGAGGATGAGGGTGACGGGAAGGAAGAAGAGATGAGGGGCCGGCAGAGGAAGGAGGGATGAGGAGGCTGAGGGGCCAGCGGAGGGAGGAGGATGAGGGCGATGGGAAGGAAGGAGAGATGAGGGGACAGCAGAGGAAGGAGGGATGAGGAGGCTGAGGGGCCAGCGGAGGGAGGAGGATGAGGGCGATGGGAAGGAAGGAGAGATGAGGGGACAGCAGAGGAAGGAGGGATGAAGACGAGGACGGGAAGGAGAGATGAGGAGGAGGGATGAGGAGGCTGAGGGGCCGGCGGAGAGAGGAGGGAGAGAGGAGGATGAGGATGACGGGAAGGAAGGAGAGATGAGGGGCCGGCAGAGGAAGGAGGGATGAGGAGGCTGAGGGGCCGGCGGAGAGAGGAGGGAGAGAGGAGGATGAGGATGACGGGAAGGAAGGAGAGATGAGGGGACAGCAGAGGAAGGAGGGATGAGGACGGGAAGGAGGGATGAGGAGGAGCAGAAGGAGGGATGAGGAGGCTGAGGGGCTGGCAGAGGAAGGAGGGATGAAGACGAGGACGGGAAAGAGAGATGAGAAGGAGGGATGAGGAGGCTGAGGGGCCGGCAGAGGAAGGAGGGATGAAGACGGGAAGGAGGGATGAGGAGGAGCAGAAGGAGGGATGAGGAGGCTGAGGGGCTGGCAGAGGAAGGAGGGATGAAGACGAGGACGGGAAAGAGAGATGAGAAGGAGGGATGAGGAGGCTGAGGGACCAGCGGAGAGAGGAGGGAGAGAGGAGGATGAGGACGACGGGAAGGAAGGAGAGATGAGGGGCCGGCAGAGGAAGGAGGGATGAGGAGGCTGAGGGGCCAGCGGAGGGAGGAGGATGAGGGCGATGGGAAGGAAGGAGAGATGAGGGAACAGCAGAGGAAGGAGGGATGAGGACGGGAAGGAGGGAAGGAGGGATGAGGAGGAGCAGAAGGAGGGATGAGGAGGCTGAGGGGATGGCGGAGGAAGGAGGGATGGGACGGGAAGGAGGGAAGGAGAGATGAGAAGGAGGGATGAGGAGGCTGAGGGGCCGGCGGAGAGAGGAGGGAGAGAGGAGGATGAGGACAACGGGAAGGAAGGAGAGATGAGGGGCCGGCAGAGGAAGGAGGGATGAGGAGGCTGAAGGGCCAGCGGAGGGAGGAGGATGAGGGCGATGGGAAGGAAGGAGAGATGAGGGGACAGCAGAGGAAGGAGGGATGAAGACGAGGACGGGAAGGAGAGATGAGAAGGAGAGATGAGGAGGCTGAGGGGCCGGCGGAGAGAGGAGGATGAGGATGACGGGAAGGAAGGAGAGATGAGGGGACAGCAGAGGAAGGAGGGATGAGGACGGGAAGGAGGGAAGGAGGGATGAGGAGGAGCCGAAGGAGGGATGAGGAGGCTGAGGGGCCGGCAGAGGAAGGAGGGATGAGGACGGGAAGGAGGGAAGGAGGGATGAAGACGAGGACGGGAAGGAGAGATGAGAAGGAGGGATGAGGAGGCTGAGGGGATGACGGAGGAAGGAGGGATGGGACGGGAAGGAGGGAAGGAGAGATGAGAAGGAGGGATGAGGAGGAGCAGAAGGAGGGATGAGGAGGCTGAGGGGCCGGCAGAGGAAGGAGGGATGAGGACGGGAAGGAGGGAAGGAGGGATGAAGACGAGGACGGGAAGGAGAGATGAGAAGGAGGGATGAGGAGGCTGAGGGCCGGCAGAGGAAGGAGGGATGAGGAGGCTGAGGGGCCAGCGGAGGGAGGAGGGAGAGAGGAGGATGAGGACGATGGGAAGGAAGGAGAGATGAGGGGACAGCAGAGGAAGGAGGGATGGGACGGGAAGGAGGGATGAGGAGAAGCAGAAGGAGGGAGGAGGAGGCTGAGGGGCTGGCAGAGGAAGGAGGGATGAAGACGAGGACGGGAAGGAGAGATGAGGAGAAGCAGAAGGAGGGATGAGGAGGCTGAGGGGCCGGCAGAGGAAGGAGGGATGAAGACGAGGACGGGAAGGAGAGATGAGAAGGAGGGATGAGGAGGCTGAGGGCCGGCAGAGGAAGGAGGGATGAGGAGAAGCAGAAGGAGGCCGAGGGGACGAGGCGGCTCTCGGCCAGGCAGGCAGGAGCCGGCTGACTGACTGACTCACTCCCAGGCCCGGGCCTGCCCTGCCCTTTTCCTGACCCTGTCCCGGCCCGGCTCCGTCCCCATCCGTCCCCTGCCCGGGAGCTGGGGCTGGGCACGGCCGGTGCCCGTCCGGAGCAGGTGGCCCCGGGGGCGGGGCGGGAAGCGGCCGAGCCGGCGGTGAGGCCGGGCCAGCTCCTTTGCTAATCGCAGCTGGCACCGGCCCCCGCTTTCCTCAGCCATTTTAGCTGCCAGCTGGGAATCCCTGTGCAAAATGGCTCCCGCCCGGAGGGAGGAGTGGCCCTCAGCCAGCAGGCATGGGCCACCGGCCTGCCCCGGCCTGGCCCGGCCCCACCGACGGGCACCTGCACCCCTGGCCTGACCCCCTGCAGCCCCTTCTCCATCCACACCGGCCTGTGACCCAGCCTGACCCACGCCGACCTGTGGCCCATGCCCCAGCCTCACCGATGTCGACCCCTAGCCCACATCTCGGCCTCACCCACGGCACCGAGCCCTGCAGCTCTAACCACTAGCCCCCGCTCCCCTCCCAGAGGCAGGGAGAGAACCCAGGAGTCCTGGCTCCCAGCCCCCCTCTGCTCTGACCCACCAGCCCCCACTCCCCTCCCAGAGTCAGAGAGAGAACCCAGGCGTCCTGGCTCCTAGCCCCCACCCCTCTAACCACTAGCCCCTGCTCCCCTCACGCCTGTCTCTCCCTCCCCAGCTCTGTGGCCCCGCCATGGCTGCGGTGCTGGAGCTCTCGGACGCCGGCCACTCCCGCTGCCTGCTGGTGGAGCTGAATGAGCAGCGGCTGCGGGGCCAGTTCTGCGACGTCACCATCATCGCCGAAGACACCAAATTCCCAGCCCACAAGAACGTGCTGGCGGCATCGAGCCCGTACTTCAAGGAGGTGCTGTCGGAGGAGCCGGCCGGCCACCAGCCGGCCCAGGTGCTGGAGCTGCCCGACATTCAAGCCGGGGTCTTCTCGGACATCCTCAACTTCATCTACCGGTCCCGCCTCTCGGTGCCCAGCCCGGCTGCCGCCCGGCAGATCGGAGCCGCCGGCCGCCGCCTGGGCATCTCCTGGCTGGAGAACCTGGACCCTGCCGCTCAAGCCAAGGAGATGAGCGAGCCCTGGAGCCCCGAGGCCGCCGGGGACACCTCGGCCTCCTCCCCGAGATCCTGCGGCTCCCCCGTGGACCTGACCTGCCCGTCGCGGCCGGCCACCAGCCCCGTCTGCCTCCAGGAGCCGGCCCGGCCGCCCAGCCCGCAGCGGGAGGCAGATAACGAAACCGAGACAGCCAAGATCCTCTATGCCCTGAGCACGGCGCCCGCCGAGCCGGTCGCCCCGGACTGGGAGCGGGAGCGTGGCGCCGCGGAACCGCCCGCCGCTGGGGGCGAGCCGGCGCCGTCGTCTTCCTCGCCGGCCGGCGGCGCCTTCCGCTGCGGGCTCTGCAGCCGCTCCTTCGCCACGCCGGCCGCCCTGAGCCTCCACCTGAAATTGCACCGAAGCCGGCGTTCCCTCTCCTGCCGGCACTGCGGTAAGAGCTTCATCCACGTCAAGCGGCTGCAGACACACGAGGTGCTCTGCAAGGAGACGGGCGAGGAAGAGGAGGAGGCGGCGGGCGGCTCGGAGGCACCGGCGGCGGCCCCGGCAGCTCCCCTTCCTCCCGCCACGCCGGCGCTGCCGAAACCGGCGTCTTCCAAGAAAGGCCTGCTCTTCCGCCACCGGGCCCTGCAGCGGCTGGAGTACATCCCGGAGCAGGACCACTTCGTCAAGGTGGTGGACGGCCACGTCATCTACTTCTGCACCGTCTGCGAGCGCTCCTACATGACCCTCTCCAGCCTCAAACGCCACTCCAACGTCCACTCCTGGCGGCGCAAGTACCCCTGCCGCTACTGCGACAAAGTCTTCGCCCTGGCCGAATACCGGACCAAGCACGAGGTGTGGCACACCGGCGAGCGCCGTTACCAGTGCATCTTCTGCTGGGAGACCTTCGTCACCTACTACAACCTGAAGACCCACCAGAAGGCCTTCCACGGCATCAACCCGGGGCTCATCTCCTCCGAGAAGACGCCCAACGGGGGCTACAAGCCGCGGCTCAACGCCCTCAAGCTCTACCGCCTCTTGCCCATGCGCTCCCAGAAGCGACCCTACAAAACGTATAGCCCGGGGCTCCTGCCGGAGGGGCTGCTGCTGCCCCCGCAGCCCCACCCCGTGGCGCTGGGCGAGGGGGACCCCGCGGCCGGCCCCGGCAGGGAGGCGGGGCCCGGCTTCGCGGCCGTCAACGCTTTGGAGGCGCCGGAGGCCGAGCGGTTCCTCCTGCCGGCGCCGGCCGAGCGGCAAGAGGCGGGGCCGCCCCCGTTCCCGGCGGAGGAGGCGCGGCGGGCGCCGGTGGACGGCGAGGCCCCATCGGTCATCGCCTACGGCCACCCGGCCGCTTCGGTCATCGTACACAGCACCTCGGTGGCGCCGGCGGGAGGCGGGGGTGGCCAGGCCTCCTCGGTCATCACCTACAACAGTACGCCGGCCACCCCCCGCCCCGCCCCGGCCGAGCCCCTCAAAAAACAAGTGCTGAAGGAATATATCCAAGCCCAGAAGGCGGCCGAGCAGGCCACGGAGGAGGCGAGCGGCGGGGAGGTGCCGAAACCCCGCAGCCTGCGGCCCGGCCGCACCATGACTTACATGGCCAAGCCAGCCTACGTGGGTGCCGCCTCGGAGAGCCGCAGCGCCCCGCTGTGCCAGATCACGGTGCGCATCGGCGAAGAGGCCATCGTCAAGCGGCGCATCTCCGAGACCGACCTGATGCTGGACAAAAGCCCGCGGGGCCCCAAGCGCTTCGATTTCGGGCCGGCCGAGAAGGCGGCTCCCGGCAAACGGGCCGGCGGCTCCTACGCCCACAACGAGAGCGGCGAGGAGGAGAGCGACCGGGACGCCGAAGACCAGCTGTGGCGTCCGTACTACACCTACAAGCCCAAGCGGAAAGCCTGCGGCTCCGGCGGGGCCGGCTCCGGCGTCCCCAAGGTGAAGCGGTCTTCCCGGTGGCACCGCAAACTACGCTCCCTGCGCTGGATGAAGCGGGGGGAGGAGGAGGAGGAGGAGGAGGAGGAAAGGGAGGAGTCCAGCCCGGCGCCCGCCCGCGCCTCGCCCAGTCCCGGCGGCTCCGACACTCCAGCGCCCAAGGTCGGGCGCGGCAGCGCCGAATGGAAACACGAGTGCGGGGCCTGCGGGAAGCTCTTCTCGGCGCTGAAGAAGCTGCGGAAACACGAGCGGGTGCATGGGCGGCCGGGCAAGGACGATCCGGCGCCGGCTCCGTCGCACCGGGTGGGCCGCAAGCCCTCGGTCAAGTTCACCTGCGCCCACTGCGCCAAGGTCTGCAAGACCGCGGCGGCCCTGAGCCGGCACATGAAGCGACACGAGGGGGAAAGCCGGGAGCCCGGCCCACCCGCCCTGACCACCGTCATCGCCTATTCCAAAAAGCCGGAGGAGCCGGAGCCGGCGCTGGCGGCCGTCAAGGAGGAAATCACGCAGGAGATGCAGGTCTCGTCGTCCAGCGGGGAGCCGCCGGCGGCGGAGGCCAGTCGGGCCTGCGCCGCAGGCCAGCCGGCCACGCCGGAGAGTCAAGGGGCAGCACCGCCCGGGGAGGAAGAGGTGATGCCGCCAGAGACGGGCGGGCCTCAGGAGGCGGCCGCGCCGGTAGCCGAAGCCACCACCAGCCGTGCCGAGCTGGCCCCGGCGCCGCCCGCCCCCCGGGCCGCCCTCTCCTTGCAAGACCCCGTCATCTCGCACACCAGCCCGGCCCCCCCCGAGGAGGAGGCGGCGGGCGGCTACCCGGAGAGGTACCCGGTGCAGGAGTACCCCCTGCCCCTGCTGGCGCCGGGGGGCTGCCGAACCCGCAAGGAGGCGGAAGACAAGCCTGCCTTCCTGGCCTACCCCAGCCCCATCCCGTTCAACGCCGTGGGCAAGGCCGGGGCCGGCGAAGGGGAGGGCAAGGTGAGCTTCTACCCCGACCCGTACCCGCTCATGTACGGGCACCAGCTGCTGGCCGCCTACCCCTACAACTTCACCAACCTGGCCGCCCTCCCCGTGGCGCTCAATGTGGTCCTGCCGGATGACAAGGGCCAGCCCCTGCCTTTCCTGCCCAGCGTCTTCGGCTACCCCGTCAACCCCTGCCGGAACGAGGTGCAGGACGGGGCCGGCGCTGGGGCCCATGGGGCCGGCAGCGGGGTGGGGGGCGGGGCGGCCCTGCCCCGGGGGGTGCTGCGGGGGGAGCCCCCAGCCCCCGAGCGCCTGAAGAAGGGAAATTTCCTGTGAGCGGCGAGGGGGTGGGCGCCCGATCTGGGATGCTGGAGGCGGGGGGCCACTGGCGCTGAGATGCAGGGGGGGCTCCAGGGCCACGATGGAGGGGAGTCGCGGCCCAGCAGGGGAGGCACCTGGAGCCGAGGGGCGCTGGAGCCCCCTCCCCCCGGAAGTGTGACATAAGGATCTGGGGGTGGGGTGGTCCTGGAGCTGGGCTGTGAGCTGTCACTCCAGACGGAGCAGCCCCCCCATTAGTGACTCCTGGGTACCCCCCCCACATCCCCACGGTCCTCAGGACCCCTTTCCCCTCACGGCTCCTCTCCCCCCGACCCCTAGGGGCACCAGAGCCCAGGCCTTGCAGCTGGCACATCTGGGGGGGAGGTGGGTAGTTACCCTAAGGAAGGGACTATAGAGAGGGACCAATATGTGGGGGGGAGCCCTATATACCCCCCCCCAAAAGAGTGAGAAGGTGGTTTAGGGGTGGGGGAGCCCAGCTGTGAGGGGAGACACTACAGTTTGCCCCTCCCAGAATGCACTGCAAACCCCCCTACCGGCTCCGGCCCTGGGCACCCCCCCCCCCCCACCGCTGTCCTTAACTTCCTGCCCCGGGCACCCCCATTCTCCTGCCCCGGGCACCCCTCCCCACCCGCCGCTGTCCTCAGCTTCCTGCCCCGGGCACCCCCATTCCCCTGCCCCAGACACCCTCTAATCCCCTGCTGTCCTCAGCTTCCTGCCCCAGGCACCCCCATTCCCCTGCCCCGGGCACCCCATACCCCCCGCCCATCCTCCCCAGCCCCCCTGCTCTCTGCCCCCCACCCCCCCGTTCCCGTGCTCCCAGCCCTGGCGGGGCGCCAGGCTCGGCGGGTGACGCTGCGTTTTGGAGCCGCAACCGACTGACTCACTTTTTCCTTTCGGGCCAGGAACCCGGCTCCGGCCCTTCCAGAAACTTCCCTGGGCCCGGGGGGGTGGGTCTCCCCCAGGCCTCTCCCAGCAGGGGGTGCTGTCCCCTGACCCCCTCCCCCAGATCTTCCCTGGGAGGAGATGGGGGGGGTTCCCATTTGCACTAGTCATTTTCCATTTTGGGCCACTGACCCCCTCCCCTGCTGCACTAGCCCCTTCCCCGCTCACAGCCCCCCGTCTTTCTCCATCACCCCCTTCCTTCACCTCTGGGACCGGACCCCCCCCTTGTAGGAATTGGGACCCCGGAGCTGGCTCTGGGGTGTTGGTTCACCCCCCCACACAGATGGCAAGGTGGGGGGGTGGTATAGGAAAAAGTGGAGGTATCCCCCCAAAAAAGAGACCCCTAATGACTGTGGTTCAAATGACTCCAAAAGTGGGGGGCTCTGCGATGAGCCCCCCAGCCTCGCCATGATCCCTCCCCGTAAAATCCACTCCTCTGCCCCCATCTGCTTCCCTTACCTGTGCCCCCCAAATCCTGCCCCTCTGCTATCCAGCTGCACCGTCACTCCAATCCATCTGGCCCCCCCATGCACCCTCTCTGCCCCCACAAACCAGCACATTTTAAACCATCCGGTCTCTGGGTAGAGGGTTGCATTACAGATCTTTGGGGGGGGACCTGTCTCCCCTTATTCTGCAGATCTTACCCCCAAGTGCCAGTTTCCCCTCCTCCCCTTCTTTTGGGGGGACCCCATGCACCCCCATTCCTCCATTCTAGGTACCCCATGCACCCCCATGGGGAGCGGGGTCTGCACCCCGTTGATCCCCGACATCTGGGTAGCTGTGCGGGGTCGGGGGAGTCGGGCCACTCTCAGAATCCTTTGTTGCCCCATTAGGAGAGCGGGTCAGATTTGGGGGAGCATAGGGGTGTGCGGATTTCCCTGGGGGTGGGAATCGGGGGTCTGGCCCCGTAGCTGGGATGGGGATGATCTGGCTCAACCTGTGGGGAGGGGCTAAGGAGAAAATTTGTCCCCCCACCTTGCCCCCAAACCAACCTCTAAAACCTCTCCCCCCCAAACTGGTCCGTGACCCTTATGGACCATTGGGCTGGGGAGGGGAGCAGACAATCCCCCTGCCCCAATTCCAAGGATGCGGAGGGGGTGTCTCTATCACTTCCCTTCCCCCCCCCACCCTAGCTTTCCAGCCAGCAGGGGGCAGTGCTGGGCATGGAGCTTTGATCTCCCTGGGGGGCTTTCCCAAGCCGGCTGATACCCCCTCCAGTAGTGAGTGTGCTGCGGGGCTGCAGGAAAATGCAACCTGCTCTGCTGCGGCGCGGTGATGCAGTGCAACGGGCATTGCACCCGGCTCTGCTGCGGCACTGCGATGCATTGCGACGGGCATTGCGTCCCGCTCTGCTGCAGCGCTGCGATGCATTGCGACGGGCATTGTACCCGGCTCTGCTGCAGCGCTGCGATGCATTGCGACGGGCATTGCGTCCTGCTCTGCTGCAGCCCGGTGATGCATTGCGATGGGCATTGCGTCCTGCTCTGCTGCGGCGCTGCGATGCATTGTGACAGGCATTGCAACCTGCTCTGCTGCGGCGCTGCGATGCATTGCGACGGGCATTGCACCCGGTTTGCTGTGGCGCTGCGATGCATTGCGACGGGCATTGCACCCGATTCTGCTGCGGCGCTGCGATGCATTGCGATGGGCATTGCACCCGGCTCTGCTGTGGCGTGGTGATGCATTGCGACGGGCATTGCACCCGGCTCTGCTGCGGCACTGCGATGCATTGCTACGGGCATTGCACCCGATTCTGCTGCGGCGCTGCGATGCATTGCGACGGGCATTGCACCCGGCTCTGCTGCGGCGCGGTGATGCATTGCGACGGGCATTGCGTCCTGCTCTGCTGCGGCGCTGCGATGCATTGCGACGGGCATTGCACCCGGTTCTGCTGCGGCACGGTGATGCATTGCGACGGGCATTGCGTCCTGCTCTGCTGCGGCGCTGCGATGCATTGCGACGGGCATTGCACCCGGTTCTGCTGCAGCGCTGCGATGCATTGGGACGGGCATTGTACCCGGCTCTGCGGCAGCGCTGCGATGCATTGCTACGGGCATTGCAACCTGCTCTGCTGCAGCGCTGCGATGCATTGCGACGGGCATTGCAACCTGCTCTGCTGCAGCCCGGCAATGCATTGCGATGGGTGTTGTACCTGGCGCTGCTGCAGCCCGGCGACGCATTGCGATGGGTGTTGTACCCAGCTCTGCTGCATCCCGGCCCTGCACTTTCCAGCACTCCCGCGGCGCAAGCCTTGTGTCGGCCTGCAGCTCCCCACCGCTCCCCCTTCCTGCAATAAAAATGAGCATCCCCCCCTCTCCTGCGATACTTCGGTGCAGCGCGGCGCACATTCCAGCCCCCCCCCACCCGCTGCCTCGTGCTGCATTCCACCCTGCGGCCTGCCACTGCAGGGCGAGGACCATTGCAACCCCCCCCCACACACACACACCCCCCACGCCTGCCCCAGCCGCCTCCTCTGGCTGGCAGGCAGAATTGCACACACATGCGTCCGCTGCATCGCAATGACCTTCCCGCCCTCTGCTTGCGGGGATTAGCAGAGCGCATCAAAGGCATTCTGGGCACCTGTTCCCCCCCCCCCAGCTGCAGTGGGGGGCCGGGGGGGGATCGTAGGGGATATGGGGGGCAGGGGAGGGCAGTCACTGACTTGTACATAGCTGTCCGTCTCCGCGACCTCTTTTGCACTTTCGTCACTGAGGCCTCAGTGAGCGTCGAGCATCGCTACCGAATGTACCTTCGTCTTTCTGTTCTAGGTTGCACCTCTCGTTAGTTTTACGGCACTTTAGAGCTCTAACGAAACGGTTTGAAACCCCTCCCCCCTCCACCAATCAAAGAAACAAACGAGCGAAAACAAAAAAAAACCCACCCGGTAAAACGTTTCCAAAAACCCACCTTCCAGCCGCTTTGATCCCGGTCTCTCTGTTCCAACCGTGACTGTGTGGAAGACCCGTAGAGAACAAGCCAATATTTATCTTTCTGCATCTCTGTGTGTAACTATAATAACTTCTCCGAAATAAAAAAACCGACTATACGCTCAACCCGAACGCTCCGTCTGGCGCCGAGATGCGGCCACCTCTGGGGCGGGGCGGCTGGTTACCCAGGGACCCCTTGCCTGGCGTGGGGATGCAGCCACCTCTGGGGTGGGGTGGCCGGTTACTCAGGGACCCTCGCCCAGCTCTGAGATGCGGCCACCTCTGGGTCGGGGCAGCTGGTTACCCAGGGACCCCTCACCCGGCGCTGAGATGCGGCCACCTCTGGGGCGGGGTGGCCGGTTACCCAGGGACCCCTCACCCGGCGCTGAGATGCGGCCACCTCTGGGTCGGGGCGGCTGGTTACCCAGGGACCCCTCACCCGGCGCTGAGATGCGGCCACCTCTGGGGCGGGGTGGCCGGTTACCCAGGGACCCCTCACCCGGCGCTGAGATGCGGCCACCTCTGGGGCGGGGCGGCTGGTTACCCAGGGACCCCTTGCCTGGCGTGGGGATGCAGCCACCTCTGGGGCGGGCTGGCCAGTTACCCAGGGACCTCTTGCCCGGTACTGAGATACGGCCACCCCTGGGTCGGGGCGGCTGGTTACCCAGGGACCCCTCGCCCGGCGCCGAGCTGCAGCCGCCTCTGGGGTGGGGTGGCCAGTTACCCAGGGACCCCTTGCCCGGCGCCAAGATGCAGCCACCTCTGAGGCGGGCTGTCCGGTTACCCAGGGACCCCTGGCCCAGCCCTGAGATGCTCCCACCTCTGGGGTGGGGCAGCTGGTGAGACAGGGACCCCTCACGCAGTGCTGATATGTGACCATCTCTGGGGCGGGGTTGCTGGTTACACAGGGACCTCTTGCCCGGGGCTGAGATGCGGCCACCTCTGGGGTGGGGTGGCTGGTTACCCAGGGACCCCTCACCCAGCGCTGAGATGCGCCCACCTCTGGGGTGGGGCGGCTGGTTACCCAGGGACCCCTCACCCAGCGCTGAGATGCGCCCACCTCTGGGGTGGGGCGGCTAGTTACCCAGGGACCCCTCGCCCGGCGCTGAGATGCGGCCACCTCTGCAACGGGGCAGCCGGTTACCCAGGGACCCCTCGCCCGGCGCTGAGATGCGGCCACCTCTGCGACGGGGCAGCCGGTTACCCAGGGACCCCTCACCCGGCGCTGAGATGTGGCCACCTCTTATGTGACTCCCAAGGGAGAGGTGCCCCCTGGGCTGGGGCCAGCACTGACTGCCTGGGGGCTACCCGGGGCTGGGCCTGGCCAGCAGGAGGTGTTGCAGGGGGATATCCCCCCCCCGCCGCCATCCTGTCTAGACCGACCCCTCCCTGTCTGGGATCGAGGCCAATGTAACGCTGAGCAAACAGCCACTGCCCGGGGGCAGTCTGATGGGGTAGCTGGGAGCTGGGGATTTACTGCAGGGCTGAGAAGGGGGTCTGTTGGGGGTGCTGTTTATTGGGGGCCCTGTGCCCATGGGGGGGCTCCCCGCTGGTGGAGCTGTCACCCCTGGGCATTTACCCCCTCACCACTGCTCCCCCCATCCCACAGCACCAGGTTCCACCCCCCCGTGCCTCAGTTTCCCACCCCTCAATCGCGCCAACCAACCAGGACGTGATCTGACGCCCGCCTCCGCGATCAGGGGCGAACGCCCTCTCATCTTTTCCCCCCCGGCCGGGCAGCCCTGACCCTTGAGCTGGCTTTGACGCCAACCCACTGGCGTCAGCCCCTGTTTACCCGCCCCACAGATCGGCCGGCTGGGCAAAAGGGCTCGGAGCAGGCGGCCCTCGGCTGGATCCCTTCTCCGGGCACCATGGGCTTCCCAGCCGGGCTCCTGGTCCTGCTGTCTGTAGGGGCCCTGCTGTACCAGCCGATAACCCACGGGGACTTGGCCAAGGTGAGGCTGGCATGGGGGGCGGGCGGGGAGGGAGACCGATCCACTGGTCCCAGAGCTTATTGGCATGGTGGCAAAAGGGTGTAACCCCCACCCCCCGTCTCTGCTCCCTCTAGTCGTGCCCTGCCTCAGTTTCCCTCTGGGGAAAGCAAGGGGACGATTCCATGTGGGATCGAAAGGTCTGGCAAGCCCTGAGCTGGGGGGGTTTCTGGTGCCCCTGGTGACGGGGCAGATAAACCCACAGGGCAGGAAGGAGCTGGGTCTGGGAAGCTGGGCCCAGTCAGGAGGAAGAAATCAGGGAAGAGCAGGTCAACTGCTTCAGACATTGGGTCGACTCCAAGCAGGACCAACCCCCAACTGAATCATCCCAGCCAGGGCTTTGTCAAGCTGGGCCATAAAAACCTCCAAAGGGGGGAGCGATCCTCCGGGACCTCATCCCGTGCTTTTCGGCGTCCCGACGTCCCTCCGGCGAGGAGTTCTGCAGGTCGCCGGCGCCCGGGGTGGCCATTTGAAACCCACCGCGTATTCCAGCAGAGTTACGGACACCCGAGTTATGGACCGGGCAGCCCTGCACCCCTCCACCGGCACCAAGATCAGCCTTAGAGACCCAAAAACCGAACAAACAAACCGGAAAAAAAGGTACAGACTCTACAGCACCGTGTTAAACATAAACTATTATCCTAACAAAACCCAGGGCACGAGAACAAGAAAATCAGTGTCAAAGGTAAGAAACGGCGTCTGGGCTGGTTTCATTCGAACACCGAGGGGTCAAAGCAGCTTTTTCCTCCCACTGCTACGCGTGGGCCGCGGTCGGGGGGTCAACGGCTGCGTTCGGCGGGTTCGGGGCAACCGACGGCCTCCGCTGAGGTGGTGACGTCGGGTCACGGGGTGAATTCAGGGGCGTGGATCAACACTGACTTCTACGCAGCCCTTGTGTTGCCAGTTTTTTGTGAGAGCTCTGCGCTGTCCGCCTGGGACTTAACGATCTGGGGTCGTTTCGTGTCATCTGCAGATGTTGCCACCTTGCTGATTGCCCCTTTTTCCAGGGGGATCCGTTCGGTAGGACCGGGCCCAGTACGGACACCACTAGTTACCTCTCTCCGCTCTGAAAACCGGCCATTTATTTGGATCCTTTTTTTTCCTGTCTTTTAACCGGTTACCGAGCCCTGAGAAAACCTTCCCTCTTATCCCACGGCAACTGACTTTGCTTAAGAGCCTTCGCTGAGGGACCTTATCACAGGCTTTCTGAAAATCTAAGTACGCTAGATCCCCCGGTTCCCCCTTGGTCCACAGGCTTGTCGACCCCCTCAAAGAATCCTAGTAGATTGGCGAGGCGTGATTTTCCTTGACCAAAACCAGCCTGACTCTGCCCCGACGGACCGTCTTTGTCGCTGTGTCTGATCATTCGGTTCTTGAGTTTCAACCCATGTGCCTGGCACTGGTGTTAGACTCGCCGGCCTGGAATTGCCGGGATCACGTCTGGAGCCTTTTTTTAAAAAACAAAGAAACCAGCGGCAGGTTGGCTCTCCGCCGGTCATCCGGTGTTAGTGTTGGGTTACATAGAGACCGACGATGCCTAATGTGCCTCTAGATTCAAGGGTATCCTCTTGTCTGTGGCATGTACAGGGTGCCCATCATTGTGGTCTCTTTCCTGCATGTCTTCTCACAGCCCCCACTCCCAGGAGGTAGGGCAAGGTGGGGAAACTGAGGCACAGGGCGACTTATCCAAGGGTCCGTGGTTTGTGGCGGAGCCAGGAGTCGAACCCACAACCCAGCGCTCTGACCGCCGGGCAAACCTTCCTCTCCAACCCATCCCGGACCTACAGAGGCTCTGGGGTGGTTATAGCCAATGGCTCGTCCCCCTGGCCGGTGAGTTTGCACGTTGGCAGAAGAGTGCCATCGCACGAGGCGTACAGGCCCCCCAGCTGTCCCAGCTGTGAGTGGGTTGACAGGGAGCTGCAGCGGGGGACGGGTAGCCGGGGGGGCAGGGGCTGCAAGTCTGGGAAACAACCTACTACAGAGGCAGTGGTAGGAAGGAGCAAGGAATCACGAGAAAAATGGTGCGGCGGCTTCCCGCGGGGTCCCTGTGCTGGAGAGGTCCCTGGGCTGAGTCCCGGAAGAAGGGTGGCTTGCACCATGGTGATCATCCAGCCCGCCCCCTGATTTTCCACTGATGTGGGTCAGCCTGGGCCGGTCCTTGTCCGTGACCTCTTCAATCTCAGACCACTCAGCAACACACCCCGAGTGCAGAGTTCACCCTGTTCCCCCCTACCCCAGGGAGCAGCCCCAGAAAGCCTAAAGGGGAAACCGAGGCAGGGCTAGGCTTCATCAAAAAAAAATTGCAAAAGCTACCCGCTCCGTGGCGCCCGGGCCAGAGACCTGCCCCGAAATAATTCCCAGAGCAGATCTCTCCGAAAAGCACCCAGGTCACCGATGGAGAATCCTGGTGAGCTGATAGCAACTCCCCCTTCCCCGCGCCCCAAAGTTAACTCCCCATAATTCGGTTGTAGCTTTCACGCAACTGCCCCCTCGTCTCACTTCTGGTTTCCGTGTCTCTGTTGCGCTAATTCCTTGGGGGGGACTTTTCCCGTATCTCAGTTTACCTGGGGGACAAGCCCCAGGGCTTTCGGATCCAGCTGTTGCTAAGAACATCTGGGGCAGCGAGCCAATCTGCGGTTCATCACGGCTGTAGGAACAGACTGAATACTTGAAGCCTGCGTGCAGATGTGGTCGCCCCCTCTCGAAAAGGATCGAATGGAATCGGAAAAGATTCAGAACCGGACAACAAAATGATTTTGGGGTCTGGAACGGCTGCCGTACGAGGAGAGATTAATAAGCCGAGAACTTTTCAGCTTGGGAAAGGGAGGGATATGAGAGAGGGCTATAAAATCGTGACCGGTGTGGAAAGAGTCAAGGAGGAAGTGTTATTTATTCCTTCTCCCAACACAAGAACTAGGGGTCACCCTATGAAATGAACAGGCAGCAGGTTTAAAACAAACCAAAGGACGTATTTCTTCACACAACGCACAGTCGACCTGGGGAACTCCTCGCCACTGGATGTTGCGAAGGCCAAGACCGGAACAGGGTTCAAAAAAAAAAACTAGATAAGTTCATGGAGGATGGGTCTAGCAATGGCTATTAGGCAGGATGAGCAGGGAGGGTGGCCTCAGCCTCTGTGTGCCAGACGCTGGAAATGGGCAACAGGGGCTGGGTCACTTGGTGATTCCCTGTTCTGTTCGTTCCCTCTGGGGCACCTGGCATTGGCCGCTGCCAAGGCAGGAAATTGGCCTAGATGGACCAGTGGCCTGGCCCAGTGTGGCCAATAACACCCAAAAATCCATAAAACAGGAAGAGACAAAACAGGCTGCTCTGAAGGGAGGTGGGCACAGCACTCCCTGCCTGGCTCCAGGCTGGTTCGCTGCTGAACGCCTGTGATCTCACGCTTCACAACACACCCCGCGATGAAAGCCCGGAAAGCAAAGGACCCCCCAAAAGGCCCTTCCCTCCTAACCCACTGGCTTCGTTGTTGCCCTGAGTGGGGACAGATGATTAACAAGACCAGCGAGGGTCTGCCAGCCACAGGGCTGCAAGGTGGTTGGCTCAAAGGGGAAACTGAGGCTGGGTTGCTCCACTGTTCGGGGAGCCAGGAGGTGAAAGCAGACCTAGACATGCTTTTTGTGATGGATGGGCTGCCCCAATAACCCAGCTGACAACGGGCGGCTGGACATTGTGGGTCTTCTGCTAGCAAACTCCTGCTTTCTCCCCCTATAATCCAAAGCTGGCGCTGAGAGGCAGGAGCCAGTGAAAAAGAGAGACTCCCCCCTCCTCTCATGGAGCCGGGCAGAGAACCCAGGAGTCCTGGCTCCCAGCACCCCCTGCTCCAACCACCAGCCCCTGCTCCCTGCCAAGAGCCGGGGAGAGAACCCAGGAGTCCTGGCTCTCAGCCCCCCCTGCTCTAACCACCAGCCCCCACTCCCCTCCCAGAGCCGGGGAGAGAACCCAGGAGTACTGGCTCCCAACACCCCCTGATCCAACCACCAGCCCCTACTCCCTTCCCAGAGCTGGGGAGAGAACCAGGAGTCCTGGCTCCCAGCCCCCCCTGCTCTAACCACCAGCCCCCGCTCCCTTCCCAGAGCCGGGGAGAGAACCCAGGAGTCCTGGCTTCCAGCCCCCCTGCTCTGACCCCCAGCCCCTGCTCGCCAGAGTCAGGGAGAGAACCCAGGAGTCCTGGCTCCCAACACCCCCTGATCCAACCACCAGCCCCTACTCCCTTCCCAGAGCTGGGGAGAGAACCCAGGAGTCCTGGCTCTCAGCCCCCCCTGCTCTAACCACCAGCCCCCACTCCCCTCCCAGAGCCAGGGAGAGAACCCAGGAGTCCTGGCTCCCAGCCCCCCTGCTCTAACCCCCAGCCCCTGCTCCCCAGAGTCGGGGAGAGAACCCAGGAGTCCTGGCTCCCGGCCCCCAATCCCCTCAGTGTGTCTTTCCTATCATGGAGCAGTGCTGACACCTGGTGGCCAGCTGGGGTAACACGGCGATTTAAAGGGACCGGATCCTCTCCCCCGTTTTAGCCTGCGGAACTGCTGGCAACCAGACCCCTCTGGGTAACGCCCAGGGTGCATCTGCCCCCTGCGCCTCAGCAGTGCCACCCAATGGCCAGCGAGGGGGCTGCATAGGGCCCTACGAGTAACCCACTGCTTATCTGCCGTCCCCTCCTCCAGGATGGTCATTGCTTCCAGATCCTCCCAGGTGAGGAGGGGGCCCTGAATATCGGCCAGCACTGGGGGGACGCCACCCCAGCAGCCACCATCGTCATCGAACTGAGCAAGGTGACCAGGTACAATCCTGGGGGAGGCGTGGGGGGGGACTTCCTTGTGGGGGCTAGCGGGTTAGGTTGGGGGGGGTGGGGGCTGGAAATAAGGACTCCTGGGTTCTCTCCCCAGCTCTGGCAGGGGTGTGGGGGCTGATGGGTTAGAGCAATGGGGACTGAGAGCCAGGACTCCTGGGTTCTCTCCCTGGCTCTGGGAGGGGAGTGGGGGCTGGTGGGTCAGAGCAGGGGGTCTAGGAGCCAGGACTCCTGGGTTCTCTCCCCGGCTCTGGGAGGGCAGTGGGGGCTAGTGGTTAGAGCAAGGGGGGCTGGGAGCCAGGACGCCTGGGTTCCCTTTGTACGGTGCGGGCCCCGCTCTCCCCAGCGCCGCCTCGTCCTTCGACTTCCGCACGCTGGACCCCGAGGGGGTGATCTTTTTCGGGGACATGGGGGACCACAGCGACTGGTTCGTCCTGGGGCTGCGGCGGGGGAAAGCGGAGATGCAGATCAGCAATGTCGTGACGAACATCAGCGTGCGAGGCGGGCAGCGGCTGGACGACGGACAGTGGCACCGAGTATGGGGGGACTCGGGGGGCTCCTGTGAGGGGTAGGGGTGCTGGGGCTGGAGAGGGGGGCTGGGTGCATTTGGGGGGCAATTGGGGTGGGGATACCCAGGAGGAGGGGGAAGGTTTTGGGGGGTCCCCTTGGGGAAGCGGTAACTGGGATGCGGGTGTGTTTTAGGGGGGACCTTGGAGTGGGGGTAGCTGTGTGGCTTGGGGGGGACCCAAGGGGTGGGGGCAGCTGGAGGGTGGATGGGTTTTGGGGGGTTCTCTCAGGGGGGAAGGGAGCTGGGTGGGTTTGTGGGGGGGATCCTGGGCCTGAGGGCAGATGGACAGTGGGTTTGGGGGGGTTCTCTCAGGGCAGAGGGGGGTTGGCTGGGTTTGGGGGGGTTCTCTCAGAGAGGAGGGGGGCCGGGTGGATTATAGGGGACCTTGGCTGTGAGGGCAGATGGACAGGGGGTTGGGTGGGTTTGGGGGGTTCTCTCAGGGCAGAGGGGGTTGGCTGGGTTTTGGGGGGCCCTGGGGATGCAGTGGCTGGAGGGGGGCTGGGGTAAATTTGGGAGTCCCCCTGGGGTGGAGGGGCGGGGTTTGGGGCCCCGTTCAGCCACAGTAGCCAAGTGCTCTCCCGGTCCCCCCCAGATGCTGGTGATGAATGAGGGGCACACTGTACGGCTGGAGGTGGATGGCGACGAGCTGCTGACCCTGGGCCACGTCTCGTACCCCATCATCGAGCGCCAGGCGTCCAAGATGCGCCTCGCCATGGGGGGGCTGCTGCTCCCGCCCTCGTACCTGCTGGCCCCGGTGAGGAGCCAGGACTCCTGGGTTCTCTGCCCGGCTCTGGGAGGGGAGTGGGGGCTGGTGGGTCAGAGCAGGGGGGGCTGGGAGCCAGGACTCCTGGGTTCTCTCCCTGGCTCTGGGAGGGGAGTGGGGCCTGGTGGTTAGAGCAGGGGGGGGCTGGGAGCCAGGACTCCTGGGTTCTCTCCCCGGCTCTGGGAGGGGAGTGGGGCCTGGTGGTTAGAGCAGGGGGGGGCTGGGAGCCAGGACTCCTGGGTTCTCTCCCTGGCTCTGGGAGGGGAGTGGGGCCTGGTGGTTAGAGCGGGGGGGGGGCTGGGAGCCAGGACTCCTGGGTTCTCTCCCCGGCTCTGGGAGGGGAGTGAGGGCTGGTGGGTCAGAGCAGCGGGGGCTGGGAGCCAGGACTCCTGGGTTCTCTCCCCGGCTCTGGGAGGGGAGTGGGGGCTGGTGGTTAGAGCAGGGGGCTGGGAGCCAGGACTCCTGGGTTCTCTCCCCGGCTCTGGGAAGGGAGTGGGGGCTGGTGGGTCACAGCAGGGGGGCTGGGAGCCAGGACTCCTGGGTTCTCTCCCTGGCCCTTGGAGGGGAGTGGAGGCTGGTGGGTCAGAGCAGGGGGGCTGGGAGCCAGGACTCCTGGGTTCTCTCCCCGGCTCTGGGAGGGGAGTGGGGGCTGGTGGGTTAGAGCAGGGGGGGCTGGGAGCCAGGACTCCTGGGTTCTCTCCCCGGCTCTGGGAGGGGAGTGGGGGCTGGTGGGTCAGAGCAGGGGGGGCTGGGAGCCCGGACTCCTGGGTTCTCTCCCCGGCTCTGGGAGGGGAGCTGGGGTGGGGGCTGGGAGCTGTGGTTTGGGGGGGCCCAGCTCTCTCAGCCCCCCGCCTGGCGTTGCAGATGAAGACGCCCATGGACGGCTGCCTGCGGCGCTGGATCTGGCTGAACCAGACCACGACCTGGTGGGAGGGCACCGCCCTGCAGGCGAAGGCCAAGCCCTGCTTCAGCGCCCTGCGGCCCGGCAGCTTCTTCCCCGGGGGGGGGCTGGCCAGCTTCCGCCCGGCAGGTACCCGGGGACCCCGGCGTCCGGGTGGCCTGGCCCTGCCTTCCTTCCCGCCACAGCGTCAGCTGCCATGGGGATCCCCCGGCCTGCCCCTTCTCCCTTGGGGACCCCCCATCCCTCCCCCTGCCCAGCAACTTCCTCCATGGGGACCCCTCCACCCTGCCCCCTGGCCTGCCCCCTCCTCCCGTGGGGATCCCTCCACCCTGCCCCCCGGCCTACTCCCTTCTCCAGTGGGGATCCCTCCACCCTGCCCCCCGGCCTGCCCCCTCCTCCCATGGGGACCCCCATCCCACCCCCCTGCCCAGCACCTGTCCCCATGGGGACCCCTCCACCCTGCCCCCCTCGCCAGCCCCCTCCCTGCATGGCAATCCCTCCATCCTGCCCCCCTTCACCCAGCACCATCCCCCCATGGGGCCCCCCTCCTGCCTCTCTGTCTGGTCCCCTCTCCCTGTGGTGACCCCCCCATACCACCCCCCTATGCCCAGCACCCCCTGGAGTGACCCCCCAGCCCCTCTATGGTGACAGTCCCCGGCCTCCCTCCCCATGCTTCCCAACCGTGACCCCAGCCCCCCCACAGGAATCCCCCCTCCTCCAGCCCCCTCAACAGTGACCCCACCCACTACCTCCTTCTCCCCAACTCCCCTCCACAGCAGCATCTGCTGGGGGAGGGTACAGCCCCCCCGGTTAACCTGCCCCCGGTGTTTGCCCCCCCAGACCTGGCTGGCGGTTCTGCGCCCCCCAACGGGAGCTGGGGGCTGGAGGTGGAGCTGGGGCTCCGGGCCCCCCGGCAGACGGGGCTGGTGTTGGCTGTGGGGGCCCCAGACGGGAGCCTGGCGCTGAGCCTGGCCCTGCAGCCCACGGTGAGTCCCAAGGGGGGGTGATGGTGTGGGGGGAATCCGCTCACCAGGGGGCGTGGTGCCAGGGATCTGTTCACCAGGGGGAGGGGCTGGGGATCTGCTCATGGGGGGGTTGCAGTGCAGGGGATCCGCTCACCAGGGGGCATGGTGCCAGGGATCTGTTCACCAGGGGGAGGGGCTGGGGATCTGCTCATGGGGGGGTTGCAGTGCAGGGGATCTGCTCACCAGGGGGCGTGGTGCCGGGGATCTGTTCACCAGGGGGAGGGGCTGGGGATCTGCTCATGGGGGGGTTGCAGTGCAGGGGATCCGCTCACCAGGGGGCATGGTGCCAGGGATTTGTTCACCAGGGGGAGGGGCTGGGGATCTGCTCATGGGGGGTTGCAGTGCAGGGGATCCGCTCACCAGGGGGCGTGGTGCCAGGGATCTGTTCACCAGGGGGAGGGGCTGGGGATCTGCTCATGGGGGGGTTGCAGTGCAGGGGATCCGCTCACCAGGGGGCATGGTGCTAGGAATCTGTTCACCAGGGGGAGGGGCTGGGGATCTGCTCATGGAGGGGTTGCAGTGCAGGGGATCCGCTCACCAGGGGGCATGGTGCTGGGGGGATTTGCTCACTGGGGGGACGGTGCCACAGATCTGGTCGCTGGGGGTGTGTGGTGCCAGGGATCTGCTCACCGGGGGCACCAATGGGGGAGGGTCGCCACTCGTGTGTAGCCTGGGGGCAGGTTTGGGGAGCTGGGGGTGGGGGACCTGTCTCCATCTGCCCCTGAGCCTCCCTCTCCCTCTCCCGTAGGCCCTGGTGGTGTGCCTGGGTAACCGGACCGAGCTGCGGCTGCCTCTGCCAGAGGGGCCCTGCCTGGATGCCCCCCTGCGCCTACAGGTCTCCCCCACCCAGCTGGCCCTGCAGCTGGGTGACCACGGGGACACCCTGCCCGGGCAGCCCCCCGACTTCCAGTGGCTGCAGGAGGCCTGGCTGGGCCAGGAGGGGCGGCTCTTCATTGGCGGGCTGCCAGGTACATTCCCCCCCTAGCCCTGTGTACTGTTTGACTGCTTCCCCTACACCCGGGACGGCCTTGACTGTGCCCCCATCCCAGCTTAGCCGGGGCGGCCTTGACGTGAGACCCTTCCCCAAGAAGGGGTGGCTGTGTGGGTGGTGGTGGCGGGCCAGGGGGTCCCCTCTCTCCCCACCTTCTGACATGATATCTCCCTTGCAGAGGGGGGTGAGACCCCCAGCCCTCAGGAGTGGGGGACCTTTCGGGGCTGCCTGCAGGGGATCCGGGTGCAAGGCCACCAGCTGGACCTGGACTCAGCCCTGTTCAGGAGCGACACCATATGGGCCCACAGCTGCCCCGGCAGCCATGAGAGGGCGAGAGGGGGGAGATGAGCCGGGGGTGACGGACACCACCACCAGTGGTGGGAGGGTGTGTGGCTGGGGGGGGGTAGGGGCGGTGATGCCATATGCTGGTGTAGGGCTGTGACTGGGGGAGGGGGGGAGGTTTTGGCTGGGCGTAAGCGTGTGGCTGGCTGATGTGGGGCTATAACTGTGGGGGTGCTGTGGCTGGGAACGAGTGTGCAGCTGTGCTGGTGTGGGGCTGAGACTGGGGGGGAGGTTGTGGCTGGGCGGGGCTGTGGCTGGGAGCGAGTGTGCGGCTGTGTGATGAAGTGGGAATGTTCTTAATGTTTTCTCTGAAGACTGTGTGGGTGCCTCAGTTTCCCCTATGCAGTTCTTAAGTATCTAGGTGGTGGGATAAGGGGGTGTGATAGGTGCAGAGCCCGAGAGGGCCAGTGTGAAGGTGTCTGCACAGAGAATGGCCGACACCCTGTCTCCTGGCCACTGATGGCCTGGGCCGCTCCCCTGCAAGGTGCCAATTGAAGGTGCTGGACAACAAAGAGACCAGGTGGCCCCTAGACAAAGGCCAGAGGAGGGGCTGGGGGGAGTTTCAGTTTGGAGCTGGCTGGGGAAACTGAGGCAGGCCCAACACCAGGGTCTGGACTCCCCACCCCCCCAAGATGGACCTGACCGAGGGGGTCCTGTTCTCTGTACCTACAAGCTCTGTGTTGGACTGTGTTCCTGTCGGCTAATAAATCTTCTGTGTTACTGGCTGAGAGTCACGGTGAATCACGGGAATTGGGGGGGTTGCAGGGCCCTGACTCCTCCACACTCCGTGACAGGCTGTGACTGGGGGTGCCACCGTGATGTGTCTGGGAGCGGTTGTCCGTGACCAGTGTCGGGCTGTGACTTGGAGTAGCTGTGACGGCGTCCACCTGTGGCCGGCTGGGAGCGGTTGTGGGACGGTGGCGATGTCCGTCATGCCGAGGTGCAGCTGTGACAGTGTCCGCCTGTGACTGGCTGGGAGCGGTTGTGGGTCGGTGGCGATGTCCATCATGCCGAGGTGCAGCTGTGACAGTGTCCGCCTGTGACTGGCTGGGAGCGGTTGTGGGACGGTGGCGATGTCCGTCATGCCAAGGTGCAGCTGTGACAGTGTCCGCCTGTGACTGGCTGGGAGCGGTTGTGGGTCGGTGGCAATGTCCGTCATGCCAAGGTGCAGCTGTGACAGTGTCCGCCTGTGACTGGCTGGGAGCGGTTGTGGGTCGGTGGCGATGTCCGTCATGCCGAGGTGCAGCTGTGACAGTGTCCGCCTGTGACCGGCTGGGAGTGGTTGTGGGTCGGTGGCGATGTCCATCATGCCGAGGTGCAGCTGTCACGGTGCAGGACCGGGCCTGGGAGTGGTTGTGACGGTGTGGGCCTGCGTCGGTGGTGGTGTCCGGCTGTGGAGGAGGAGGTGTGTGGCTGCGCTGGTGCCATGCTGACACTGGGGTGGTGGTGAGGCGGTTGTGACAGTGTAGGGCTGTGTAATTATGAGTACCTGCGACAGTGTCGGGTCATGTTTGGGAACTGTTGCGTGGTTGGGACGGTCTGTGCGTTGCCGTGTCTGTGCAACTGTGCATGCCAGGGTGATTGTGAGCAGCTGAGATTGGCTGTGGTTGACTAGTTGTGACAGTGGTTGTGAGAGGTGCGCTTGTACGTGGGATTGGTTTGTAGCACCGTGACTGGTTTTGCAGTAGTGAGGGTGGGTGTTTGTGTGGTTGTGCTCGTGCAGGAATGTGAGCTGCGCTTGTGCAAGACTGCGTGACCGTCGCCCATGTGGGGGGTTTGTTTCTGGGCATCTGTGTCTTCCACTGTGAGTGTGCAACAGTGACTGTATGACCGTGTGTGTGTGTGTGTGTCAAGCTCATCCCAAGTGGTTGTGTGACTGTCATTGTGAGCACGAGTCTGACTGTGTGCGTGTGTCCGAGGGGCTAATTTTTGTCATGCTCCATGTGTTTTGTCGAGGTGACTGTGACTGCGGGTGACTGTCTGATATTGTGTATCGGTGTGTGAGCGCGCATACGTTTTTCTCCATGTATAGCCTGTGAAGACTCAGCTCTATGCACACCCCTGTGCGTGGCGGTGTAGTCATAGAGTTGATCAATGTTCGGGCCAGAAAGGAGCTTGAGACCTCAAGTCTGGTCCTCCTGTCTAGCACGGACTGGAGTATGTCACCCAGACTGCCTGTAGTGAGCCGAACAACTCCGGGCTGCACCAAGGTAGCTACCTTCCTTTCTTTGCTGATTGAAGTAGTTCGTGTGTGTAGCTAAGAGATTGTAAAGCTGTGACTAAGTATGACTGACTGGTGCGTGTGTGTGTATGTGTGTGACTGTGTAATTGTGGATGGCTGCAGCTTCTTAATTACACACACCCAGAGCCATACAGTCTCATAACCACACACCCACCAACAGTCATGCACAGATACAGCCGTGCAATCTCATAGTCACACACACACACACACACACACACACACACACACACACACACACACACACACACAGTGTGGTTGTAGCTGTACAGTCTTAGTCACACAGTCATGGGCTCTTAACTACACCGCCTGCAACTACAGCCCTTCATGATTACAGTCACAACAGTACGGTCTCCTAGGCTCTTTCATACAGTCTCCCATAATCTCTTTAATGACACCCTAAACTGCTGTCATTCGCAGTTACATCCATCAAGCGTTAGTCACACACACAGCTACAGTCATTCATAGATACACAAGCTCAGCCACCGTCTCCAAATCTCACACACAACTGCAGTGACTCCACCGTAATCTCTTGCCTGTGCAGCCACGCACAACCGACACAGTGTAATTGTGAACGGCTGTAGTTGTGGGAGGGGTGCATAACCATGATGGTGTGACGCACGACTGGAGCTGTGCATGAGATTAAGCATCTGCATGGCTGATATTGTGCATCTCTGAACGACTGTAGCTTCCGTGTGACTAAGACTTGACGGCTGTAACTGTGAATGACTGTAGCTTGGCGGGGTGATGAAGAGACTATGACTGTGAGACTGCACCATAAGAGAGAGACTATGAAGAGAGAGACTAGGAGACTGTGCCGGTTGTGACTGTAATGATGTGTAGGGAGGTGTAGTTAAGAGCTTATGACCGAATGACTGTAGATGTGTGTGCAACTGTGACTGTACACCTACAACTGGTGTGTGTGTGTGTGTGTGAAAGAGAGAGACTGTGTGGCTGTGGTTGTATCTCTGAATGACTGTAGCTGGCCACGTGACTAAGAGATTGTCTGTCCGGCTGTGAACGTGCATCTGTGAGCGACTGTAAGGGGTGTCTTAGGAGACTGGACCCCTGTGACCGCTGTTGGTGCGAGCCTGAAACCCTGCTGGGTGTGTTCCCTGTGTCTACACTCGGCCACCACACACAGCACAGGTGCCCCCCACCCCAGGGATGCCCGGGGCTAACACCCAGACACAGGCTACACAGCGACCACAACCCAATTTATATACAAAATTGGCTACTAAGCAGCTCACGACAAGGCTACCATGGCTCCTGCCGAATGGCGGGAGAACGTGCACCGAACCGGATGGTGGGCCACGGGCCGGGCCACGGTGACCGGCTCTAGGTAACTATGGAAGGGACTTCGAATCAACCCCACCCCCACCCCTCCGGTCCAGAGACAGGACGGGCCGGCCTAGAGGTGACAGGCCAGGACGCCTGGGTTCCAATCCCCTCTCTGATGGAACATAAGCCCCCCGGGGGCCTCCTTCCTTGCCCCCCCCCGAGCAGTGTGTGAAATTGGGGAGCATCCTGGCACTGGGGGATGGGAAGGGGAGTTACTTAACGGGGGTAAAGCGCTATTGAAATGTTACGCTGATTATTAGCAAGGGTTATAATGTTTCCCCGAAGTCCTCACCCCAGGAATGGAACCCAGGAGTCCGGATTCCCACCTCCCCCTGCTCTAAACACCAAGCTGGGGAGAGAACCCAGGAGTCCGGGCTCCCAAACCCCGTTCCCTTAACAGAGCTGAGGGAGGGGAGTGGGGTCTGGAGGATTAGAGCAGGGTGGGGCTGGGAGCCTGGACTCCTGGGTTCTCTCCCCGGCTCTGGGAGGGGAGTGGGGGCTGGTGGGTCAGACCGGGGGGGCTGGGAGCCAGGACTCCTGGGTTCTCTCCCTGGCTCTGGGAGGGGAGTGGGGGCTGGTGGGTTAGAGCAGGGGGGGCTGGGAGCCAGGACTCCTGGGTTCTCTCCCCGGCTCTGGGAGAGGAGTGGGGGCTGGAGAGTTAGAGCAGGGGGGGCTGGGAACCAGGACTCCTGGGTTCTCTCCCCGGCGCTGGAAGGGGAGTGGGGGCTGGTGGGTTAGAGCAGAGGGGGCTGGGAACCAGGACTCCTGGGTTCTCTCCTCATCTCATGCAGCTGTGAGATGGTGGGTGTAGGGGTCACCAAGTCCCGAGTGGGCTGGGAGCAGGAAGAGCCAAGTCTCTGGTGGGGGGGGAGACACAAAGGAGGGAGGAAGTGTGTTCCCACCCCCCACCCCCTTCACAGCAGGAAGCACGTCCCCGATTTGCTGCTGACGCTGTCGGCGGACGCGTTGGGGTCGAGGTCCCTGGGGACGGTGCCCTTGGCCCCCCACACGTTCAGTTCCCCGAAGACGCCGGTCTCCACCATCTCTTCCTGCCAGGGGATGGGGATGTTGCCGGAGGAGAAGTCGTCGTAGAAAGCCCTGTCCTGCTCGTCCAGCACCACGCCCTTCACCGTGGAGAAGGCGCCCACCTCGCTGATGTCCTTGGCGTAGACCGTCTTGGGGTCGGGCACGAAGGGCGGCTCCACCAGACCTGGGGGGCAGAGCGGGGGGCGCATGGAAACCGGGCTGGGGCGGTGGCAGGGTGTGGGGTGACAGCCCCAATGCAGAACGCGACCCGGAGTACACAGCCCAATGCCGGGGACAAGACCGCCCCGTTCTCCACCGCAACCACTGCACGCACAACCCAACGCTGGGGACAACACCGCCCCGTTCCCCACCGCACACACAACCCAACCCCATGGACAACACTGACCCGTTTCCCACTACAATCGCTGCACGCACAACCCAACGCCAGGGACAACACCGCCCCGTTCCCCACTGCAACCACCGCACGCACAACCCAACCCTGGGGACAACACTGCCCCGTTCCCCACTGCAACCACCCCATGCACAGCCCCACTGTAACCACTGCACGCCCAACCCAACCCCATGGAAAACACTGCCCCGTTCTCCACCGCAACCACCGCACGCACAACCCAACCCCGGGGACAACACCGCCCCGTTCGCCACCGCAACCACCCCATGCACAGCCCCACTGTAACCACTGCACGCCAACCCAACCCCGTGGAAAACACTGCCCCGTTCCCCACTGCAACCACCACATACACAGTTCCACTGCAACCACTGCACGCACAACCCAACGCCAGGGACAACACCGCCCCGTTCCCCACTGCAACCACCGCACGCACAACCCAACCCTGGGGACAACACTGCCCCGTTCCCCACTGCAACCACCCCATGCACAGCCCCACTGTAACCACTACACGCCCAACCCAACCCCATGGAAAACGCTGCCCCGTTCTCCACCGCAACCACCGCACGCACAACCCAACCCTGGGGACAACACTGCCCCGTTCCCCACTGCAACCACCCCATGCACAGCCCCACTGTAACCACTGCACGCCCAACCCAACCCCGTGGAAAACACTGCCCCGTTCTCCACCGCAACCACTGCACGCACAACCCAACGCTGGGGACAAGACCGCCCCGTTCTCCACCGCAACCACTGCATGCACAACCCAACGCTGGGGAAAACACCGCCCAGTTCCCCACCGCACACACAACCAACCCCATGGACAACACTGACCCGTTTCCCACTACAATCGCTGCACGCACAACCCAACGCCGGGGACAACACCGCCCTGTTCCCCACTGCAACCACCCCATGCACAGCCCCACTGTAACCACTGCACGCCCAACCCAACCCCGTGGAAAACACTGCCCCGTTCTCCACTGCAACCACCGCACACACAACCCAACCCTGGGGACAACACTGCAACCACCGCATGCACAGCCCCTTCCCCTTCCTTTCTTCGTCTCCCCTTCCCTCGGCCCCTTCCTCCTTCCCTCCTTCCTCTCCTCCTCCACTGCAACCACCGCACGCACAACTCAACCCCGTGGAAAACACCGCCCCGTTCCTCACCACAACCAGCGCACGCACAACCCAACCCCGTGGAAAACACCGCCCCGTTTCCCACTACAATCGCTGCATGCAGAACCCAACGCCAGGGACAACATCGCACCATTCCCCACTGCAACCACCGCACACACAACCCCACGCCGAGGAAAACACTGCCCCGTTCCTCAACACAACCACCGCACGCACAACCCAATCCCGTGGAAAACACTGCCCCATTCCCCACTGCAACCACCGCACGCACAACCCAACTCCCTGGAAAACACCACCCCGTTCCTCACCACAACCACTGCATGCACAGCTCCACTGCAACCACCGCATGCACAACCCAACGCCGGGGAAAACACCGCCCCGTTTCCCACTACAATCGCTGCACGCACAACCCAACGCCGGGGAAAACACCGCCCCGTTTCCCACTACAATCGCTGCACGCACAACCCAACGCCGGGGAAAACACTGCCCCATTTCCCACTACAATCGCTGCACGCACAACCCCACACCGGGGAAAACACCGCCCCATTCCTCACCACAACCACTGCATGCACAGCTCCACTGCAACCACCGCATGCACAACCCAACGCCGGGGAAAACACCGCCCCGTTTCCCACTACAATCGCTGCACGCACAACCCAACGCCGGGGAAAACACCGCCCCGTTTCCCACTACAATCGCTGCACGCACAACCCAACGCCGGGGAAAACACTGCCCCGTTTCCCACTACAATCGCTGCACGCACAACCCCACACCGGGGAAAACACCGCCCCATTCCTCACCACAACCACTGCATGCACAGCTCCACTGCAACCACCGCATGCACAACCCAACGCCGGGGAAAACACCGCCCCGTTTCCCACTACAATCGCTGCACGCACAACCCAACGCCGGGGAAAACACCGCCCCGTTTCCCACTACAATCGCTGCACGCACAACCCAACGCCGGGGAAAACACTGCCCCGTTTCCCACTACAATCGCTGCACGCACAACCCCACACCGGGGAAAACACCGCCCCGTTCCTCACCACAACCACTGCATGCACAGCTCCACTGCAACCACCGCACGCACAACCCAACCCCGGGGACAACACCGCCCTGTTCCCTACTGCAACCACCGCACGCACAACCCAACCCCATGGAAAACACCGCCCCGTTCCTCACCACAACCACTGCATGCACAGCTCCACTGCAACAACCACACGCACAACCCAACCCCGTGGAAAACACCACCCCGTTCCCCACCGCAACCACCCCATGCACAGCCCCACTGTAACCACTGCACGCACAACCCAACGCCAGGGATAACACCGCCCCGTTCCCCACTGCAACCACCACACTCACAACCCAACCCTGGGGAAAACACTGCCCCGTTTCCCACCACAGTTGCTGCACACACAACTCAACACCAGGGACAACACCGCCCCGTGCCCCACTGCAACAACCACATGCACAACCCAACCCTGGGGAAAACACTGCCCCGTTCCCCACTGCAACCACCCCACGCCCAACCCAACCCCACGGACACCACTGCCCCGTTCCCCACCACAACCACTGCGCACACAACCCCACTGCCACCACCATACGCACAACTCAATGCTGGGGACAACACTGCCCCGTTCCCCACCACAACCACTGCACGCACAGCCCCAATGCAACCACCACATGAACAGCCCCACTGCAACCACCGCACATACAACCCAATCCTGGGGACAACCCCGCCTCATTCCCCACCACAACCACCGCACGTACAACCCAACACCGGGGACAACACTGCCCCGTTCCCCCACCGCAACCACCGCACGCACAGCCCCATCGCAACCACCGCACATACAACCCAACCCTGGGGACAACCCCGCCTCGTTCCCCACCACAACCACTGCATGCACAACCCAACACCGGGGACAACACCGCCCCGTTCCCCACTGCAACCACTGCATGCACAGCCCCACCGCAACCACTGCACGCACAACCCAACACCGGGGACAACACTGCCCCATTCCCCACTGCAACCACTGCAACCACCGCACGCACAGCCCCACCGCAACCACTGCACATACAACCCAACCCCGGGGACAACCCCACCTCGTTCCCCACCACAACCACTGCATGCATAACCCCACTGCAACCACCGCACGCACAACCCAACGCCGGGGACAACACTGCCCCATTTCCCACTGCAACCACCACACATAGAACCCCACTGCAACCACTACACGCACACCCCAATGCCGGGAACAACACCCCCCCATTCCCCACTGCAACCATTGCACACACAGCCCCACCGCAACCACCGCATGCACAGCCCCACTGCAACAACCACATGCACAACCCAATGCCAGGGACAACACCGCCTCGTTCCCCACCGCACGCACAACCCCACTGCAACACCGCACACACAACCCAACCCTACAGACACCACCCACCCAATTGCCTACCGCAACCACCGCACACACAACCCAAACCTGGGGAAAACACCACCCCGTTTCCCACCACAACCCACTGCACGCACAACCCCACTGCAACCACCGCACGCACAACCCAACCTTGCAGACAACGCTCCCCAGATCCCCACCATAGGCACCACCCCATCACAATCAGGGCATGCACAACACAACCCCACAGCCACCTCAGCCCTGGGGATGGGTTGGGGGGATTCCTCATCCCAAATCGGGGGGGTTCAGGATGGGTAAGGGGTACCCCTCATTCTAGCAGTTGGAAGGGGCCTGGGGGGGGGATCTCTCAGCCCTGAAGGATGGGGGTGCTCTAGGGGGATGGGTCGGGGGACCCATTGTCTGAACAATGGAGGAGCTGGGATGATGGGTTGAGGGGACCCCTCATCCTGGGGGCTGGTGGGACTTGGGGGGAACTTTGAGGGGACCTGGGAGGAGCTCCAGGGGAGATGGGTGGGGGGGGTGTTACCTGCCTCCAGCCGGCCCCAGTTCACCTTCTGGAAGAGGGGATGGCCCTTGAGCTGGGCGCACTGGTTGTCCCGGAAGCCCAGGCGGCCGGCAGGGTCCTTGGCCATGAGTCCCTCGCAGGCGGCCCGGCAGGCGGCGCTGAATTTCTCCGAGTATTTCACTGGGTCGTGCAGGATGCGCCGGGTCACCTCCTTGCTCTCCACCTGCGCGGGCGGGTGGGCGGAAGGACGGATGGGGGGGTGCCCCCTTCCCGAGGCCCCCCACTCCCTGCCAGGCCCCCAATCAGAGCCCCCCTCCCAGCCCCGTCCCCGTTCCAGCCCCCAGGATCCCATCTCCCTCCTCCAGCCCCCACTCCTCCAGCCCCCATCCCCATGGGTTGGGGGACCCCTGGTGCTGGGTTGGGGGTGCTGAGAGGGGTGGATCCGGCACACCCCTTGGGCCTTGTCTAGAGGGGATGATTTGGGGGACCCTCTCTCAGCCCTGGCTTGGGGAGGGGCCTGGGGTCCCCTTGGGGGGTAGCAGGGGGTCCCCATGGTGGGGGAGGTCCCCATTTACCTTTTCTCCCCGGCAGCGAAAGGGGCCCTTGGCTTCGATCATCTCGTAGAGGGTCACCCCCAGGGTGAAGTAATCCACACTCCAGTCGTATTCCTCGTTCATCAGCAGCTCGGGGGCCATGAAACCTGGGGGGAAAGACGGGGTGAGGGACCCTAGCATGGGGGCTGGGGTGGGCTGGACATGGGGGGCAGGGCTGGAGGGGTGGGGGCTGGGAGGCGAGGGGGGATCTAGGATGGGGGGCAGGGCTGGAGGGGTGGGGGATGAGATGGGGCTGGGAGGGCTGGAGATTGGAGGATGGGATGGGAGGAGAGGGGGCTGGGTGGGGGGCTGGGGGCCGGGAGGCGAGGGGGGATCTGGGGTGGGGGACCCTGGAGAGGGGCTGGGGGGGGCTGGAGATTGGAGGATGGGAGGGGACGGGGCTGGGGGGGCTGGGGGCCGGGAGGCGAGGGGGGATCTGGGGTGGGGGACCCTGGAGAGGGGCTGGGGGGGGCTGGAGATTGGAGGATGGGAGGGGAGGGGGCTGGAGGGGGCTGGGGGCCGGGAGGCGAGGGGGGATCTAGGATGGGGGGCAGGGCTGGAGGGGTGGGGGATGAGATGGGGCTGGGAGGGCTGGAGATTGGAGGATGGGATGGGAGGAGAGGGGGCTGGGTGGGGGGCTGGGGGCCGGGAGGCGAGGGGGGATCTGGGGTGGGGGACCCTGGAGAGGGGCTGGGGGGGGCTGGAGATTGGAGGATGGGAGGGGACGGGGCTGGGGGGGCTGGGGGCCGGGAGGCGAGGGGGGATCTGGGGTGGGGGACCCTGGAGAGGGGCTGGGGGGGGCTGGAGATTGGAGGATGGGAGGGGAGGGGGCTGGAGGGGTGGGGCTGGGAGGCGAGGGGGGATCTAGGATGGGGGGCAGGGCTGGAGGGGTGGGGGATGAGATGGGGCTGGGAGGGCTGGAGATTGGAGGATGGGATGGGAGGAGAGGGGGCTGGGTGGGGGGCTGGGGGCCGGGAGGCGAGGGGGGATCTGGGGTGGGGGACCCTGGAGAGGGGCTGGGGGGGGCTGGAGATTGGAGGATGGGAGGGGACGGGGCTGGGGGGGCTGGGGGCCGGGAGGCGAGGGGGGATCTGGGGTGGGGGACCCTGGAGAGGGGCTGGGGGGGGCTGGAGATTGGAGGATGGGAGGGGAGGGGGCTGGAGGGGGCTGGGGGCCGGGAGGCGAGGGGGGATCTGGGATGGGGGACCCTGGAGAGGGGCTGGGGGGGGCTGGAGATTGGAGGATGGGATGGGAGAAGAGAGGGCTGGGTTGGGTGGGTGTGATGGAGAGTTGGGGGCTGGGAGGTGAGGGGGGATCTGGGATAGGGGGCAGGGCTGGAGGGGTAGGGGATGGGAAGGGAGGAGAGGGGGCTGGAGAGCTGTGTTGGGGGGCTGGGGGGGCTGGAGATTGAAGGATGGGATGGGAGGAGAGGGGGATGGGTGGGGGGCTGGGGGCCGGGAGGCGAGGGGGGATCTGGGGTGGGGGACCCTGGAGGGGGGATGAGTGGGGGGCTGGGGGCCGGGAGGCGAGGGGGGATCTGGGGTGGGGGACCCTGGAGACGGGCTGGGGGGGCTGGAGATTGAAGGATGGGATGGGAGGAGAGGGGGCTGGGGGGGCTGGGGGCCGGGAGGCGAGGGGGGATCTGGGGTGGGGGACCCTGGAGACGGGCTGGGGGGGCTGGAGATTGGAGGATGGGAGGGGGGGGCTGGGGGCTGGGAGGCGAGGGGGGATCTGGGATGGGGGACCCTGGAGAGGGGCTGGGGGGGGGCTGGGGATTGGAGGATGGGATGGGAGGAGAGGGGGCTGGGTTGGGGGGTTGTGTTGGAGGGTTGGGGGCTGGGAGGTGAGGGGGGATCTGGAATGGGGGACCCTGGAGGGGGGGTGGGGGTCTGGAGATTGGAGGATGGGAGGGGAGGGGGCTGGGAGGCGAGGGGGGGTCTGAGATGGGGGACCCTGGAGGGGGGGTGGGGGGCTGGAGATTGGAGGATGGGAGGGGAGGGGGCTGGGGGCTGGGAGGCGAGGGGGAGTCTGAGATGGGGGACCCTGGAGGGGAGGAACAGAGGGAGCCCCCCAAGGTGATGGGGCAGAGGGACCCCCCCTTTTGGGGGAGCCGCACCCCCCACGCTCACCTGGGGTCCCCGCATACCCCTTGGTCTTGTCCTTCCCCTCCGGCAGCTCCACCGCCAGCCCCAGGTCCGACAGCCGGACGTGCCCTGGGGAGACCAGAACCGGGGTCAGACAGGCCGGGACAGGACCCCCCCCCGCTCCCCAAGAGACCCTCCCCACACGGACCCTCCTCAGTCCCAGCCCCTCACCTCCACCATTCCCCTCACTGCCCCCCCAGCCCCACCTACCCCCCCCGCCCTCAGGCCTTTAACCCCCCCCAGCAGGCTGCCCCCAGCCCCCCCGGCCGTGCCCCTCACCCGCGTCGTCCAGCAGCACGTTCTCCGGCTTGAGGTCCCGGTAGATGATGCGGTTCTGGTGCAGATGCTCCAGGCCGCAGATGATCTGGGCCGTGTAGAAAACGGCCCGAGGCTCCGGGAAACCCGGGTTCTTCTCGTCCACATTGTAGATGTGGTACCTGGGGGCCGGAGGGGGCAGGACGGTGAGAGAGAGACGTGGTACCTGGGGGCCGGGGGGGGCGGGAGGTGATGCGGAGACCCGGTACCCAGGGTGGGCGGAAAGAGAAGTGACGTGAAGATGCGGTACCCGGGGCGGGCGGAGAGGGAGATGATGCAGAGACGCGGTACCTGGGGTGGGAGGAGGGGGCGGGCGGAGGGGGAGGTGACAGGGAGACATGGTACCTGGGGCGGGCGGAGGCGACACTGGAAACATGGTACCTGGGGTGGGCGGAGGAGGAGATGACGCAGAGACGCGGTACCCACGATGGGCGGAGGGGGAGGTGACAGGGAGACATGGTACCTGGGGCGGGCGGAGGTGGAGGTGACACTGGAAACACGGTACCTGGGGTGGGAGGAGGGGGTGGGCGGAGGGGGAGGTGACAGGGAAATGTGGTACCTGGGGCGGGCGGAGGGGGAGGAGACATGGAGACGTGGTACCTGGGGTGGGCGGAAGGGGAGGTGACACAGAGACAAGGTACCCAGGGTGGGCGGGGTGTGTGTGATGCAGAGACGCGGTACCTGGGGCAGGCGGAGGGGGAGGTGATGCGGAGACGCAGTACCTAGGGTGGGTGGAGGGGATGGTGACATGGAGACACAGTACCTGGGGTGGGCAGAGAGGGCGAAGACGCAGTACCTGGGGCGGGCAGAGGGGATGGTGACACTGGAGACGCGGTACCTGGGGCGGGCGGAGGGGGAGGTGATGCGGAGACGCGGTACCTAGGGTGGGCGGAGGGGATGGTGACATGGAGACACAGTACCTGGGGCGGGCGGAGGGGGTGGAGACGCGGTACCTGGGGCGGGCGGAGGGGGAGGTGACACTGGAGACGCGGTACCTGGGGCGGGTGGAGGGGGAGGTGACACTGGAGACGCGGTACCTGGGGCGGGTGGAGGGGGAGGTGATGCGGAGATGCAGTACTGAGGGTGGGTGGAGCGGATCGTGACATGGAGACGCGGTACCTGGGGCGGGAGGAGGGGGAGGTGACACTGGAGACGCGGTACCTGGGGTGGGCAGAGGGGGTGGTGGCATGGAGACACAGTACCTGGGGGGGGGCGGAGGGGGCGGAGACGCGGTACCTGGGGCAGGAGGAGGGGGAGGTGATGCGGAGATGCAGTACCAAGGGTGGGTGGAGGGGATGGTGACATGGAGACACAGTACCTGGGGTGGGCGGAGGGGGCGGAGACGTGGTACCTGAGGCGGGCGGAGGGGGAGGTGATGCGGAGATGCGGTACCTGGGGTGGGCGGAGGGGGTGGTGACATGGAGACACAGTACCTGGGGGGGCGGAGGGGGCGGAGAGGCGGTACCTGAGGCGGGCGGAGGGAGAGGTGACACTGGAGACGCAGTACCTGGGGCGGGCGGAGGGGGAGGTGATGCAGAGACGCGGTACCTAGGGTGGGCGGAGGGGATGGTGACATGGAGACACAGTACCTGGGGGGGCGGAGGGGGCGGAGACGTGGTACCTGGGGCAGGCGGAGGGAGAGGTGACACTGGAGACGCGGTACCTGGGGTGGGAGGAGGGGGTGGTGACACTGGAGACGTGGTACCTGAGGCGGGCGGAGGGGGAGGTGATGCGGAGACGCGGTACCTGGGGTGGGAGGAGGGGGTGGTGACATGGAGACACAGTACCTGGGGTGGGCGGAGGGGGCGGAGACGTGGTACCTGAGGCGGGCGGAGGGGGAGGTGATGCGGAGACGTGGTACCTGGGGTGGGAGGAGGGGGTGGTGACATGGAGACACAGTACCTGGGGTGGGCGGAGGGGGCGGAGACGCGGTACCTGGGGTGGGCGGAGGGGATGGTCACATGGAGACACAGTACCTGGGGTGGGCGGAGGGGGCGGAGATGCGGTACCTAGGGTGGGCGGAGGGGATGGTGACATGGAGACACAGTACCTGGGGTGGGCGGAGGGGGCGGAGACGTGGTACCTGAGGCGGGCGGAGGGGGAGGTGACACTGGAGACGCGGTACCTGCGGTGGGCGGAGGGGGCGAAGACGCGGTACCTGAGGCGGGCGGAGGGAGAGGTGACACTGGAGATGCGGTACCTGGGGCGGGCGGAGGGGGAGGTGATGCGGAGACGCGGTACCTGGGGTGGGAGGAGGGGGTGGAGACGCGGTACCTGGGGTGGGAGGAGGGGGAGGTGACACTGGAGACGCGGTACCTGGGGTGGGCAGAGAGGGCGGAGACGCGGTACCTGGGGTGGGAGGAGGGGGTGGAGACGCGGTACCTGGTGTGGGAGGAGGGGGAGGTGACACTGGAGACGCGGTACCTGGGGTGAGCGGAGAGGGTGGAGACACGGTACCTGGGGTGGGAGGAGGGGGTGGTGACATGGAGACACAGTACCTGGGGTGGGCGGAGGGGGTGGAGACACGGTACCTGGGGTGGGAGGAGGGGGAGGTGACACTGGAGACGCGGTACCTGGGGTGGGCGGAGCGAGAGGTGACACTGGAGATGTGGTACCTGGGGCGGGCGGAGGGGGAGGTGACACTGGAGACGCGGCACCTGGGGTGGGCGGAGGGGGAGGTGATACGGAGACGCGGTACCTAGGGTGGGCGGAGGGGATGGTGACATGGAGACACAGTACCTGGGGTGGGCGGAGGGGGTGGAGACACGGTACCTGGGGTGGGCGGAGGGGGAGGTGATACGGAGACGCGGTACCTAGGGTGGGCGGAGGGGATGGTGACATGGAGACACAGTACCTGGGGTGGGCGGAGGGGGTGGAGACACGGTACCTGGGGTGGGAGGAGGGGGAGGTGACACTGGAGACGCGGTACCTGGGGCAGGAGGAGGGGGTGGTGACATGGAGACACAGTACCTGGGGTGGGCGGAGGGGGCGGAGACGTGGTACCTGAGACGGACGGAGGGGGAGGTGATGCGGAGACGCGGTACCTGGGGTGGGAGGAGGGGGTGGAGACGCGGTACCTGGGGCGGGAGGAGGGGGAGGTGACACTGGAGACGTGGTACCTGGGGCGGGAGGAGGGGGTGGAGACGCGGTACCTGGGGCGGGAGGAGGGGGAGGTGACACTGGAGACGCGGTACCTGGGGCGGGCGGAGGGGGTGGTGACATGGAGACACAGTACCTGGGGTGGGCAGAGAGGGCGAAGACGCGGTACCTGGGGCGGGCGGAGGGGGAGGTGACACTGGAGACGCGGTACCTGCAGTGGGCGGAGGGGGCGAAGACGCGGTACCTGAGGCGGGCGGAGGGAGAGGTGACACTGGAGACGCGGTACCTGGGGCGGGTGGAGGGGGAGGTGATGCGGAGACGCGGTACCTAGGGTGGGTGGAGGGGATGGTGACATGGAGACACAGTACCTGGGGTGGGCGGAGGGGGCGGAGACGCGGTACCTGAGGCGGGCGGAGGGGGAGGTGATGCGGAGACGCGGTACCTGGGGTGGGAGGAGGGGGTGGAGACGCGGTACCTGGGGCGGGAGGAGGGGGAGGTGACACTGGAGACGCGGTACCTGGGGCGGGAGGAGGGGGAGGTGACATGGAGACACAGTACCTGGGGTGGGCGGAGGGGGTGGAGACACGGTACCTGGGGTGGGAGGAGGGGGAGGTGACACTGGAGACGCGGTACCTGGGGCAGGAGGAGGGGGTGGTGACATGGAGACACAGTACCTGGGGTGGGCGGAGGGGGCGGAGACGTGGTACCTGAGACGGACGGAGGGGGAGGTGATGCGGAGGCGCGGTACCTGGGGCGGGCGGAGGGGGAGGTGATGCAGAGACGCGGTACCTAGGGTGGGCGGAGGGGATGGTGACATGGAGACACAGTACCTGGGGTGGGCGGAGGGGGCGGAGACGTGGTACCTGAGATGGGCGGAGGGGGAGGTGATGCGGAGGCGCGGTACCTGGGGTGGGAGGAGGAGGAGGTGACACTGGAGACGTGGTACCTGGGGTGGGCAGAGAGGGCGGAGACGCAGTACCTGGGGCGGGTAGAGGGAAAGGTGACACAGAGTAACCCAGGGGTGGGGGATAGGTGGAGCCCGAGGATGGGGGCGTGTGATCAGGACATGGGAGCTGCACTCAGGGGACCCTGCACCCTGAGAGTCAGCGTTCACCCCCCCTCATGGGGCACAGAGGTGCCTGGGCCCAGGGCCTGTAATGGGGACGGGGTACGTGGGTGTGAGACGGGTGACACAGGACTTCTGCGGCTGTTTTTTGTCCAAAGACCCAAAACTCCCCCCCAGCCCCCAAAAAGGAACCACAAATATTTTGAAAACGCTGCCTCGGTGGCTCATGGGAGTGGTAGTTAAGGTGCCTTGAACCCCCTTCTCTTGTACAGCCGGGACACCACTGCTGGACTACATCTCCCATGATGCATCACAGACCAGGGCAGGGCATTGCAGTGCATCATGGGAGATGTAGTCTGTATCGAGGACCTGGCGCATAGAGGAGAACAGAGACCTAATATGATTGACCCACAACTCCCTTGATGCACTGCACGGTCCCCAGGAACACCTGGCCAGGGTGCATCATGGGAGATGTAGTCCTGCCAGGGAGCCTTGGGGGATAGTCGGATGGATGGAGAGGGAGGAGGGGGCGATTGTCCCAAGCCCCATGTTACAGCCCCCACGCAGAGTGGGGCACAGAGGGCCCCCCCACGCCCCGCTCCCCTCACCTGAGGTCGCCGCCGTTCATGAGGGTCATGACCAGACACAGGTCCAGCTTGGTCTGGAAGGCGTAGGCCAGCGTGACGATGAACCGGCTGTGCACCTTGGCCAGGATCCGCTTCTCCACGATGGCCGCCTGGCGGGGAGCGCAGAGGGGCGGGTCAGCTCGCCCCCCGGCCACCCGCAGCGCAGGGCATAGGACACACGAGTGGGTCTGTTTGTGTGTGTGAGATTGTGGGGGAGTGTGTCTGTGTGTGTGTGAGAGAGAGAGAGGCTCTGTGTGTGTGTGAGGCTGTGTGTGTGTGTGTGTGCATGTGAGGTGAAGGGTGTGTGTGTGACACCTTGTGCATGCGGGTCTGTTTGTGTGTGTGAGATTGTGGGGGGAGTGTGTCTGTGTGTGTGAGAGAGAGAGAGAGGCTCTGTGTGTGTGTGTGTGTGTGCATGTGAGGTGAAGGGTGTGTGTGTGACACCTTGTGCATGTGGGTCTGTTTGTGTGTGTGAGATTGTGCTGGGAGTGTGTGTCTGTGTGTGGCTTTGTGTGTGTGTATCTGTGTATGTGTGTGTGTGAGAGAGAGAGAGAAAGAGGCTCTGTGTGTGTGTGGGAAGCTGTGTGTGGCTTTGTGTATGTGTGTGTGTGTGTCAGTGTGTGTGTGTCAGGCTTTGTGTGTGTGTATGTCTGGCTCTGTGTGTGTGTGTGTGTGTGTGTGTGTGTGTGTGTGTGTGTGTGTGTGTGTGTAGGGATGAGTCTAATCCCAGGGCTTCCACTGACCTGCTAAGCGGGGAGCTCTCTCTCTCTCTCTCTTGCACACACACACACACACACACACACACACACACACACACACACACACACACACACACACACACACACACACACACCCTGCCTCACACAGCCTGCACCTTCCTCCCTCCCCTCCCCTGCATCTCCCATCCCCAACCCCCCCAGTCACCCTCAAACTCAGCCCAGGCCCCCACAAACCCTCACCCCCAAACTCAGAACCCCCAAACCTCTCGCCCACCACTCCTCAACCCTGCGCCCCCAAATGCCAGCCCAGACTGAGCCCCAAACCCTGCCCCTTAGAAACAAAATTGTTCTGATGTCGCTGATATAAAGGGAGGGGCACGGATCCGCCCCACCGGCCCCCACTCCCCTCCCGGAGCCGGGGAGAGAACCCAGGAGTCCTGGCTCCCAGCCCCCTGCTCTAACCACTAGACCCCACTCCCCTCCCAGAGCCGGGGAGAGAACCCAGGCGTCCTGCCCCCCCACCCCCCGCCCTTGCCTCGTATCCATTGCGTTTCTTGAGCCGTTTCTTGTTGAGCTTCTTGTTGGCGTACATCTTGCCGGTGGCCCTCATCTGGCAGGCGCACACCTCCCCGAACCCGCCCTTGCCCAGCACGCGGAAGTCGAGGAACCACTCCTCGCTCACGCTCTGCCCCTCCAGCCACTTGAACTGGAGAAAGCGGGAGAAGAACAAGGTCTCCTTGAACCCGGGCCAGGCCCGGGCCTCCAGGTGCCGGAGGAGCTGCCCCTCGGCCTCCTGGAAGAGGTCCGCCCGCCCGTGCCGGGCGTCCTCCTTGACCCTCGCCACGGCCGCCTCCTCCAGGAAGGCGCAGAAGGTCTCGGCGGCCGAGTCGAAGAAGCGGTTGACGGTCTCCTGGGCCGCCCGGGGCCGGTCGCTCTCCTCGGCCGCGGCGTAGGCCTCCACGCTCTTCCAGAGGCCACCGGCCACCGCCAAGGTCTCCTGCTCCTCCAGAAATTGCTGGAAGAGCCGCTTCCCGATGGGCTGCCGGAGGCAGACGGTGGGGAAGTCCAGGTCCGGCCGGCCCCGCAGGTGCTCGCACTGGGTGATGTGGGGCAGCTGGAGCCTGGCCCGCATCTTCCGGTCCCGCGAGGCCGAGGCGGCGCCGGCATCCGTGCTGCCCCGGGCCGAGATGTAGGCCGAGTTGGCCACCACCGTCTCCAGGCCGCCGATGTCCATGGCGGTGGCGGGGCGCCTGGGGGGCGGGGGAAGCCGGGAGCGTGAGGGAGGGGGAAGCCGCACCTCTGGGCACATCTGGACACATCTGGGCCATCTCCCCAGATGGCCACAGCTCCCACCCCCCCACCTCAGGCATCTGGAGAGGTGGCCTCTGCAGGGTCCCAGCTCTCCCGCACATCTGGACAGCCCAGCTCCCCCTCCTCCCCAGGGGCCAGGGCATCTGGGCCCCAGACACATAAACTCTCCCCTTCCCGCCACAACCCCCACCCCTGGGTGGACAGCAATCCCAGCTGTGCGCGGGGGCTCCCCTCCTCCCGCCACATCTGGACAGGCTACGTGTGTGTTCGCACGCCCATTTGCACGAGCATTGGTGTGCACCCGGCTCGGCAACGCACGTAATGCTCGATCAATAGATTTGTTTCACTTGTGCTCATGAGCGTGGGCACGCGTGTGTTTTCTAGGGCGGTGCGTGTGCTCACACGCACCTGGGTTTGCATGGCATTTTCCATAGGCTTGCGCACGTGTGTCATTTGCACATGAGATTGTGTGTGTGGAGCGTTGGTCTCTTTCCCTCTGGGTCCGCAGGTCTGGGCAGGCCTGTGTTTGCACCCTCATGTCTGTGCACGTGTGTTAGCGTGTGTCCCGGTTTGCAGGGCACAGGTTTCTGGAGGAGTGTGCTTGGCCTGAGTGTGTGCGTGTATCCATGCGAGGACACACTTGTGCGCAGTATGGAGCTATTTAGGGCATTCGTGCACACACGGGGCATGGATCTATTCAGCACACGCGTGTGAACATTTCTTGGGGAGCCTCCGTCTTTCCCGCCAGCTCCCTCACACTGCGCACCCCCAAAACCTAAGACCTCCTTGAGCCAAATGACGGCTGGGGTGTCGGGGCGGGGTGTGTGTGTGGGGCGACTGGCCCCAGCACTCCCAGAATTCCCTGCGGCCTGGTCAGCCCCCCGGCTCTGGGTGGCACCCGGGGACCTGGCCGATCTCATGGGGGTAGGGGCTGGGGAATCCAAAACTCTGCTAATCTGTGCGGCGTGTAAGCCGATTTCACGGTCACTAGTGCGAGTCGCACTAGCCCCCCCCCGGCCGGAGGGCACAGGGGTGTCACATCAGTGGTGGCCTGGAGCAGGACTGTCCCCCCACCCCGTGCCCCACAATGCAGTGATCACACTATGGGGTATCTCTCCAACCCCTGCGCAATCTCTCCCATCCACCTGCCCCTCCCCACCCCTCACAGCCACCTCCCCCCCGTGCCTGCCCCACAGCCTCCCACTTCTCCCCAGAGAGACCTCCCCACCCCCTCACAGCCACCTCCCCTCCTGCGCCTGCCCCACAGCCTCCCCCTCCCCCACAGAGACCTCCCCACCCCCTCACAGCCACCTCCCCTCCTGCGCCTGCCCCACAGCCTCCCCCTCCTCCCCAGAGAGACCTCCCCACCCCCTCACAGCCACCTCCCCTCCTGCGCCTGCCCCACAGCCTCCCACTTCTCCCCAGAGAGACCTCCCCACCCCCTCACAGCCACCTCCCCTCCTGCGCCTGCCCCACAGCCTCCCCCTCCTCCCCAGAGAGACCTCCCCACCCCCTCACAGCCACCTCCCCTCCTGCGCCTGCCCCACAGCCTCCCCCTTTCCCCCCAGAGAGACCTCCCCACCCCCTCACAGCCACCTCCCCTCCTGCGCCTGCCCCACAGCCTCCCCCTTCTCCCCACAGAGACCTGCCCACCCCCTCACAGCCACCTCCCCTCCTGCGCCTGCCCCACAGCCTCCCCCTCCTCCCCAGAGAGACCTCCCCACCCCCTCACAGCCACCTCCCCTCCTGCGCCTGCCCCACAGCCTCCCCCTTTCCCCCCAGAGAGACCTCCCCACCCCCTCACAGCCACCTCCCCTCCTGCGCCTGCCCCACAGCCTCCCCCTTTCCCCCCAGAGAGACCTCCCCACCCCCTCACAGCCACCTCCCCTCCTGCGCCTGCCCCACAGCCTCCCCCTCCTCCCCAGAGAGACCTCCCCACCCCCTCACAGCCACCTCCCCTCCTGCGCCTGCCCCACAGCCTCCCCCTCCTCCCCCCAGAGACCTCCCCACCCCCTCACAGCCACCTCCCCTCCTGCACCTGCCCCACAGCCTCCCCTCCTCCCCACAGAGACCTCCCCACCCTCTCACAGCCACCTCCCCTCCTGCGCCTGCCCCACAGCCTCCCCCTCCTCCCCAGAGAGACCTCCCCACCCCCTCACAGCCACCTCCCCTCCTGCGCCTGCCCCACAGCCTCCCCTTCCTCCCCAGAGAGACCTCCCCACCCCCTCACAACCACCTCCCCTCCTGTGCCTGCCCCACAGCCTCCCCCTCCTCCCCAGAGAGACCTCCCCACCCCCTCACAGCCACCACCCCTCCTGCGCCTGCCCCACAGCCTCCCCCACCTCCCCACAGAGACCTCCCCACCCCCTCACAGCCACCTCCCCTCCTGTGCCTGCCCCACAGCCTCCCCCTTCCCCCCACAGAGACCTCCCCACCCCCTCACAGCCACCTCCCCTCCTGTGCCTGCCCCACAGCCTCCCCCTTCCCCCCAGAGAGACCTCCCTACCCCCTCACAGCCACCTCCCCTCCTGTGCCTGCCCCACAGCCTCCCCCTCCCCCACAGAGCCCCCCCCCACCCCCTCACAGCCACCTCCCCTCCTGTGCCTGCCCCACAGCCTCCCCCTCCCCCACAGAGACCTCCCCACCCCCTCACAGCCACCTCCCCTCCTGTGCCTGCCCCACAGCCTCCCACTTCTCCCCAGAGAGACCTCCCCACCCCCTCACAGCCACCTCCCCTCCTGCGCCTGCCCCACAGCCTCCCCCTCCCCCACAGAGACCTCCCCACCCCCTCACAGCCACCTCCCCTCCTGCGCCTGCCCCACAACCTCCCCCTTCTCCCCAGAGAGACCTGCCCACCCCCTCACAGCCACCTCCCCTCCTGCGCCTGCCCCACAGCCTCCCCCTCCTCCCCAGAGAGACCTCCCCACCCCCTCACAGCCACCTCCCCTCCTGTGCCTGCCCCACAGCCTCCCACTTCTCCCCAGAGAGACCTGCCCACCCCCTCACAGCCACTTCCCCTCCTGCGCCTGCCCCACAGCCTCCCCCTCCTCCCCAGAGAGACCTCCCCACCCCCTCACAGCCACCTCCCCTCCTGCGCCTGCCCCACAGCCTCCCCCTCCCCCACAGAGACCTCCCCACCCCCTCACAGCCACCTCCCCTCCTGCGCCTGCCCCACAGCCTCCCCCTCCTCCCCAAATAAAGACCTGCCCCACCCCACTGACTCCTCCCCTCCCTTCCCTGACCTCTCCCGCCACATCCACTCCTCCCTCACAACATGACCACCCCCGCACCTGCTCCCCCCCAAACTCAGCCCTCCCCCAAATGTCTCCAACCCCTCCTCCTCTTCCGCCCCCCCACCGACACCGACCCCTCCCCCACTCCCTCTCTACCAACTCTCCCTTCCCTCCCCTCCCCCTACACGCCCCACCCGTCCTTTCCCCATAGCCACTTCCCCTCCCCCACTTCCCCTCTACCAGACCCCCCCAGACCCTCATCCCACCCCTACCCCCCCAAGGCCCCCTCCCATTCCCTGGTTGCCCCCCATGGTCCTATTCACCCCTTCACTCCTTCCCCTAACTTTCCAGCCACTCCCTCCCTGCCCCCCCTTAAAGGAGCACCCCAATGTGGCAGGGGGGCAAACAGTGACACACAGACCCCCCCTCACCCGCCCACACCAGGGTCTCCCCTCCCCAAGGGACTTACGGGACAGGATCAGCCGAAGCGGGAGGGGGCTGCGTCCGGGGTGGGGTTCTGGCTGCCCCCCCCAGGGGTTCACTCCATGCTGGCCCGCTGGGCCTGAGTGCCGGGCACCTCAGGCATCAATTCCCCCCCCCTCCGAGCCCTGCCACCCGCGCCCGGCTCTGGGAATTAGCTCTGGGGCCAGGCAATCTGCCCAGGGCAACATTAGCGCCCCAGATTAGCTCCCGGGGGCCCCGGGGCCTGTCAAAGGCCATTAGCCAAATCCCTTCTGGCCAGCTTTGGGGAATCAAAGGGCACCGGCAGGGGGTGGTAAGCACCCTCCCCTCCTGACACTGGTAGGGAACCCAGGAGTCCTGGCTTCCAGCCCCCCTTTCTCTAACCCACAAGCCCCCACTCCCCTCCCAGAGCCAGGGAGAGAACCCAGGAGTCCTGGCTTCCAGCCCCCTCTGCTCTAACCCACAAGCCCCCACTCCCCTCCCAGAGCCAGGGAGAGAACCCAGGAGTCCTGGCTCCCATCCCCCGCTCCAACCCACCAGCCCCCACTCCCCTCCCAGAGCTGGGGAGAGAACCCAGGAGTCCTGGCTGCCAGCCCCCCTGCTCTAACCCACCAGCCCCCACTCCCCTCCCAGAGCTGGGGAGAGAACCCAGGAGTCCGGGCTCCCAGCCCCCGTTGTAACCATTTGACCCCCGCTGCCTTTGGCCGTGAGTGTCCGGGAACGGGGCAGAGCCGGCTGCGGGCATGACAAGAGAGGACGGATTTGTGGGTCCCCCCCTTACCCCGATGGGGGTGGGTGGTGTCACCGCCCCCATACACACACAGCCCCTGCAGGGTAGCCTGGGCGCAGTTCCGCCCTCCGCCGCACGGGGGCGCTTGTTCCCCACCCGCCGCGCAATGCACCTGCGAAGCCAAGGCCGCCCCCGCTGGTGAGGGGTGGGGCACAGGCCTGGCGCGGGGGGGCGGAAGCAGCTGGCCCTGGGGCTGCTGGGACTGAACCGGTTCCAAGACCAAACAACAGCGCTAAGAAAAGCAGCTGGTTACCGGGGAGCCCAGACGGCTCATCACAACCTCCCCCTCCCTTCCCGCTGTCCCCATGGAACCCAGGAGTCCGGGCTCCCAGCCCCTCTCCCCTCCCCTCCCCGAGCTGGAGAGAGAACCCAGGAGTCCTGGCTCTCAGCCCCCCTCCCCTCCCCGAGCTGGAGAGAGAACCCAGGAGTCCTGGCTCCCAGCCCCCCTCCCCTCCCTGAGCTGGAGAGAGAACCCAGGAGTCCTGACTCCCAGCCCCCCCTGCTCTAACCCACTAGATGCCACTCCCCTCCCAGAGCCCGGGAAAGAACCCAGGAGTCCCGGCTCCCAGCTGCCCCTGCTCTAACCACCAGGCCCCTTACCCCTCCCAGAGCTGGGAAGAGAACCCAGGAGTCCTGGCTCCCAGCCCCCCCTGCTCTAACCCACTAGATCCCACTCCCCTCCCAGAGCCCGGGAAAGAACCCAGGAGTCCTGGCTCCCAGCCCCCCCTGTTCTAACCCACTAGATCCCACTCCCCTCCCAGAGCCCGGGAAAGAACCCAGGAGTCCGGGCTCCCCGCCCCCGCTCTAACCCATCAGCCCCTGCTCCCCTCCCACCGCTTTGTGAAAAAACCATCGCCTAGACCCTAGGCCCTGAACTGACAAATGTTTAATCCTTGTTGTATCTGTAGGCAACACAATGGCCTCAGTGGAGTGACTCAAGATTCACAACTGGGTGAGTAAGGGGGAACCAGCCCCAGTGGAGTGACTCTGGTTTGGCACTGGGGTTAGCGCGGGGGAACTGGCGCCAGTGGAGTGACTCCGGATTGGCAGTGGGGTTAGCGAGGGGGAACCGACGCCAGTGGAGTGACTCCTGAATGGCACTGGGGTTAGCGCGGGGGAACCGGCGCCAGTGGAGTGACTCCGGATTGGCAGTGGGGTTAGCGAGGGGGAACTGGCGCCAGTGGAGTGACTCCTGAATGGCACTGGGGTTAGCGCGGGGGAACCGGCGCCAGTGGAATGACTCCGGATTGGCAGTGGGGTTAGCAAGGGGGAACCGGCGCCAGTGGAATGACTCCGGATTGGCAGTGGGGTTAGCGAGGGGGAACCGGCCCCAGTGGAATGACTCCGGATTGGCAGTGGGGTTAGCGAGGGGGAACCGGCCCCAGTGGAGTGACTCCTGAATGGCACTGGGGTTAGCGCGGGGGAACCGGCGCCAGTGGAGTGACTCCGGATTGGCAGTGGGGTTAGCGAGGGGGAACCGGCGCCAGTAGAGTGACTCCTGAATGGCACTGGGGTTAGCGCGGGGGAACCGGCGCCAGTGGAATGACTCCGGATTGGCAGTGGGGTTAGCGAGGGGGAACCGGCGCCAGTGGAATGACTCCGGATTGGCAGTGGGGTTAGCGAGGGGGAACCGGCCCCAGTGGAATGACTCCGGATTGGCAGTGGGGTTAGTGAGGGGGAACCGGCCCCAGTGGAATGACTCCGGATTGGCAGTGGGGTTAGCGAGGGGGAACCGGCGCCAGTGGAATGACTCCGGATTGGCAGTGGGGTTAGCGAGGGGGAACCGGCGCCAGTGGAATGACTCCGGATTGGCAGTGGGGTTAGCGAGGGGGAACCGGCGCCAGTGGAGTGACTCCCGATTGGCACTGGGGAGAATCAGGTGTGGGCCCAGGCTGGGGCACACTCTGTTTGTCTTTCCCCAGCCCAGTGGGACGGCCCTTCAGCGCCAGGCCTCCCGCAATCCGGATCCGGCTCGGGGAAGCCAGAGCCGGCTGGGCCCAGAGGAGACGGCTCCAGCCCCAGCCTGCCTGTGACCTGGGGGCAGGGCGAGGGGCCGGGATCCGCCTGCTTTAATCCCTCTCCTCTGGCCTCTGCTCCCGGCACCCTGGGGCCCAATCAAACCGGCCCCTCCCCATGCAACCCCCACTCCCATCCTGGAGCCGGGGAGAGAACCCAGGAGTCCTGGCTCCCAGCCCCAATCCATCAGCCCCCACTCCCCTCCCAGAGCCGGGGAGAGAACCCAGGAGTCCTGGCTCCCAGCCCTCCCTGCTCTAACCACCAGCCCCCACTTCCCTCCCAGAGCCGGGCAGAGAACCCAGGAGTCCTGGCTCCCAGCCCTCCCTGCTCTAACCACCAGCCCCCACTACCCTCCCAGAGCCGGGGAGAGAACCCAGGAGTCCTGGCTCCCAGCCCCAATCCATCAGCCCCCACTCCCCTCCCAGAGCCGGGGAGAGAACCCAGGAGTCCTGGCTCCCAGCCCCAATCCATCAGCCCCCACTCCCCTCCCAGAGCCGGGGAGAGAACCCAGGAGTCCTGGCTCCCAGCCCCCCCTGCTCTAACCACCAGCCCCCACTCCCCTCCCAGAGCCAGGGAGAGAACCCAGGAGTCCTGGCTCCCAGCTCCCCCTGCTCTAACCACCAGCCCCCACTCCGCTCCCAGAGCTGGGGAGAGAACCCAGGAGTCCTGGCTCCCAGCCCCCCTGCTCTGACCCACCAGCCCCCACTCCCCTCCCAGAGCCGGGGAGAGAACCCAGGAGTCCTGGCTCCCAGCCCCCCCTGCTCTAACCACCAGCCCCCACTGCCCTTCCAGAGCCGGGAGAGAACCCAGGAGTCCTGGCTCCCAGCCCCCTGCTGCTCTAACCGCCAGCCCCCACTCCCCTCCCGGAGCTGGCTGACCCATGGCAGCCAGGGAGACAGACTGGACTTTACCCCCTTTAATCCAGGGGCTGCCTGGCCCCTCCCTTGGACACACACCTGGAGTTGCAACATCGGCCGTTTATTGTGGTTTTGTTGTTCAGGGTTTTCCTGGGGTGTGTGTGTGTGGGGGGGGGTTCCCTGGGGCTGTGTGGGGTGCTGGCCTGTGTGAGCACAGCCCCTCACCATCGAGGTGTCCCCACTGCCTAACCCAGGAGTCCCCAAATTCCTCCAGGATGCTGAACCCTTTCTGCCATATCCACACACCCCTGGGCTACCCCCCCAATTCATCCCACTCGCCCCCAGAGTCACTCAGCCCCCCTGGACCCCTCCGTCCTATCCCTCCGAACCTGCCTGCAAACTCCCCCCAAACTCACCCATCCCCCCAAACTGTCCCCCAACCTATCCCTCTGAATCTGCCCCCAGACTCACCCCCTGTTCCTCCAAACCTCCCCCCAAACCTTCCCCCCACAGCCAAACCCCTCAGTCCCCCTGAGCCTTCCCCCCAAATTCCCCTGACCCCCCCAAACCTCCCCCAACCTATCCCTCTGAACCTGCCCCCAGACTCACCCCCTGTTCCCCCAAACCTCCCCGAGCCTTCTCCCCACAGCCAACCCCCTCAGTCCCCTGAGCCTTCCCCCTAAACTCCCCCTGAGCCCCCAAACCTCCCCGAGCCTTCCCCCCACAACCAACCCCCTCAGTCCCCTGACCCCCCCAAACCTCCCCAACCTATCCCTCTAATCTGCCCCCAAACTCACCCCGTTCCTCCAAACCTCCCCCGAGCCTTCCCCCCACAGCCAGCCGCTTCAGTCCCCTGAGCCTTCCCCCCAAACTCCCCCTGAGCCCCCAAACCTCCCCGAGCCTTCCCCCCACAACCAACCCCCTCAGTCCCCTGAGCCTTCCCCCCAACCCCCCCTGACCCGCTGAACCTCCCCAACCTATCCCTCTGAACCTGCCCTGAGACTCACCCCCTGTTCCCCCAAATCTCGCCCGAGCCTTCCCCCCACAACCAACCCCCTCAGTCCCCTGACCCCCCCAAACCTCCCCAACCTATCCCTCTGAACCTGCCCCCAAACTCACCCCCTGTTCCTCCAAGCCTCCCCCGAGCCTTCCCCCCACAGCTAGCCGCTTCAGTCCCCTGAGCCTTCCCCCCAAACTCCCCCTGACCCCCCAAACCTCCCCCAACCTATCCCTCTGAACCTGCCCCCAAACCTCCCCATCCTATCCCTGTGAACCTACCCCCAAGCTCACCTCCGTTCCCCGAAACCTCCCCCGAGCCTTCCCCCCACAGCCGACCCCCTCAGTCCCCTGAGCCTGCCCCCCAATCTCCCCCTGACTCCCCCAAACCTCCCCAACCTATCCCTCCGAACCTGCCCCCAAACTCACCCCCTCTTCCCCCAAACCTCCCCCGAACCTTCCCCCCACAGCCAACCCCTTCAGTCCCCTGAGCCTTCCCCCCCAAACTCACCCAGCCCCCCAACCTATCCCTCCAAACCTGCCCCCAAACTCACCCCCTGTTCCTCCAAACCTTCCCCCGAGCCTTCCCCCCACAGCCAACCCCTCAATCCCCTGAGCCTTCCCCCCCGAAGCTCACCTGGCCCCCCCGAACCCTCCCCCAATCTATCCCTCCAAACCTGCCCCCAAACTCACTCCCTGTCCCCCCCAAACCTCCCCCGAACCTCCCCCCACAACCAACACCTCAGTCCCCTGAGCCCTCCCCCAACCTATCCCTTTGAACTTGCCCCCAGACTCACCCCCTCTTCCCCCAAACCTCCCCCGAGCCTTCCCCCCACTGCCAACCCCTTCAGTCCCCTGAGCCTTCCCCCCAAACTCACCTGGCCCCCCGGACCCTCCCCCAACCTATCCCTCTGAACCTGCCCCAAAACTCACCCCCTGTTCCTCCAAACCTCCCCAAAACTCACCCAACTCTCCCCCCACAGCCAAACCCCCCAGCATCCTGAGCCTTCCCCCCAAACTTGTCCCACCCCCCCCACAGAACGATCCCCCCAAATTCACACCCAGTCACCCAAACCTTCCCCACCAGGTCACCCTGACCCCTGTAATCCGAGTCCCAAAACTTGCTTCTGAGCCCTCCTGAGTCTCCCCCCTAATCTTACCCCGACCCATGAGCCATCTCCCCAGTCTTGCTCCTAGACTGACCCTTCACCCCCTTAAAATTTGGCCCCACCAAGATGGCATGTGAATTCCCTCCCAGCCCCCCAACTTCCTGCCCTGACTCCATTCAGCGCCTCGCCCTGAAAACTCCAGCAACCCCCCCCCCCCCAAAATCTGCCCCCCAAACTCTCGCCGACCCTTCTGGCCTGTCAGCTCCAACCCTGCACCCCAAATCTTCCGCTGAACCCCTCAAAATCTGACACCTCCCCTCAACACCACCCGCCTTCCTGACCCTTTGCCTCCCCCAATCTGAATCTTGCCCCCTTTAACTTCCCGAAACCCAGAGTGAACCCCCAGTCCCGGGACCCCAAAACTCCAGCTGCACCCCCCAGGTCCCTGGCCAGCTCCGTTCTAGGCCATGTGCTGGGAATCTGGGCCAAACTTGTTTGTCCTGGTGGCATGCGACTGATCCAGGCGGGGCTGTCTTCCCCCAGAAACCAGCTATTTCCAGCTGACTGAATCACACCGGCGGGGTGGGGGTGTCGCTTGCTGGGTCAGGGGAGCGGGGCTGGTGCCCAATCCTTCCCGGGGAGCCAGCTGTGGGGCGGGTATGTGTGGAACAGATGATTCGCCTTCAGGCAGCCTCTCATTAGCCCAGTTTCGCAGGTGGGGAAACTGAGGCACGGGCAAAGGATGAGATGTGGTCAAGGTTATGCAGCTGAGTCAGGGCGGAGCTGGGATTAGAACCCAGGAGTCCTGGCTCCCAGCCCCACCCCTCCCCCCGGTTCAACCCACCAGCCCCCACTCCCTTCCTAGAGCCAGGGAGAGAACCCAGGAGTCCTGGCTCCCAGTCCCCCCTGCTCTAACCCACCAGCCTCTACTATCCTGGCTCCCACTGTGAACCCCCCCAACCCAGCATGGGATCGAAGGGGGTTTGAGCACCATGGCTTTCACGCCCATGCTCCCTGCTGCACCAGGGAAGGGGTCAGGAAGGCCTGTTTGCAAGGCCCCCAAACTTCTCAGGGCGAATCTTTCCCCAGGCAACCCCCTATCTCTGCAGGGGGAGGGGGCATAGGACCCTGGCGTCCGGGAGGGGGGCGGGGAGGTGTCCGGGGAGGCGGAGGAGAGAGGCTAGACCTAAACCGGGAGTGGAGGGGGTGGCGGAAGAGGAGACAGGCGTGGTACCCAGAGCAGGGTGCAGAGCCCCAGATCTGGAGGTGGGGGTGCCGGGGAGAGAAGGGACCCAGGCATCCGGAGGGAGGAGACAGACGGTAGATGTCCATGATATGAGGGAGAAGGAGAAAGAATCCAGGAATCCAGGCTACATGATAAAACACAGCTGTAGGGGCTAGTGGTTATGGGGGGAGGGAGCCAGGACTCCTGGGTTCTCTCCCCGGCTCTGGGAGGGGAGTGGGGTGTAGTGGTTAGCACATGAGGGTTGGGAGCCAGGCCGATCTGAGTCATTGGGGAATCAGGCACTCGGCATTTGACCCGGTTGTGTGGGGAGGCAACTCAGCCACCCTAGAAGTGGCTTTGGGAGCTGCTGACCCACGGGGTCACTCCTGGGGACAGAGGGAACTGGGTCAGCCCATCCTACATTGAGCTATATGATCTAATGGTGGGGGCTGGGTGCCAGGACTCCTGGGTTCTCTCCCTGGCTCTGGGAGGGGAGTGGGGGCTTGTGAGTTAGAGCAGGGGGGTCTGGGAGCCAGGACTCCTGGGTTCTCTCCCCGGCTCTGGGAGGGGAGTGGGGGCTGGTGTTTAGAGCAGGGGGGGCTGAGAGCCAGGACTCCTGGGTTCTCTTCCCCGGCTCTGGGAGGGGAGTGGGGGCTGATGGGTTAGAGCAGGGGGGGCTGGAAGCCAGGACTCCTGGGTTCTCTTCCCCGGCTCTGGGAGGGGAGTGGGGGCTGGTGGTGACAGCAGGGGGGCTGGGAGCCAGGACTCCTGGGTTCTCTCCCTGGCTCTGGGAGGGGACACTGTCTCTGGGTATACTGATCTGTGGTGCATGGGAAGGGCTGGGGGCCGGGGGGGGGGAAGGGGACAGATGGGGCCAGAGGAACATGAGGGTGCGTTCGCCCCAGGGCTCTGCTGTGCCAGTGGCCACACCGCAGCAGGCTGGACCAGTTCAACCAGTTTGGTACCAGGAAGGGGGTGCAGTTCCTGGATTCTTCCGCTGGGTTTTCCCCGGCCTTCTCCTGGGGGGGGGGGGGAGAATAACACCCCATAGATTCCCTCTGCACCAGCCCCCCCACTTCCTACCACCTTAGCTCCCATCCCTTTCCATACACAGAGACTGGGAGCCAGGACTCCTGGGGTCTCTCCCCGGCTCTGGGAGGGGAGTGGGGTCTCGTGGGTCAGAGCAGGGGGGGCTGGGAGCCAGGACTCCTGGGTTCTCTCCCTGGCTCTGGGAAGGGAGTGGGGGCTGGTGGTTAGAGCAGGGGGGGCTGGGAGCCAGGACTCCTGGGTTCTCTCCCCAACTCTGGGAGGGGAGTGGGGGCTGGTGGTTAGAGCAGGGGGCGCTCGGAGCCAGGACTCCTGGGTTCTCTCCCTGGTTCTGGGAGGGCAGTGGGGGCTGGTGGTTAGAGCAGGGGGGCTGGGAGCCAGGACTCCTGGGTTCTCTCCCCAGCTCTGGGAGGGGAGTGGGGGCTGGTGGGTCAGAGCAGGGGGGGCTGGGAGCCAGGACTCCTGGGTTCTCTCCCTAGCTCTGGGAGGGGAGTCGGGGCTGATGGTTTAGAGCAGGGGGGCTGGGAGCCAGGACTCCTGGGTTCTCTGCCCGGCTCTGGGAGGCCAGTGGGGGCTGGTGGTTAGAGCAGGGGGGCTGGGAGCCAGGACTCCTGGGTTCTCTCCCCGGCTCTGGGAGGGGAGTGGGGGCTGGTGGTTAGAGCAGGGGGGGCTGGGAGCCAGGACTCCTGGGTTCTCTCCCCGGCTCTGGGAGGCGAGTGAGGGCTGGTGGGTCAGAGCAGGCGAGGTTGGGAGCCAGGACTCCTGGGTTCTCTCCCCCGCTCTGGGAGGCGAGTGAGGGCTGGTGGGTTAAAGCAGGGGGGGCTGGGAGCCAGGACTCCTGGGTTCTCTGCCCCGCTCTGGGAGGAGAGTGGGGGTGTCAGAGCTAACTCCCACCATGACCTCAATGATGAACTTTTGCCCCATTTTCACCTTTTCTCCAGCCACGCCTCCTAGCTGACAAGGCCACGCCCCTTCCCTAGGCCCCGCCCAGACACCTCAAGGCCCCGCCCTCTGAGCAGAAGAATCCTCATGTTCTCTGCTGCTACCCTGACCCCCTCCCTCCCCAGGTCCCACGGGCGTCCCCACCGCGAATGGGAGATGGAGGGCGAGTGATGCGGGCTGGGGGGGGCGGGGGGGGACACAGGCGCAGAGCTGGAGGGGTCATTTGGGAAGGTCCCGGCTATTCTATGGAGTGGTGCCCCCCCCGGTGAAATCTAGGGTGAGGCTCTGGTTGGAGGCCAGGGGAACCGTTCCGCTCCGTGGGTCGCGTCCTTCAGGGTTGAATGGGCCCCCTGTGTCCCGGCCCTGCCCCCTGGATCTTATCGGCCCGGCTCTATCTGCACCTGCTCGTTAGCCGGCAGCCGGCCCTGGGCCGGGCCTCAAGGACAGAGCTGGGGTGAGCCCGGGGCCAGGGCTGGGGGGCTCAGACCCAGCTGGGGGATGGGGGGGTCCTGGTGCCAGAGCTGTGGGGCACTGACCCCACGGAGTGTGCTGTTCGGCACAGCCAATCGGTTCTTCCACCCAGCCCCACATGCAGCCCCTCCATCCGCCCAGCCCCCACACCATCCGTCCATCCATTCACCCAGCCCCACACAGAGCCCCCATCCATCCGTTCATCCACCGAGCCCCACACACAACCCCACATCTGCCCATCCATCCACTCAGCCCCACATGCAATCCCTCATCCGACCACCCCCTCATCCGTCCATCCATTCACCCAGCCCCACACACAGTCCCCCCATCTGTCCGTCCATCTACCCAGACCCACACAGCCCCCCATCCATCCGTCCATCCACACAGCCCCCCACACAGCCCCACATCCACCCACCACCCCTCCATCTGCCCATCCATCCGCCCAGCCCCACATATAGCCCCCCATCTGCCCAGTCCCCTCCATCCACACACAATCCATCCACCCAGCCCCACACGCATCCTCCACCCACCCACCCCGCCCCACAACCCCCCATCCATCTGTCTGTCCACCTGTGCCCAGATGCTGCCGTCCGTCCATCCATCCATCCCCCCATGTCCGGCGCTAGATCGCATGGTGCCCCAGGCAAGGAGCATCTTCAGCTCCCCCACCCCCCAAGAAGTTAAACCATTGAATTCCCCCATCCTACGAGATGATACATCCCCCTTGTGTCACCAACAACCAAAGCAGCCCCCCAGGCCCTGCCCCCCCCAAGCCCGGCCCCCATGGCAGTCGCCATCCATCCCGAGTCTGCCCCCTGGAGTTGCTTCTGATTTACAGTGGGGCCTCCACATCTCAGGTCCTGTTGCTGTCTGGTGGACAGTTGTGTGATGCTTGATGTGTGTGTGTGTGTGAGAGAGAGAGAGATGCGGGGTATTACACCCCCTGTTCCCCCCCAGCACCCTCTCCTCCCCAGATTAGAGGACCTGCCACTGGCTCTCTGATGTCCTAGCATGTGGTACATGTAACATGCACATGGCCCCAGATGTGGTTGCTCCAGGTGACACACCCCAGCTCAGCGTGGCGAGGTGACCCCAGAGTCAGAGCAGTGAGATCACAGGGGCTGTACGGTGTGGGATGAGAGCGGGCTACCCACCCACACGCCCGTCCCCTGGAAGAGCCTTCATACACTCGCCCATCAATCCATCCATCCCTTCATCCATCCACCCATTCAGCCCTTCATCCACCCACCTATCTATCCATCCATCAATCCATCCATCCATCCATCCATCCCTTCGTCCAGCCACCCACCCACACGTCCGTCCCCTGGCAGAGCCTACATCCACCTGCCCATCAATCCATCCATCCCTTCATCCATCCACCCATCTATCCTCCCATCCCCTGGCAGAGTCCTTCATCCACCCAACGATCCATCCATCCCTTCATCCACCCACCTATCTATCCACCCACCCATCAATCCATCCATCTCTTCATCCATCCACCCATTCAGCCTTTCATCCCCCCACCTATCTATCCACCCATCAATCCACCCATCCCTTCGTCCAGCCACCCACCCACATGTCCGTCCCCTGACAGAGCCCTTCATCCACCCACTCATCCATCCATCCATCCCTTCATCTATCCACCCATCAATCCACCCATCCCCTGGCAGAGTCCTTCGTCCACCCACCGATCCATCCGTCCACCCACCCACCCGTCCATCCATCATCCATCCCTTCATCCACCCACCCACCCGTCCATCCATCCATCCCTTCGTCCAGCCACCCACCCACATGTCCGTCCCTTGGCAGAGACCTTCATCCACCCACCGATCCATCCATCCATCTCTTCATCCATCCACCCATTCAGCCCTTCATCCACCCACCTATCTATCCACCCATCCATCCATCCATCCCTTCGTCCAACCACCCACCCACATGTCCGTCCCCTGGCAGAGCCCTTCATCCACCCACTGATCCATCCATCCACCCCTTCATCCACCCACTCATCCCTTCATCCAGCCACCCACCCACCCATCTGTCTCCAGGCAGAGTCCTTCGTCCACCCACCCATCCGTTCATCCATCCATCCATCCCTTCGTTCATCAATCCACCCATCCCTACATCCATCCCTTCGCCCAGCCATCCACCCACCCATCCATCCCCTGGCAGAGCCCTTCATCCACCCACTGACCCATCCATCCATTCACCCACCCGTCCATCAATCCATCCATCCCTTCAGCCATCCTTTCATCCACCCATCCATCCATCCCCAGGAAGAACCCTTCGTCCACCCACCCATCAGTCCATCCCCCCACACCACTTCATCCACCCATCCTCCACCCGCCTCTTTATCTATCTATCTCCCCACACACCATCTATCCCCCCCCCACACACCCTCTATCTATCTATTCCCATCCACCCCCTCTATCTATCCCCCTCTCCCCTCCCCCCACCTGTCCCTGGGGAGGGGCCCACCCCAGAGGACATTCCCCTTTCCTCCGGGGGGGGGGCAGGGAAGATTCCCCCCCGCCCCGTCTCTTTAAGCCCCTCCCTGGGGCCGGCCGCAAAACCGGAATGAGCCGCCCCGCCCCCTGGGAGGGCTCATTTGCATATGCATAAGAGCCCGGTGGGGCGGGGCCTGGGGGGGGAGCCCGGAATAAAATACCCCCCCCCCACACACGCCGCTTTGCCTTGCTCATCCTCCGCTGGGGCAGCATCTCCCGGGTGTAGCTACGTATCCAGCGTCCCCTCCCCGCAGCGCCTTCCTCGGCCAGGGGATCTAGGGGTCCTTCCTCCAGCCCCCCCAGTTCTGCAGCAGCCGCCCCCCCCCGACACACCATGGCTATCGAGAAAGAGAAAAAAACCTGCGGGCAAGTCATGGCGGAGTGGCGAGAAGCCATCTGGAATCCGCGCACCCACCAATTTATGGGGCGCACCGGCAGCAGTTGGGGTACGTGGCTGGCCTGGGCGGTGGGGGGGCTGGCTCGGGGGCAGAGCCTGGGGGAGCGGCGATTGGGGGGTTAGCCCTTGAAAAGCAGGGGAAGTGTGTGGAGGGGTTGGGGGCGCTGATCTAGGAGGAGAAATTGGGGTGTCCTGAAAAGGAGGGGGCCGGGGGGAGCTTGATATGAGACAGAAATTGGGGTGTCGCTAGCAGGAGCCCTTAAAAGGAGGAGGACGGGGGGAGGTTGATAAGGGAGAGAAACTGGGGTGTCGTTAGCAGGAGCCCTCAACCCTCCCTCTTTTTATCTACCTGGGGGTGTCAGGAGCAGGTTATCTGGGGGGATTCTTGGGGTGTCCTTGAAGAGCCCGAAAAGGAGGTGGATTGGGGGGGGGATGTTTAGGGGGGGCAGTTCTCTAGGAGGATGGGCGCCGTCATGACCCAAATCCCTGTAGAAAGTGGAGTCCTTGGGTGATGCCTGGGGTGTATTTTTAGGGGGGTCTGTTGGCCTTAAAATAGGGGGGGTATTGGGGTGGGGGCTAGGCTCCAAGCCCTTCTAAGAATGGTAGCTGTTTTGGGGTGTTTCATGGGGGGGGTAAATGATCACAGGCTACAGGGGAGTCCTTGCCTGTGGCCCCCCCATGGGGTTTCGTGTGGGGGGGTGCTGTAGAGAGGGGAAGATGAAAGAGGGGGTCATCAAGGGGTGTCATGGCTGGGGGGGAGAGAAATCAGGCAAAGGGTTTATTGGGGGAGTTGAAATGGGGGTGCAGTGTCCCCCCAAATCCTAAGCAACAGGGAGGAGGAAGGGGGAAAGGAGAGGATTGGGGGGGCTGGCAAGGGGTTATGGGGTGTCTTTGGGGTCATGCATCAATGAGGGGGATCTATTTTCCCTTCCCCCCCAGGAAAGAGGTGGGTAGATGCAGGACTAGGATTTCTCTGGGGGGGGCAGGCAGGGGGGTGCCTTGGAATATAGGGTGGGGGGAGGAGGGCAGATGGGGATGCATATGGGGGGGGCGGGAGTAGGGCTGAAATGGGCTGAACCAGCTCAGATCCAGGTCTGGGATTCTTGGGCTGTGGGTGTGAAGGAGCAAATTTTGGGGGGGGGGGTCTGTTCCTCACTCCCCCCAAAAAATTCAGCTGTCCTTATCTATGCAGTACTGGGGGGGGTGACGGGGGGCAGAGATGAGGCTGGCCTCGGAGATCGGTGTGGGGCAGAGACAGGGTTCAGGGCCTAGGGCTATATAGGGGACAGGGGCTGGGGGGGGCAGTAATGCCCCCCCTCCGCCCTGTCTCTATCAATCTCCCGGGCCCCCCCACCCAGTTTCATGGTGCTGTGGCGGCGGCTGGGAAAGTAGGTCACTCAGCTTTCTGTAGGAGCTGGGCGAGTCTTCGCCTGCCCCCCCCATCTGTCAACGCAGGGCCCCCCCCCACGCCAAGGGGGACAGGGAAGGGGGAGTATTTTTGTAATGAAGTAAGAAAAAAATCTAGGATCAGCCCCCCCCATCTGGGATCAGCCCCGCCATCCAGCCTCCCCATCCACAATCAGCCTCCCCACATCTGGGATCAACCCCCCATCCATGATCAACCCCCTTGCATCTGGGATCAGCCCCCCCCCAATCCGGCATTAGCCCCCTACCTGCAAAATTAGCCCCCCTTATCCTACCCACTCTGACCCCCTCAGATTTCTCCCCACTGTCCAGTCCCTCTCCCTATTTAGCTCTGCCCCCCCACTTTGCACCCCCCCTTTTCCTCCTGCACGTAGGTTCCGTCCCCTATGGCCTGACACCCCCCCCCCATCTTTTGGGAGTGGGAAGGGATTGGATAGGAGGAGGGAACCCAGCTATGAGGGGGGGCAGGGGAGCTGTATGGAGGGGGGGGTCCAGAATGGGGACCCCCCCCACCACTGGTTGGATTAATTGCCCTTTGCTTTATCCAGATCCGGGGGGGGGCAGGCGGTTGCCTGGGGATTCACAATTAATCCTGGCTTAGATTCACTGCAGCAGGCGGCCGGGGAGGGGGGGCTGGTGGTGACACTTGGGGGGGGGCTGGGTTCCCATCTTGCTCTGGCTGGGGGATAGTGTCTTGGCTTGCTGCATTGTGGAGAAGCTGGCGGCCTGGCGGACCGGATTGGGCTGGCGGCGAGCTGGGGGGGGGGGAGATCTGGGGGGGCAGTGGGGGGAGGGGACTGAGAGGAGAGAGGTTGGGGCTGGGGGAAGGAGTGGGGAGGGGCTGGCAGGGAGCTGGATGGGGAGTTGTTGGAGTGGGGGGGCTGGGGCTGATGGAGCATATGTGGGGCTGGTGAAAAAGGGAATGTGGGGGGCTGATGGAGTGGGGGGAGCTGGGAGGCAGGTGGGAGCTGGAGTAGGGGGGCAGGTAGAGGTGGTGGAGTGGGGCTGGAGGGAAGTGGGAGGGTTGGTGGGGGAGCTGGGGGGCAGGTAGATGTGGAGTGGGGAGGCTGGGAGATGTGGGGGGCAGGTGGTTGGTGAGGCTGGGGGAGGGGAGCATGTGGTGGAGTGGGGGGCCGGGGGCAGGTGGGGGAGCTGGGGGATGTGGGACCAGGTGGTGGAGTGGGGGGGCTGGGGCCAGGTAGATGTGGTGGAGTGGGGGGGGGGCTGGGAAATGTGGGGACAGATGGCGGAGTGGGGAGACAGAAATGGATGGGGGCTGACTGAGCTTGGAGGGCTGGGAAGTGGGGAGGGGCCCTGCGGAGGGGCCCGGCAGAGGGCAAGATGTGGGGCCACATTAACCCCTCCCCTGTCCTTTCCCGGGATCACAATGGGGCCCAGAGCCTGGGGCGGGGGGACGCTGTGTGTCACTGGCTCCATGACCTGCCCCTGCCAATCCTTGGGCTTAGGGGCTCTGAGCTGACCACTGGCCTATGGCTTTGTTTGTGGGGCTGGGGGGAGTCCCACTACCCCGCTGCCCTCCCCAGAAGAGCTGGTGTGCGGGCAGGGGGGTAGCTAGGAGTGTTTCCGGGTTGACACCCAGGAGTAGCCGGGAGCCGTGGGTCACTCCTTGTAACCCATAAGGCATTGGAGATCGGTGGAGTTGCTCTAGATTTACACCGGGTAGTAGCTGGGTGCAATGCATTGCTCTGATTCCCACCCCCCTTGCATTTGGGTTACTCCGGATTGACACCCAAGAGTAGCCAGGAGCCGTGGGTCACTGCCTGCGACCCATAACTCATTGGAGATCGGTGGAGTCACTCTAGATTTACACCGGGTAGTAGCTGGGTGCAATGCACTTCTCTGATTTCCCCCCCCCCGCTTGCATTTGGGTTACTCCGGATTGACACCTGGAGGAGATTACTCCAGGTTGACACCTGGAGCAAAGCATTGCTCTGATCCCCCTTGCATTTCGGTTACTCTGGATTTACACCCGGGAGCAACGGATCACTCTCTGATCTCCGCTGCCTTTGGAGTCTCACTGCTTACTCTGGATTTACACCTCTGAGGAGAGGGGCTACGCTTTGGTTTTCGGTCAGCTTTTGGCTTGTGCTAGGGTTACTACAGGTTTACACCTGTTCACCTGGCTTTACGTCCCTCCCATGCTCAGAAGTAGCTGCAGGTGGAGGGGGCCGGTTCTGTGCAGACAGACACTTGTAGATGTACACAGGGGTTAGTCTGGATTTACACTGCCAATAACCAAGGACAGCTCTCCCATGCCTCCAATTTCAAGTTTGTAGCTGGGTTACTAGGGATTTGCACCAGGAGGGAGCAGAGGGGTCAGTCACCATCCCTGTTAGGTTTACATTGGGGTTACACCAGAGTGTAGCCCAGATCTACTGTGTTCTCCCTCACCTTTGGGTTTGCTCCTAGGGGAGCACAGGGGCTAATCTCCACCCCCTCTAGTTTTACACTGGGGTTACTCTGGGTTTACACCAGGAGTAGCTGGGGAGTAGAGGGCCTGGTGGCCGTCCCCTTTAGGTTTATACCGAGGTTACTCTGGGTTTACACCAGGGAGTAGCTGGGGAGTAGAGGGGCTGGTGGCCGTCCCCTTTAGGTTTACACCGAGGTTACTCTGGGTTTACACCAGGGAGTAGCTGGGGAATAGAGGGGCTGGTGGTCATCCTCTTTAGGTTTACACTGGGGTTACTCTGGGTTTACACCAGGAGTAGCTGGGGAGTAGAGAGGCTGGTGGCTGTCCCCTTTAGGTTTACACCGGGGTTACTCTGGGTTTACACCAGGAGTAGCTGGTGAGTAGAGGGGCTGGTGACCATCCCCTTTAGGTTTACACCGGGGTTACTCCGGGTTTACACCAGGAGTAGCTGGGGAGTAGAGGGGCTGATAGCCGTCCCCTTTAGGTTTACACCAGAGTTACTCTGGGTTTACACCCGGGAGTAGAGGGGCTGGTGGTCGTCCCCTTTAGGTTTACACCAGGGTTATTCTGGGTTTACACCCAGGAGTAGCTGGGGAGTAGAGGGGCTGGTGGCGGTCCCCTTTAGGTTTACACCGGAGTTACTCTGGTTTTACACCCAGGAGTAGCTGGGGAGCAGAGGGGCTGGTGGCCATCCCCTTTGGGTTTACACTGGAGTTACTCTGGGTTTACACCAGGAGTAGCTGGGGAGTAGAGGGGCTGGTGGCCATCCCCTTTAGGTTTACACCGGGGTTACTCCGGGTTTACACCAGGAGTAGCTGGGGAGTAGAGGGGCTGATAGCCATCCTCTTTAGGTTTACACCGGAGTTACTCTGGGTTTACACCCAGGAGTAGAGGGGCTGGTGGTCGTCCCCTTTAGGTTTACACCGGGGTTATTCTGGGTTTACACCCAGGAGTAGCTGGGGAGTAGAGGGGCTGGTGGCCGTCCCCTTTAGGTTTACACCGGAGTTACTCTGGGTTTACACCCGGGAGTAGAGGGGCTGGTGGCCGTCCTCTTTAGGTTTACACCAGAGTTACTCTGGTTTTACACCCAGGAGTAGCTGGGGAGTAGAGGGGCTGGTGGCCATCCCCTTTGGGTTTACACTGGAGTTACTCTGGTTTTACACCCTGGAGTAGCTGGGGAGCAGAGGGGCTGGTGGCCATCCCGTTTGTGTTTACACTGGAGTTACTCTGGGTTTACACCAGGAGTAGCTGGGGAGTAGAGACGCTGGTGGCTGTCCCCTTTAGGTTTACACCGGAGTTACTCTGGGTTTACACCAGGAGTAGCTGGGGAGTAGAGGGGCTGGTGGCCGTCCCCTTTAGGTTTACACCAGGGTTACTCCGGGTTTACACCAGGAGTAGCTGGGGAGTAGAGGGGCTGGTGGCCGTCCCCTTTAGGTTTACATCGGAGTTACTCTGGGTTTACACCAGGAGTAGCTGGGGAGTAGAGGGGCTGATGGCCGTCCCCTTTAGGTTTCCACGAGGGTTACTCTGGGTTTACACCTAGTAGTAGCTCAGAGTTAGTCTGTTCTCTCACCTTTGGGTTCCCTCCTGCATTCCCCGGGCCTGTCTCCCGAGTAGTGAGCCGACCTGCGAGCCCCAAGGGCAGAGGGGTGTCACTGGCTAGCTGTGGGGCTGTATTGGGGATTAGGGGAGGGGAGTGTTGGAGGTGGGGGTCAGGGGATCCCCGTTTCCCCCAGGGCTTTTCCAGTGTCCTGATTCCCTCCCCCCAATCCATGGGGCTCCGTGTGGGGGTCCCCGGAATGGCCCCGGACCACGTTCTGCAGGGACACATGGCCTAGGTGAAGTGTGGGGCTGGGCTGGGCTCTGCTGATGTGGGGGGTACTGGTTGGGGGTGTACCAGGGGCTGGATTTGGGGGGAATCTGGAGACTGGGGGGGCTTTGGGGAAAAGAGATGGATCCGGTGGTGTGGGGAGGCATGTTTGGGGAATATCCTGGCTGCAGGTGCTCTGGGGGAGGGGTAAATCTGGGGGTGCAGATGGAGGGAGGTTTTGGGGGAACCTTGGATGAGGATGCAGTGGGGGAGGGGTAGATCTGGGGGTGTAGGAGGAGGGGTGTTTGGGGGTGCCCTGGCTGGGGGGGAGTGGGAGGAGGGTTTGAGGTGGATCTGAAGGGGAAGATTGAGGGATCTGGCTCATTACCCCCCATTTAGTCTGGGGAAGGGCCCCCAACTGGCTGACCCCCCCCACCCAGACACCCAGAGGAGGGGGGCACGGACCCCTGTGTCTGGAGAGAAAGCCACGTGCCCCCTTCATTCCTCTGCAAGCTGGAGGGGGTCACATCCAACTTCCCCCCCGAGTGCCCCCTATTTGGGGGGGTACGTGCCCAGGCCCCCTCCCTCCTGTGCAAGGTTTGTCTGGGGGGGGGTTAGGCTGTGTGTTGGGGGGAGGGGAATCCCCCTCATTCCCTTTTCATCTGTCTAATTAACTGGAGCAAGGCCAGCCTGGGACTGGAGGGAGGGGCTCCCAGCCTGGGTGCTGGTTGAAAGGGGGGCTCCGAGGTGGGGCCTCCCCCATGTGGGGGCTTTGCTTGACACCCCCCCGTTTTTCTCACCCCCCCCCCAGCCTTGATCCTGTTCTTCTACCTGGTGTTCTACGGTTTCCTCACGGCGCTTTTCACGCTCACCATGTGGGTCATGCTGCAGACGGTCGACCCCTACATCCCCAAGTACCAGGACCGCCTCTCCGTGCCCGGTAAGGCCTCGTGGGTGTGGGGGGGCATGCCCGGGGGGGCAGCATGCCCCACTGCGCCTGCATTGCCTGTGCGTCGCACGCCCATCGCACGCCCGTCGCACGCCCGCTTGCCATCCTCATCTCCGGCCTGGGTTCCTCAGCCATGGCCCCTGGCTGGGGCCGGCATGGGAGGGTGGGCCCGGGGAGACCCTCTTGTGCACCCCCATTTTTTTGCACGTGCGTGTGCGGGCCATGCACACACACGTGCCACTCCCGGTGGATCCCGCTCATCGCGTGCACCCGGCTGCACTGGCACGATGTTGGGGGGGGGCTAGAACTGCCTCCCTAAAGCAGACCCCCCCAATATTTTCTCTTCCCCCTCCGCCCCCTCCCAGGGATGATGATCCGCCCCAAGACAGACACCCTGGACGTGACTTTTAACGTCAGCAACACGGAGACCTGGGACCGTTACGTCAAGATGCTGAACGACTTCCTGGAGCGTGAGTTGGGATGGGGGCAAATGGGGGGGTGGGTGGCGTTTCCCCCCCCCCGATTAACCCCCATTGGGGGGAGAAGGGGGTTGGGATGAAGATGGTGGCTTCTAGTTCTGGGGTCCCCCCCCGGGCTGCGGGCGGGTGTGGGGGAGAAGAGAGATGAGACTTTTGGAGGGGCAATTGGGAGGAGGGGCAGGTGGGATGTGCAGGGGGGACAGATTTGGGGGCACATGGGGGTTGCAGGAACAGATTTTGAGGTGCGATGGGAGAGAAGGGGGAGGGGAACTCGGGGCATAGGGATAGATTTTTTTTTTTTAATTTTTTTTGGAGTGGGTGTTTGGATGTGGGGGGAGGGGAGAGCCAGATTTGGGGTAGGGCATGGCCCCCACCCCACTGGAGATCCCCAGCGATGCGCTTCGCTCTTGCCGACCCAGGTCCCCGCCCCGGCATTGTATCTTCCCCCTGCAAACTGCCTCCCTCCCCCCCACATCATGTTGTGCCTGACGGCCCCGAGGGGAGCGGGATGTGGAGAGGTGGGCGTCCGTAGCCATGGCTGCCTGGACAGAGGGAGAATACATGTGACTGGCAGACTGCTGCCCCCTGGTGGCCGTTAGCAGAGCCAGCAACCTTCCCCAGCCGGACGTTGTTAACCTGCGGAACTCCCCGCCACAGGATTTTCCTCAGGGCTGTAACTCTGGTAGCCCCTTAGTGCTAACCTGCTGACTCCCCCCCCCACGTCCCCACCCCCCAGCCTACAACGACTCCATCCAGGCGGCCACCAACGATGCGTGTCGCCCGGGCCGCTACAACGAGCAGCCGGACAACGGGGTGCTGAATTACCCCAAGCGGGCCTGCCAGTTCAACCGCACAGCGCTGGGCGCCTGTTCGGGCCTCAACGACCCCACCTACTACGGCTATGCCGACGGCCGGCCTTGCATCCTCATCAAAATGAACCGGGTAGGTGAGGCCAGCGTGGCGGGACCGTGGGCTGGGGTTGGCGCCTCACCCCCAAATTTGGGGGGTTCTCCCCCCCTGCACACACTTTTTTTTGTGACACCCTCCCCTTCCTCCTTCCAGGTCATCAACTTCTTTGCAGGGGCCAATCAGACCATGAACGTCACCTGTGCCGCGAAGGTGAGACCCCCCCCCCCCCGCACCCCGCCCTGCTGCCCCCCCCTTCCATCACCCCCTCACCCTCTTTTCTCTTCATTAACTCACTTTCCTTGTCTCTCTCTGGATCTTCCCGCCCACAGAGGCCCATTTCCAAACTCCAGGCGGTAAGGGCAATGGGGGACCCCCCCCTCAGGTGGGGGGGGTCCAGGGAGGTCCCCCAAATAGATACAACCCTCACCCCAGCTTGTAGCACTCTCATCTGCATCCCGTAGGTCCTCGGGGAGCTGCTGGTTGTACCCTAAGCTTAGATGATGTCTGGCTGCACCCCGATTCGAGATGTCCCCCCCAATTCACCTTAGCCCTGCCTCTCCCAGCCCCAGAGCAGTAAGTGGCTTCACTGATCCCATCCGAAATTGCACCCCTATTTTAGCAGATTTCCCCCAACTGCACCCCGATTCGAGATGCCCCCCCCCCCAAGTCTCTTCTCGCTACCTCCCCTTCTCGGCTCCTTACTCACTCATTTCATCTCGCTCTCCTCCGCCTTCTGGGCAGCTGAACCCCAAGATGGAGAACGCAGTAAGGACAGGAAATGGGGGGCTCCGTAATGGGGGTGGACAGGTGGCTAGGAAAATGAAGGGGGGTGGACGGGAGGTTAGGGGTATGGTGGGTTCTGAGGATGGGGGGAAGCTGGGGGGCAGGCAGGGTGGATGGGGGTGAACTAAGGCTGGGGGAGATGGCGAGGGAGCAGGGGGATGGGGTTTTTTTGGGGGGGAGGGGAAGACCCCAATGGGAACGCGCAGGGAGATAGGGGTTGTGGGGGACGGCTGGGGGGTTCTGGGTAACCCTTGAACTCTCTCTTCTCCCCCCCCCCACCAGAAAGAGGAGGATGCACAGAAGTTGGGGGAGATGGTGATGTACCCCCCAAATGGTCACATCGACCTCATGTATTTTCCCTACTACGGCAAGAAAGTCCATGTGAGTATGGTGGGGGCTGTGATCTCAGGACTGGGAAGGTCTTGATCTCTGCTGGGGGGGGGGTCCATGTTCTCTCCCTAGCCCTAGGAGGGGAGTGGGGGCTGGTGGGTCAGAGCAGGAGGAGCTGGGAACCAGGACTCCTGGGTTCTCTCCCCGGCTCTGGGAGGGGAGTGGGGGCTGGTGGTTAGAGCAGTGGGGGCTGGGAGCCAGGACTCCTGGGTTCTCTCCCTCGCTCTGGGAGGGGAGTGGGGGCTGGTGGGTCAGAGCAGGGGGGGGCTGGGAACCAGGACTCCTGGGTTCTCTCCCCGGCTCTGGAAGGAGAGTGGGGGCTGGTGGTTAGAGCAGTGGGGGCTGGGAGCCAGGACTCCTGGGTTCTCTCCCAGCTCTGGGAAGGGAGTGGGGGCTGGTGGTTAGAGCAGGGTGGGCTGGGAGCCAGGACTCCTGGGTTCTCTCCCTGGCTCTGGGAGGGGAGTGGGGGCTGGTGGTTAGAGCAGGGGGGCTGGAGGCCAGGACTCCTGGGTTCTCTTCCCGGCTCTGGGAGGGGATTGGGGGCTGGTGGGTTAGAGCAGGAGGGGCTGTGAACCAGGACTCCTGGGTTCTCTCCCCGGCTCTGGGAGGGGATTGGGGGCTGGTGGGTTAGAGCAGGGGGGCCTGGGAGCCAGGACTCCTGGGTTCTCTCCCTGGCTCTGGGAGGGGAGTGGGGGCTGGTAGTTAGAGCAGGGGGGCTGGAGGCCAGGACTCCTGGGTTCTCTCCGTGGCTCTGGGAGGGGAGCGGGAGCTGGTGGGTTAGAGCATGGGGGCTGGGAGCCAGGACTCGTGGGTTCTCTCCCCGGCTCTGGGAAGGGAGTTGGGGCTGGTGGGTTAGAGCAGGGGGGCTGGGAGCCAGGACTCCTGGGTTCTCTCTCGGGCTCTGGGAGGGGAGTGGGGGCTGGTGGTGAGGGGAGTGGGGGCTGGGAGCCAGGACTCTTGGGTTCTCTCCCCGGCTCTGGGAGGGGAGTAGGGGCTGGTGGTTAGAGCAGGGGGGCTGGAGGCCAGGACTCCTGGGTTCTCTCCCCAGCTCTGGGAGAGGAGTGGGGGCTGGTGGTTAGAGCAGGGGGAGTTGGGAGCCAGGACTCCTGGGTTCTCTCCCCAGCTCTGGGAGGGGAGTGGGGGCTGGTGGTTAGAGCAGGGGGGCTGGAGGCCAGGACTCCTGGGTTCTCTCCCCAGCTCTGGGAGAGGAGTGGGGGCTGGTGGTTAGAGCAGGGGGAGTTGGGAGCCAGGACTCCTGGGTTCTCTCCCCGGCTCTGGGAGGGGAGTGGGAACCCACCCTCGGTTCCTGACCCGCCCTTCCCTTTTGCGCCCCCCCCCCCTTAGGTGAACTACACCCAGCCCATCGTGGCCGTCAAGTTCCTAACCCTGGAGGCCAACGTGGACCACTACGTGGAGTGTAAGATCAACGCGGTGAACATCGCCACCACCGACGAGCGGGACAAATTCGCCGGCCGCGTGGCCTTCAAGATCCGGGTCAACAGGGACTAAGCCCCGCTTCCCCCTCCCCCCACCTTTCCCGGGGCTCCGCCCCCAAATGGGCAGGGCTTAATGGAGGAGGAGGAGCCAGTTTTCATCAGGGGAGGAGCCCCCAGCACATTCTGGGCGGGGCTTGATGGAGGAGGAGGGGCCTATTTCATCGGGGAGGGGGACCCCCCTGGGATTTGATTTTATTTTTTTTGCGGGAGCGGGGGGGTGTTTGCTCTTGAAATCGTCCTGCTGAGAATCCTAGGATGACTAACCTGGCTCTTTGGCCATTTTAGTGACCTTCCCTGTCCCCCTCACACCCCAATTCTGCCCCCCCACCCCAAAACATAGTGATTACACTGAAGGGTCTGGTACCACCCTACACCCCTCCCCTCAATCTTTTGGAATGCTACGTCTCTTTGATCTCTTCTAATGCCCCTTCCCCCCCTTTTTTTGGGGGGGGCAGCTCAGAACCTGTGACCCCCCCCTTTCTCCTGCCCCTTGAAATCCCATTGAGATGTTTCCTAATATAATAATAAATGTATATAGATATTTTTTATATATATATATATATTAAAAATTAAGGTACGGCTGAGACCTCTATTTTTCCCCCCCCCATGCACCCCTCCCCGCACACTTCTCCCCGCTCCCCGTTTTCCATCCTCCACCCCACACCCCTACAATAGATGTTGAAATTTGGTGCGTTTGTCTTGAGCTGGCGGCCATTTTGTTTCCCTGAGCTAGTAGGTGGCAGGGTTGAGTGGAGGGATGTAGGCCGGGAAATTGGAATGACCCCACTTCCGCGGCCAACCGTACGGCCGCCGTTGTCCCCGTAGGTTAGAAAACAAAATGGCTGAACAGCGGTTGCCGTATTGTGGGATAGCAGCCATTGTCCGTGTCGGTTGGGAATCAAAATGGCTGCCATTCCGCAGCCAATGACATGGCTGCCCTCATCCATGTAGACCGGGAATCAAAATGGCCACCATTCCGCAGCCAATGACATGGCTGCCCTCATCCGTGTAGACCGGGAATCAAAATGGCCACCATTCCGCAGCGGATAACATGGCTGCCCTCATCCGTGTAGACCGGGAATCAAAATGGCCACCATTCCGCAGCCAACGACGTGGTTGCCCTTGTCCGTGTATGCCGGGAATCAAAATGGCCACCATTCCGCAGCCAATGACATGGCTGCCCTCATCCGTGTAGACCGGGAATCAAAATGGCCACCATTCCGCAGCAAATAACATGGCTGCCCTTGTCCGTGTATGCCGGGAATCAAAATGGCCACCATTCTGCAGCCAACGACGTGGTTGCCCTTGTCCTCGTGTAAGCCGGGAATCAAAATGGCCACCATTCCGTAGCCAACGACATGGCTGCCCTTGTCCATATAGGCTGCGAATCAAAATGGCTGGACAACAGCTGCGGAATGTCCACCATTTTGACCCCCTGCCCTGCAAAAGAGACACGGCGGCCATTGTCGGGGTAGGCCTGGAATCAAAATGGCAGCCGTCGGCTGTGGAAATGTGGCCATTTTGTTTCTTAGCCTCTGCGGCAAAAAGTCTGGCCAAAGTCTGTGGGCCAGGAAAGGAAAATGGCTGCCATTTTCAGCCGACGTTTGGCTCTGTCTGTGGAAACACAAAATGGCTGCTGTAGTCAAAGGCTTGACATAGCCTCTGAGGAACGGTCGCCATTTTTAATCTTGGTATTCATGGCCAAAAGCTTGGCTGTGTAATGGCGGCCATCTTGGATTCCTGGCCTCCTTGGCTAATGGCTGCCATGTTGGGCGGTGCAATGGTGGCCATCTTGGATTCCTGGCCAACAGAACTGAGGCCGCCATATTGGGCTGTAACCTTTCCAGCACCTCCTTCTAAGTCGTACCCCTGCTTCCTACCAATGTGACCCCTTTCCTCATCTTAGGGTCTGTCTTCCTCTTTTAATGTACAGTTATTTTTAATCTGTCTTTTCGCTTAATGCGGCATCTGCACTGAGACAAGACTTGCCCCTCCCCCCCAGCATCCTGGGAAATTCCTTGCACCCCCTTAACTCTGCCCTTGAAACAGCTGACGCAAACGTTGCCTGTATTAGACTCCTGCCTGGTCTCTAGTCTTCTCTGCTGTTGTCTGTAAACCACAAGAGAAACAATTCCCTTTTATTTGGAACTGGAAGTAATTTTTAAAAAATAATTAAATCCCCCTCCCCCCCATTTTCCTAATGCTGCATCCTTGAGATCACTGTATGAATGAAATAACAACTCCTGTGCTTTTTAACTTTTTATTATTATTATTATTATTATTCTGGTTCGTTTTTATTTGCAGAATTATTTAATTGCCTGTATCGGATCCACTGTAAAAGATGAGAAGAAATAAACAAAAAACCCACCCTTAAAAACTAGAGATGGTAACGGAGTGTTTAATTTTCAACGTGGTGTGTGTTTAGAGCCGGTGGAACTCCCCACAACAAGGTACTGAGGTCACCGATGGGATAGTGAAAGGCATAGAGGGCAGTGGAGTGTGTTTAGAGCCGGTGGAACTCCCCGCAACAGGGTACGGAGGTCATGGATGGGATATAAAAGCCCAGGTGGGCTTATTAAAATTGCACTTAAGTTGGAGCCCAGTGTAATTTGTCCCTAGCTAGGGAGGCAGTATGACCTAGTCCTGGATCTCTGACTAGGTAAGTCCCTTTCCGTCTCTGTGTGCCTCAGTTTCCCAAGCATTAGTGTGAGGACACCGATCCCGAACCCCCTTTGTAAAGCACTTTGAGGTCGGCTGTTGAGCGGAGCTTGGGATTATTAATGAACATAACCTAATAATTTACCGTGATAAGCATCTGATACCAAAGTATGTTAGGACTTTGTCACTGTCAATTGGTTTGTCATCCCGTGAGGTAGGGGGGATATGATCCCCATTGTATAGAGGGGTTAATCGTTCCCCCCAAGAGCCAGATTGGAGCCACTGTGGTGTTCCCTAAGCTTTTCCCCCCCAAACACAGAGATTGATGGGGCAAATATTGGAGATCCCACAGCTCACACCAATGTCCCTTGGCTAGGGTGACCAGATGTCCCGATTTTATAGGGACAGTCTTGATTTTTGGGTCTTTTGCTTATATAGGATCCTATTACCCCCACCCCCTGTCCTGATTTTTCACACTTGCTGTCTGGTTACCCTACTTGGCACAGGAGGTAGAAGATGGGCTGTAACTAATTGGGGGCTGGGGGAAGGCGGATCTTTGGGTAGGGGTGGGGCGAGAACATTGATGGGGGAGGGGTCTTCCATGGCAATGGGTGGGGCCAGCACCTAGGGGGTGGGACAACAGAGGAGAGGGGTGTATGTCATTATGGCCTTTTTTGACCCCAAGGGAGGGGGGTGCTGTCTTGTTCTTTGACACAATGGTGGGGGCTGAGAGCCAGGACTCCTGGGTTCTCTCCCTGGCTCTGGGAGGGGAGTAGGGGCTGGTGGGTTAGAGCTGGGGGGGAGGCTGGGACCCAGGACTCCTGGGTTCTCTCCCTGGCTCTGCGAGGGAGGGGGAGAGGTTACTGCAACACCAGAGACAGATCGAGTTGTGTGCGTGTGTGTGTGTGTGGGGTGGAAGGGAGACCATCCCCTCGTCAGGGGGGCCTCTGACTTCTATTTCCTAAGGCCCCATTCTTTTTTTTGGGGGGGGGTGAGGGACTTTTCCCCTGGCATCTTGGAAAGAAGTTTCTCCCCTAGTAACCTACATAATTTTTTTCCCTTGGGTGAATTTAATCCCCCCCCCGATCATTTTAATTCCCCCCCCCCCCATTACTGTGCCTGGGCCAAGCTGGACAGATTGTCCTGTGTTAATCTTCCCATGCTATTCAATCCCCTGTGGGGGGAAAGGGGTGGGGGCAGGGGCCTGGATCTGAGGGGGGATGTTCTGGAGCTGGGGTCCTGCCCCCCCTCTGCATGGGAAAGGATCTGCCTTAGCCCTGTAGCCCCCAGTGCACCGGGTGGTGCAGGGACATAGAACGAGAGAGACGGGCCCTGCAGTGGGGGCCAGGAGCCAGGACTCCTGGGTTCTCTCCTCGGCTCTGGGAGGGGAGTGGGGACTGGTGGTTAGAGCAGGGAGGGTTGGGGGTGGGAGCCAGGACTCCTGGGTTCTCTCCCTGACTCTGGGAGGCGAGTGGGGGCTGGTGGGTCAGAGCAGGGGGGGCTGGGACCCAGGACTTTTAGCGTTGTGCCCCACTATGCCCATATGCCCTGACCCCCCCACCACAGGGTTGGCTGGTGCCTGGGGGTGTCTGGGCAGGCTGCCCTGGTGTGGGGGGCACGTTGTGCCCGCTGTGAGGGGAAGGGACGTAGCCTCATGTGCCCCAGTTGCTGCCCAGGCTGGACGGACGCCTGGCTTGCTGCCCCCCCCTTCCCCCAAGCCTCCCCCCTCCGCCTGCCCAGCCCCCCACCCCTCCCTGCAGCCTCCCCTTCCATCTGCCCAGCCCCCACTCCCCCCAGCCTTCCCCCTCCACTGGCCCAGCCCCACTCTGGACCCTCCCCCCTCTGCCTTTCCAGCTCCTGTCCCCCACGGCTCCCCTCCCCACAGGTCACCCAGCTCCCGCCCAGCCTTCCCCCGCAGCAGCCTGCCCCCGCCCACAGACTATTCCCCTTCCTCCCCCCATCTGCCCTGGCCCCTTTGCTCCCCTCCCTGCAGGTACCCAAGCTCCCTCCCAGCCTGCCCCCCCAGCCTGCTCCCCACCCCCCATCTGCCCTGGCCCCTCTGCTCCCCTCCCTGCAGGTACCCCACCTCCCGGCCAGCCTGCCCCCCCACAGCCTGCTCCCCTTCCTCCCCCCATCTGCTCTGGCCCCTCTGCTCCCCTCCCCGCAGGTACCCCACCTCCCGGCCAGCCTGCCCCCCAACAGCCTGCTCCCCTCTCCCCCCATCTGCCCTGGCCCCTCTGCTCCCCTCCCTGCAGGTACCCCACCTCCTGGCCAGCCTGCCCCCCAACAGCCTGCTCCCCTCTCCCCCCAT